>NW_012106441.1:301979-345012 GCF_000951045.1 Mandrillus leucophaeus | reverse complement strand
GGGATTCCACGCTATGTTTATGGGGATGGCCCAACACATGACACCTAATACCGGACAGATGAGATTGATAGTAGCGTACAGTCCAGGGAACAGAGGAAGATACTGCACCATGCAGGGCTGAATGGGGGTGTGCTCAGGAACAGAGTGAATAAGCAGACCTTGTGGAGAGCAGGCTTTATAGTAGCAAGAGCATGGAGTAACTTCTTGTTTCTACAGATGGATATGATAGGCTTGTTTGAATAATTCAGTGGGCTGGCAGGGAACTGAAGTCTACTACTCAGGGATAAGCAGGCACCGTGCCTTGGCCCTGTAACAAGGAGGGTTGTTTGGCTAGGAGACCTTATCAGTAGGAGCAAAGTGGGCAGGATGATACAGTTAGGACATCAGAGGCCCTCCCAGTTTAGATGTCAAAGTAGCACACCATTGTAATTTTAAGCCTTACACCACAATCAACATCATATAAAGACCCTTACTGATTTGGACCAGGAGGCACATCTCCCATAAGTTCTATCGTCCATCACCTTTTACCCCTGCTCGTAAGTCACACAATAAAGGAAAGTCTTAGACAGAATTAGGAGTGCTAAAAGCATTGTTGAGGCCATTCCTAGCCTTCCTTCTTGTTCAGAAACTATAGATCTAAAGTCAAGGGGCCTTCCTTGGCAGCCTGCAGCTGGTGACTGCCCTGTCTCCAGCAAAGGTTTTTGTGACTGTTCAGACAGACGACTGTGACTCCCCACGAGCTCCCCTCACCTTAGGCAGGCCCACTTACATTTACCAAGACAAGATAACACAGTCAATTAGCCTTGTCAGTCACTGTGACTATAACTTAGAAGAACAGAAGCCCAGTAACCACACTTAATGAAAATACAAGGTGACAAGAAAGTCACCTGCAGCTGTTTACGGACAAGAATTTGGGGAAAATGTATTAAGAACAGTTATAATTAGAGATACACACAAAAACAGATATGCAATATGCTATCTTATAATAAAATTGACATTATAATATTTACTATATTTACATACTGAATACATTTAAAACAATACAATTAAGCAAAAACACTTTTGTTGTTCTTTTCTGTTCAGTGATACTGTCTTGGTTTTTTATTAAAGTTTTAAATGTTAAATGATGGCATTTCAAATATACAGCCAAGTACCAAAATTATTAATAGACACTCATGTACCAATCTACCATATTAACAGACATCAACATTTTGCTTTACTTGCCTTAGAATCAATTTTCTCTGTTTTGAAAAACAGAAAGCATTAAGCATAGATAAAGCACCCCCATCTCATCCTCTACCTCTCTCTCCAGAGGTAACCATCACCCTGAAGTTAGTATGTTTCTTTTCATGTACGTACATTTAAACTTTTGTTAATATTATATAGACATGTCCATAAATGATATATACTGTTATTTTGTGTTCTTTAAATATTTATACAAATACTAGAAACCATATGGTACATTTTCTTTTGTAACTTGCTTTTCTCACCAACATGTTTTGACATTTATCTGTGTTAATATATTTAGATCAAGTTTGTTCATTTTAACTTTCTGTAGTATTTTATTACATGAATAAATGAGTTTTTTTACTCACTGGTTTACTGAGAACAGTGGTGTTTGTTTTTTGTTTGTTTCTGAAGCAATAGGAGATACAATAGAAAAAATCTGTGCTGCAAGGAAGATTTTGTCCATGTCTCCACAGGCACATAATGTAATAGCCACTGTAGGCATTAGCCCTACATTTGATAGATGGAAAAACATTCGTTTTTGATGGCTCAGCTTAGATAAATACGATATATTCACTTTTGTTATTGTTGTTTTAACAAATCTTCCTTTCATGATTCTTCTAATAACATTAAAAAGTTAATTTTTCTTTCTTATGGGAACATGAAATGCAAGTTCCCTGATAAATAAACACTATTACCCAAAATTCTTCAAATGAATTTATGTCATCTGTTTTAATATATAAATGTTGACACCACTGACATTTAAAATAAAATGTGGGTAGAAACAGGGCATTTAACATTAATATACCTCACACGTCTACCTATGTTAACAAACCTGTATGCCCTGCACATGTATCCCAGAACTTAAGATTAAGTTAAATTAAAACAGTAATACACCCAATGTTTGCTGATGGCTAGCTTACTTCCAGAATAACTGCAGGTTCTCTATTCCTCCACCTGGGCCTTGCACAGTTGTTTCCATGAGTTCCTTGGGTGCCTGAGATGCTCCAGTGAGCTGCTGCACAGTCCTCTCATGGTGTCTGTGTCTGGCCTCCTCCTCAGTGTCTGCTTTCCCCAAGCCTGTGAGGTTTCATCTCATCCTTGTCTCAGAGCACCGTGGCCTCTGCAGCTGTAGATGCCCCGGTCTGGAGTCCTGCTTCCTGGATCTACTGTCCTCTCAACTTACGCTGGAGAGGAGCCAGCCCTGAGCCCTCACTGTGACTAAGCTGTGCTGAGTTCCAGGGAGAAGTGGAGGAAACATTCCTCTTCCCAACTCAGCATCACTTGGGCCTGGATGTGGCACTCGTTATGCCTAAACCCCACAAAATATGACAAAGCCTCTCAAAACCAGCCTGCTGGGCTTATGGGTCTAGCCCCTCTCTCCACGGAGCTAGGTTGGGGAGCAGCCAATGGTGACCATCGTCCTTATTCTCTTCACTGTCGTTTCTCTACCAATGTACTTCACAGGCATCCCTGCATACAATTCCCTCTTGGCAGCCCCATTCTCTACGCAAATACTCATGCAAATACACTTCCGAGAGAGCCAGTCCCACATAACCTGATAGGTCGGGTCTAGATTTCTCTTTGGGTACAGCCAAGATCCCTGCCCACAGATACAACACACAATGCACACACAGTCGACATACCCCACACCACACCCAACATACTATCAGTATCTTCAGTCTTCAACAGCTCTCTCTCTCTCCTGGCTCCTTCCCACGGCTCCTTCCTGTGTTTCCACGTGTTCAAGTCTCTTTCATCCTGAACTAAACAAACAACTTAGACCTTCGATAGACCCGCCTCCTCTCTACTGCCCCAACTCTCTTTCATCCTTCACAGACATATTTTTTTCTTTTAACCTGATTTTAAAATTTTACCAATGTTAACTGCAGACACATCAGTATTATTTAATGTTTACAGTGAATTTTAATTTATAACTAAAAAAAAATCATAGTCTCCACGATGGGTTGAATTATGTCTCTCAAAAAAGAAAAGTTCAGGTCCTAACCCCAGGACTGCACAGTGTGATCCCATTTGGAGACAGGATAATCAGGTTAATGAGGTCATTGTGATGGGCTCTAATCCAATAGGGCTGTCGTCTTTATAAAAAGGGGAAATGTGGACACAGATGTTGGCACAGGGAGAACACCATGTGAAGATGAAGGCAGAGATTGGGATGATGCTTCCATAAACCAAGCTACACCCCAAATCATCAGCAAACCACTAGAAGCAAGGGGGGAAGCTTAGAACAAATTTCTCCCTCAAAACTCTGAGATCAAGTCTGATTTGACCTCAGACTTCTAGCCTCAAAACTGTGAGACAGCAAGTTTCTGTTATTTAAGCCATTCAGTATTTGGTACTTCATTTTGGCGGCCCCAGGACACTGATATTGTCTCTGAATCTCCATTCCCAAATTTCAGTGGTGTCCTCCATCCATCTCTCTCCACCGCCTCATCTCCCATGCATGCATCCACTCATCTATACTAGACCTCTGTGCTCACCATTCTGCTTTAATTTTCTCATCTAAGCCACCAATGACCTTCTTGTTGCTAATACTGATGGAACATTCTTCAGCTCTTTCCCAACCCCTCTGCAACATTTTACCTTGTTTCTCTGTCCCTTCTTTCTCTTGTCTTTCATGACACTGCACTGCCGAATCTTTCTGCTGCTTCTCTGGTTTGCCTTAGTGCCCTTTGGATTTCCCCTCCCATTGCCCCTTCCTTAAGTGGAAATGTTCCTCGGGATTCTAGTTCAAGTCCTCATAGCTTGCCAGGTTAGCCTATTCTTGAGGACTCTTATCCATTCCTGTTGGCTTTAAGCATCATCTGTCATCAGAATCTCATTTAGACTTTTCTCCCAGATTTCAGACTCCTTTGTGATCAGAGCTCATTTGTTTGATGGAAAAAGAAACCCACTCAAAATAGTATGCATGAAAGGGGGTTTATTGGGTGGAATCAGGGTTACTTGACTGCTCTAAATAGCAAGAATCACACAGCGCACAAATGAGGGACGGAAGACTGGAGAACAAAGCCCAACTTTCTCCACACCCCTCCCCCATGCCACCTGCTCTCCATTTTTTCAGCAGATTCTAGGGGAGAAACACCCAGAGACTTCCCCTGGGTTCCCTATGCTTGCCCTCGAAGGAAGTGCAAGCTCAGTTACCTATCTGTAGTCTGGTCTCTGCTTTCCTCCCCACCCTCATCTCTCTGCTCACTCAGTCACTTTCTAGGTGCCAACCATACCAGCTTTCTCTAAATCCTTGCAGGCCTCCAGCGTGCTGGCCTCCAGACCCTGGGCATGACTCCTTTCATCTTCCTGGAAAAAGCCGCCTCCCTTTCCACTTGACTAACTCCAACTCCTCCAGTACATTGTAGCACACTCCCACTTCCTTTTGGAAGTTTTCCTGCTCACCTCTACTCCACCCCCAGCCACAAGTCTGAGTTTATTATTCTGGGTTTGGGGCCCCCCGGCACCCAATGTTTCCCACATCATGCACGCCAACTGTGTGGCATTTCCATCTATTCTTCCATGCCCCTCACTGAGCTGAAAAGCTGGAAGCATCTGCGGAACACAGCTGAGCTTGGTAAGGTGTGTTTGTTAAAAATCACAGGAACCCTTGAGCTAGTACAGGCCAGTGTCAACCTCAGTACTACTGACGTTTTGGGCTGAATCATTCTTTTGGGGGAGAGCTGTCTTGTGTGCATCACAGGATGCTACACAGCACTGTTGGCCTCTACCCACTAGATGCCAGTTACACTCTCCCCTCCCTCAGTAAGAAGAAAAGAAAAAGTCTCCAGATGTTGCCAAGTGTTGCCAAAGTGTTGCCAAAATTGTTCCTGGTTGAGAACCACTGGTTTAGGCTCAGAGGGGTGTTTGTCACAGGGATACTGATGAGAACCAGGGACTGATGTCGTTCGGGATTCTAGCAAGGGACCTTCCTATGTTCCCCAGAATCTTGACATAGGGACTGAAACAGCTCTGCAAATGGCATCTGCCTGGAGGGTGACGTCTGTGGACTACGAAGAGCAAGGTGCAACCAGCAGGAGCTGATGCCCAAGCGTTAGGCAGGTCGTGGAGGCCACGCAGGAGAGTCGGGCTTTCTCCTCCTCACATGTTGGATGCAGACAGAAAGCAACATGGTGACATTTGCAATGTAGACAGATGGAGGCAGCAATGTGAGCAGATGTGCAAAGGGTGGAGGTTTAAGACAAGAAGTCTGGACTCTCCATTAGAGGGCTGAAAGACAGGCTGTCACAGTGGTGTGAATAAGAATGTGAGAGCTTCAACTGAGGCAGCAGTTATGCCACCTTCTCCCTCTTACTATTTGTGGTAATGCTTGGATAAGTATACTTTTTAACCTTTTTATTTGGTAATTTGTTTCTTCTTGATAGGAACAAAGAGCTGGCTACAAGAAAGGAAAATAGGGTACTTAACTAATTTCCTAGGCTACCTTAAAAACTAAGGTAAATGAAATTGGATGGAGAAAAGAAACATAATTTGTTTATAACAAATTACATCGTAATTTAAATGTGAGGCATTAGAACAATTTAGTTTTTATTCCTGTCCATATTATTATGTACTATTCTTCCTTGTTTTGAAACCCTTAACTAGGTGAGGAAGAACTAGGAACTGTTCCTGGCATACTTTTCCTGAACAATGGAATTCCAAATTTTTGCTGGCCTCATAGCTTTTGGAGTAAGGTTTTACAGGTATGATAAGGAGACTAAGTTCTGGCCTAATATAGCAGAAGTGAGGAAGTGATTCTCAGAAGTTTTCCTAAAGGAAGGAAGTGAATTCTTTGTTCTCTTTTGCACTGACTTGAAGGCAGACATGGTGGCTGGGGCTTCAGTAACTATATTGGGCCATGAGGTAAAAGCATATGTTGAGGATGTGGCGCAGCAAAATAAAGAAGCCCCACTTCCTAATCCTACAGAACAAGGGCCAGCAAACTTTTTCTCTAAAGGGCCAAATCTTCAGTTTCGTAGACCCTACAGGTCTCTGTCACAACTAGTCAATTTTGCCATTTGAGAGTGAAAATATCCATGGATAATATAGAATAAATGAGTTTCTAATGTTCCAATTTGTTTTTCCATAAAACTTTATTTACGAACATTGAAGTCTGAATCCCTTATAATTTTCTTCTTTTTTAAAATTCTATGCAAAGAGACAGTAGAATCTCTCATCATTCTCAGCCATTTAAAGATGTAATAATAATTCCTAGCTCCAAGGCTATACAAAGACCATGGGGCCAAATTTGGCATGGGGCATGTTTTGTCCACCCCTGAAATAGATCACCCTGCAGCCCCAAATTGCGGATCTTTAGGCTTTACCTACAGGACAGAGACACTTCGGTGTTGCTTCTGCTAGATGGAGTTCGCTCCGATTCAGCAAAATGAATTCCTGACTCATGGTTAGTAGATGTAGCAGCCCCTGGGGGTGCTCCACCCACACACAACCCATATCAATTCTTTTCCAGCTCTGTGCACCTTTCTGGGTTTCTGTGGTTTGCTTCCAAGGCTCAAACTTGCAACTCTCTTTTAAGATAACCTTAGGTCCACTGGCACCTGCGGCTGGAAAGTTGGAAGTACCTGAGAATTTACACACCCTCTGGGCAGCCTTTTTCTAAAGAACCTCAAAGCCTCGCTGACTTTTGCATCTGGATGAACTCAGACAGAATTTATACCCTGGAGTTCCCCTGTAGAATCAGGCAGAAGCCTCCCTCCTCAGGACTTTGCCTGACATCACAGCTCCTGTCCTGTTTCTCCTGCTCTTTCCTGGACTTCCTATGGGAGCACTTCCTTCATAATTCATGTGTACACAGCCCTTGTCAATGTCTACTTCTGGCATCTTTAATCTAAGCCATAGTAATCATCTTTGCTCAAGAAGATTTTTCTCCAGACTCCAATAAAACAGAAGAAACAGCAGTCTCCTCTTTATAGAAATAAAAAGGAGTGTTCTAGCTAAAGCCCTTTTTACAGAGCAGCATAATGGGTAAGAGCAGGGGTTCCAGAGTCAGCCTGTTTATAAACAGTCTTTCAGAGCCTCAAGATTCTTCATCTGTAAAATGGAGCTAATGACAATGACGGCACAGGGGTTGCGTTGAGGCTATGTTAAATATCACCGCACTTACACATCCCGTCCAGCCCTCCATAAAAGAAACACTTCATGAAAGTTAGTTACTATGAGCATCATTAATATGTTGTCTGAGGCATTTTGACACAACCACTGCTACTTGTAAATTCCAATACAGCATTTTCTTGGTACATAATAGAAAAACAAGTGCTATCTGCTGCTCTGTGAGAAGCTGATAATGAATTACCAAATAAGATTTTCTACTTTGTAGGTATATTTGGATATCAGTATGTCCAATTAATTACAGTATAAATATAAAGTAAAGGACACATCCTGCTTGAAAATGTCAGCAGTAAGTTAGACAAATGGCTGCATTCTGAAACCAGGCATACCTGGACCATACTCCCAAATATGCTGCTTCTGTAGAGACATTAGCATTGATTTACCCAATCAGACTGCCAATACTTACCTCCTAAGGTTATTGTGAAGATTAGACAAAACTGTGCATAAAAAGCACTTAGCTACTCTTTATTAGGAACTTACTATGTCCCCGGCACTGTGCTATTATTATCCATGCCCTATTCCCCGGAAGAGACGGGGAGAGATTCCAAACATTACTGGGATACCTTTACCCTGACGACAAAGGCAGCAATGGTACCAACTCCCAGAAGATAATCTTTTAGAAGATAATCATGTGGTTTTTTCCTCGGCCATTAGCCTTCTTGGGTCAATTTGCTAGAAACCAACCCGCACCACAACAAAGAAACATCAAGGAAAATGAGCCTCTTCATTGCTGCTGAAAGCAGGGGGAGCCCCGTCCTCTTACAGGCTCTTTACTATGGTTGATACAAGTCTCCATTTTTTAGCTTCAGCACCATCCAGTCAATGCTTTGTAGGAAGAGCTGCATGTCAGGGTGTTAACATGCCAGTGTTTGTGTATCTCTCTGGGAGCCCTCCTGGCGGAGCCCTCCTCTGCACCAGCACAGAGGTCTGATGTGGGGCAGGCAGGCTGTCAGAGCTCAAAGAGAAAACAAATCTCTTCTGTATAGGCCACAAAGGCCTCACCAAGGAGACTTTTTGCTCTGCTTGGGAGGGAATGGAAAGCAAAAAAGGGAAAACCATACCCTTCGAAGTCCTCAGTAAATATTTGAAGCGTGCCTAGGTTTGACCAAACGAGAACTCCCCTTATTTAAGTATTTATGAAATGATCAAATAGCAGGATTGTATTTCCATGAGCTAGAGAGTTCTTATTTAGTGGCACAGATTTTTTTTGTTGTTCAAACTTTTTTCTTTTTTTGCCACATTCAGCAATTGCTATCAGATGCTGAATGTCTGTGGTCACATACTCAGCTTCCTGTTTATACACGCGCTCTGTTTTCAGTGAGTCAGCAGTTTCTTGTTCTACAGAGAGGTAAAACTGGCCATGTCAGGGCCGTGGGGGGTTGAATGAGCTTTGTGAATGGCCCAGTGTGTGCTGGGTCTCATGGTTTGTGTGAACAGGTACTCACACTGTCTGCGGCTGTCCATAAGCTAAAATAATTCAGCCCAGTGAGTTTGGTGGTTTCTCATCTGATTTTGTCCAAGTGCAACAAAGCCAGACACTAAAGTGTTAAGGACAGATATTAACCAGTAATAACTACTGCAGTAGGGAAGAGTCCAATGTAAACTGAACTCAGCTTTGATTTGTGCAGAGGTGACTGGACTTTTTTTTTTTTTGAAATGGAGTTTGGCTCTTGTCACCCAGGCTGGAGTGCAATGTCACAATCTCGGCTCACTGCAACCTCTGTCTCCCAGGTTCAAGTGATTCTCCTGCCTCGGCCTCCTGAGTAGCTGGGATTACAGGCAACTGCCACCACGCCCGGCTAATTTTTTGTGTTTTTAGTAGAGATGGGTTTCGCCATGTTGGCCAGGCTGGTCTTGAACTCCTGACCTCAGGTGATCCACCCGCCTGGGCCTCCCAAAATGCTGAGATTACAGGCGTGAGCCACCACACCCAGCCTGACCAGGCATTTTTAAGGAAGAATGAGGGAATAGGAAGGAGGGCAGAGAACCAGTAGGGTCAGGGAAGTGAAAAATTACAAAGTGTTGTTCAGTATAAATGCAGTCAGACCAGTTGTGCCTGCTAGCTGGCAATTAGGAAAATTAGGATTCTATCCTCTCTGAGACTGGGAGACAGAGGTCCTTACCCGTCCTGATGATTGCATTTAAAGGAATAGCTTCCAGGGCCTTGAGAAACACACTCCTGGGTTATAAGAGATACATATACATCTCAAAGGTTACAGAGCAGGAACTCAAAATTGCCCTTTTAAGTAGGTGCTCTAAGAAAGAGTGGTCAGGCTAGCTCCAGGGGTGGGCTGGAGCAAGCAGTAAATTCCCCTGGCAGCCTTGAGCTTTCTCAGACAGTTGTCCTGAAGGGGGTAGGAGCATCCTAGGGATGTGGCCTTGAGGTATTGGAAACTTTGTTAGCAATTGTGCAAGTGTTTTAGGGCAAGGCTGAGGCCTGGCTGAGAAGAGGGCTCAGAAGAGCCTGGCTAGAGTCTGCTGAAGGTCAGAGTCTTTGTCACTGGGAGGCAGCCCAGGGTCTGTCTTTTCACTTCACTCACTTTGGTGCTACTGCTTCCTGACCTCGCCTACCAGTCCCCTTGTCAGCTCCCGTGGCCTCTAGCTGCCAGGTGGGCTGGAACTTCAAATGACTGATGTTCTTGAAGAACCTGGGAGTTCTAGACTTTCCGGCCTCCCCGCCCCTGGCCCCAGCACACGCAGCTCCATCCGCCCCTCCTTTCACACCCTCTTGTAAGCCAGCTCCACATCGCCTTTGGAATTCGGTTCTTCATCTCTTCCTGTGAAAGCCTTCCCTGAGCTCCAAGACCTGGGTTTGGCATTCCCACACCACCAAGCTCTTCTCTCTTGGAGCATTTATTGCACTGTATTTTAGAGCATAGTTAAGCATCGGTTTCCCCCACTAAACTCTAAGCCATAGGAGAGCAGGGACTAGGTGCAATTCAATCAGCAGGTGCTTACTAAGTGCTTGCTGAGGAGTGGATGGGTGGTACCCGTCCTTTGATGCCTCCTCTCAGGACCCTGTTCATGATTGGGAACACAGGTTCTGGGCTTGAATCCCAGCTTTTCCAATTACTTGCTGTGTGACCTTGGGCAAGGTGCTTCACCCCTCTGTGCCTTAGTCATCTCAACTGTCAGGAGGGTAAATGATGATCTCCATCTCACCAGCGGCTGTAAGGGTTATAGTTGTTGTATGTGTACCTGCTTGGAAGAGAGCCTGGCACAAGGAATCCTCGGTATTACTATTACTATTATTACCATTGTGTGTTCCAAGGAGGCCATCAGCTACTCTGCCATATGACTGGAACTTCATTCATGGAGTGAATAAACACCCAACAGAGCACTGGTCTTTACTGCTTCTGTTTTCTAACCGAGAGGAATGACTTTGAGAGACTCATTGCCTTACTACCCACCTAAGCCTGGTTGGCTGGTGTTCTGACGTGGGGCAGGTGCCACGTGGAGCCATGGAAGCTGAAGGGCAGAGCTGTATCTGGCCAGGACACTGCCTCCACCTCAGCAGCTTCCCTCCCTGCTCTCGCATTTCTGTTTCCCCCAGAATTGCCTGCACTCAGGTGCAGCTTTCCTTCCCTGCCCGTTCCAACCTGGACCCTCCCCACAAACTCTCTCACACTCTCTCTCCATCTCTCTATCACTTACACCCTCACACACACATCCTCGCAGGCACACTCACACTCTCACATGCACACTCTCACGCGTATATTCTTACACTCACACACATTCTCATACACACTCATGCACACTCACACACACTCATTCTCACACTGTCTCATACTGTCTTCATCGTTCACACATACACAGTCACAAACACACACTCTCACGTGCACATTTGTGTTCTCACATACTTACACCCACACATGCACACACTTTCTCATGGACATTCACATATACGTGCATTCATATTCTCATACTTTCTCCTTGTCTCTCCCATGTACACATACACACACACACTTTCTGATGCCCTCACACTCCCACATGAACATTCACAGTCACTCACAGACTCTTACAAGCATACACACGCACACTTTCTCATGCACACACACTGTCATAGGCACACTCACACATGTTCATACTCTGCCTCATGCTTTCTCTTTGTCTCTCCCATGTACATATACACACACACACTTTCTGATGCACTCTCATATGCACACTCATGCACACTTACGCCCACACTTACACACACTCTCACACTGTCATCCACAAAACAACAGGAGCTAAGATCACCAGTGGCCTCTGTGCCATGCAGGCCCAGGACATTTTCAGTCTGCAGTTCCTCAACGCCTCCCAGGAGCATCAGAGTTGCTGGGTCCCCTTCCCCATCAGGACACTCCCTCCTTGGATTCCAGGGTCCAGCGTTCTCCTGGTTTTCCTCCCACCAGTTCTCTGTCTCCTTTGCAGGTCTGCCCTTTCTTACTCAGCCAGTAAATTCACAGACTCTTCCTTCTCTCTCTTCCTGCCCTCTGCCAGGACATCCGGCATCCCTGTGGCTCCAAAAACCAGCTACAGGCAGACAGATGATAAGCAACCTCCCTCCTTACACCTGCTCCTCCTTCTGCCTGGAATGTATCTTACTTCTCGGTCTCTGTTCAAACATCACCTTGTCAGACAGAACATCCCTGGTCACCAGAACTAGAGTAGCCCTTACTCCTTGTCACCGTCTATCCCGTTAACCCTGGTTTAGTTTTCTTTCTTCCCTGTTACTGCCTGAAATACTCTATATTTGTTTATTATCTATTCATCCCTACAAGAGGGTAAGCTCTGGGAGAATTTGCAGCAGATGCTAGTCTAGGTGCCAGAGACATAGCAGCAAGCAAAAATGTTAAGGTCTCAATGAATAAATGAATGAAAGGAAGGAAATGAAATTTTAGCTAGAGCATTCCTCCGAGCTCCAGAGCAATACAGTCAATTGCCAGCTTGACAGCTTCTCCTGGATGTCTCAGCGACATCTCAAACTCAGTCTCTCTAGACCAACAGAACCTTCTATGACAATGGAAATAGCCTATATCTGCACTATCCATGGGGTAGCCACTAGTCACATTTGACTGGAGCACCTGAGATGTGGCAAGTGTGACTGATGAGCTGAATTTTTAATTCCATTTATTTTTAATTAAACCTAAAATTAAAGAACCATATGTAGCCAGGGGCTGCCATACGGGGTTGTGTAGTTCTTATCTGAACTGATGATCCTCTGCCCATACCTGGTCCAGAGGTCTCGATTTAACAAATGGCACCACTATCCACCTAGATGAGAAAGCCGACAGCCAGGAGTCATTTTCAACCAGCTGTCTTTCCTGTGAGTCAATCCATCACCAAGCCCTATTGATTTTGCCTCATATATATATGTATTTCCATTCATCCCACTACTGACACCACCCCAGAGGAAAATACATCATCTTTCATCTTGATTAAAACCTCTTAACTGAATTGTTTACTCCACTTTCCCTTTCTCCTATTCAGTCTCTATATTCCTCCAAAAGGAGCCACAATGCATGGGGTGCACCCCGACTTTGCATCACTCATTCACGCAATTGAATATCCTCTAATGGATGGCTTCTTTGGATGGCCTGCAGGTTCCTGCAGGGGCCTGAGTCCTGCTCACCTTTACTGCAGGCTCTCTGCCATTCTCTCTGGGCTCCAACCACAGAGGCATTGCTCCAATCCTGCATTTGGGTCATGCTCCCTCCCACCACAGTGTCAGTCTTCCCTGATCACCAGGCAAGGTCACATCCCTATTACATGTTTTCACACCACATACCTGTCCTTGGCACTTTTATAGTAATGTAGCAATTAACTAACGTTTTCCTTTTCCACTGGACGGTAAATTTCCTGGAGCAGGAACCTCATGTGTTTTCATGACCACTTTGCGATATCTGTCTAATAGTAGAAACTCCATGAATATCGTTGAGTAAATGTTTAGCCAGATAGTATTTTGAGATAATAACTATGTTTTTCTTTCTTTCTTTTCTTTTCTTTTTCCTGTTGCCTGATTGAGTCAACGATAGTGGATACAGCTTAGAACAAAAGAGTCAACTGGGGAGACCAGCTTGGGAAACACGGCAAAACCCCATCTCTACTAAAAATACAAACATTAGCAGGGCACGATGGCACATGCCTGTAATTTCAGCTACTTGGAAGGCTGAGGCATGAGAGGCTCTTGAACCCAGGAGGTAGTGGTTGCAGTGAGCCGAGATCATGCCACTGCACTCCAGCCTAGGTGACAGCGGCAGACACTGTCTCAAAGAAAAAAAAAAAAGAGTCAATTAGGTACCTCAGTGAATGTTTTAGACCCATACCAAACACGTGTTAAAAGGGTGCTTGAAAAAAACAAACATTTTTTAAATCTTAGCTTTGAACAGTGAAGTCCATGTTCTGGTTATTATAGCCACATGATAAATCATCCGCAAACCTAACGACATAAAGCCATAGCTGTTTTAGCATGCTCACAGATCCTGTTATAGGTGAAATTGTGCCCCCTCCATCAAAATTCATATGTTAAAGTCCTAACACTAGGGGTACCTTAGAATGTGACCATAATTAGAGGTAAAGTCTTTAGAGTGGTAATTATGTTAAAATGAGGTCACCAGGGTGGGCCTTAATCCAATAAGACTGCTTTTTTTTTTTTTTTTTTTTTTTTTTAATGGACATAGACATACAGAGGGAAGGCTCAGGGGAAAGACAGCCCTGTACAAGCCAAGGAAGAGGCCTCTGAAGGAACTAACCCTGACATACCTTGATATTGGACTTCTAGCCTACAGAACTGTGAGAAAATAAATTTCTGTTGCTTAAGCCAACCAGTTTTTGGTACTTTGTTATGGAAGTTCTAGCAAACTGATACAGATCTCATCAGTCAGAAATTAGGAAAGGGCTCCATAGTGACAGTCGATCTCTGCTCTGTGATGCCTGGAGCCCCAACTGGGAAAACTCATAGGAAGGGGGTGATCCCATGACTGGAGGGCTGCGGTCACATGCAAGCTTGTTTACTCACACATGTGGTACCCGACTTGCTGGCATGGGGTGAATTTGTGTCCCCCCCACTCACCGTCATTCATATGTTGAAGTCCAAAATCCCAGTATCTCAGAATGTGACGTTAATGTAAATAGGATTGTTGCAGATTTAATTAGTTAAGTTAGGATTAAGGTTATACTAAAGTAGGATGGCCTCTAATCCACCATGACCACTCTCCTTATACAAAGGGGAGAGTCGCACACAGGCACACTATACACAGGGAGAACTTCATGTAAAGGTGAAAGCAGAGACGGGGTGCAGTGGCTCATGCCTGTAATCCCAACACTTTTGGAGGCCAAGGTGGGCGGATCACCTGAGGTCAGGAGTTTGAGACCAGCCTGGACCAACATGGTGAAACCCTGTCTCCACTAAAAATACAAAATTAGCAGGGCTTGGTGATAAGTGGCTGTAATCCCAGCTACTCAGAAGGCTGAGGCAGGAGAATCATTTGAACCTGGGAGGCAGAGGTTGCAGTGAACTGAGATCGTGATACTGCACTCCAGCCTTGGTGAAAGAGTGAGACTTTGTCTCAAAAATAAAATAAAAAAAAAATTAAACCAGAGACTGGGTGATGCAGCAGAGGCCAATGAATGCCAAAGATTGTCAGCAAACCACCAAGAGCTGAGAGAAGCATGAAATCGATTTTTCCTTGCAGTCCTTAGAAGAAACCAACTCTGCCAACATCTTGATCACACACTTCCAGCCTCCAAAACTATGAGAGAATACATTTCTATTTGTCTAAGTGTTGCGTAAGCCACTCTGTTTGCAGTACTTCGTTACAGCAGCCCTAGAGACAGAACACAATCGGGAAGACTTCGGACCAGCACACCTATCCATGGACTTTCTGCGTAACTTTCCATGGACATTTCTGGCTTCACGGTGGTCGGACTTCTTCCATAACAGCTCAGGATTCCAACCATGTGTGTGTTCCAGTGAACAAGGTAGAATTTGCATCACGATTTATGGCTGGGTTTTGGAATTTATTCACTGTCACTTCCACCATACTCTATTATCAAAGCACCCCACTAACTCACTCAGATCCGAAAGGAGGAAGATTAGTTTCCATCTCTTCATGAAGGACTGGGAAGATCTCATTGTAGACGACCATGTGAAATGAGAGATATTGCTGTGGCCACTTTGGAAAATGCAATCTGTCACTACCCAGAACTTGAAGAAGAGAGCATAAAGCATTCAACAACAGTTAGAAAGAGACTAGATGAAGAGCTAGACCTATGCTTTCCTTGGGTGGAGACAGGTAGAGAGTTAGTTACACATACAGTTCTCCGAAAAACATGTGAGAACTCTACTCTCTGCTGAGTTGAAGCCCTGGCAGTGACAGTGAGGGGATGAGACCCAGGACACATCTAGGAGGATGCCAGGGATGGGGACTTGAACCTTGCTGCCCAGATACAGTTCAGGAGATGCTGGTCCCACAGATAAGCTCCTGACCACCACAGCGCCAGTGTGGTAGAATGAGAAAGGCTGAACGAGGCACTTAGGAAGACGTGCTTGAGGGCAGCCACAGAAAACCCCTACCACTCTAGCACTGGTTGGAGACAGCACACAAGAGTTCTCGTGGGAAGTGTCCCCTGGGGACGTGGTGTGTGGATGTAGAACCAAGGACATTGGCAATGGGGGTCATCTCCTTGATAATTCTGCATTTTTAGTGCCTTTAATTGTGTTTTTTCAGCGACATTATTCTGAGGTTTGCTTTGTTATTTTTAAATTAACATTTGACTGATTAACATTACAAATTTTAAAACCTACTTCTACCTGTTGCTTTTAAGTGAAGCTTGTGAATAAAGTTTGCTAGTCTTGCAAACATTTATATTGGAACAATAACTTTTTAGAGGATTTTTGCTTAATATTTGATCCATTTACAAAGTTAAATACATTCAAATATTTCAAAAGACATTTATACTTTCAATATATTTATTTCCACTTAAAGGCTTTCCCCTTCATGTCCACTTCAAATTTCTAACTTCCGGAGTTAGAAATTTATTAGAATTAGAAGGACTACTTAAACTTAAATATGGTGAACCTAAGTTATCTTAACTGTTCCAATGCTATATAAAACAGTAAGACTTTTGCTTAAAAATAACAAGGTAAAATCAATTACTCAATTACGCATTTTAAATTGGACTTATAAGAGTGGCAATTTATTTTATTTTATTTTATTTTTTTGGAGATGGAGTCTCGCTCTGTTGCCAGGCTGCAGTGCAGTGGCACCATCTCAGCTCGGCTCAATGCAACCTCCACCTCCCGGGTTCAAGCGATTCTCCTGCCTCAGTCTCCCAAGTAGCTGGGACTACAGGCATGCGCCACCACACCTACCTAATTTTTCTATATTTAGTAGAGATGGGGTCTCACCATGTTGGTCTTGATCTTTTGACCTCGTGATCCGCTCACCTGGGCCTTCCAAAGTGCTGGGATTATAGGCGTAAGCCACCACGCCTGGCCCTGAGTGGCCATTTATTCTAAGTCCAGTTCTCTTAAATATTATAAACAAATGGAATAAAAAATATTTTATATACCCTAATATAAAATTAATATAAAATACTAATATTATTGCTTGAAGTCCTCAAATATTTTTATATGTAATTCCAAATCTTTCCAGTTCCACCAAGGAAACTACTATGTAACTCCACACAATACTTACAGCTAACCTTTTCAACTTTCTTGTTCTTGCATTAGATCAAACAAGGGCCTGGGAGGCCTGGCAAGGGCCAGAAGACGCTGGTGGGTTTATGCAGTGGACAACAGAGCTTTAACGAGATGACCTCTGCCTGCTAAGGTCAAGTTATGAATGTCCTAATTCTACTGTCTGCTCAAAGAGATTGAGACTCATATCAGGATTAGTGTTCATTAAAGCCTCTTGAAAAAGATATTGATGTATTTTAAGAAGCAGAGAAATGGAAAATCTAAAGAGGAACTTGCATTCTTTCAGATCTGTCCATCCTTTGGCCCTAAGAATAGTAACATGCTCTGTGGCAGAACTGTGTGCAGCCCTCATGCCTTCTCCAATCAGGGAGTCATTCAGCTGACACACACTGAGATGAATTTTACCTCCATCTATGCTGGCCTCTACTGATGACCACCATAGACCAAACGGCTCTGCCCAGGACTCTGCTATACTGTCCTGGAGCCTTTGTGTGAATCACTGAGAGATGCCTCTTCCTCCAAGCTGAAACCACCCCACGCAGGGCTCCTACTTGGAGAGGTGAGCAGAAGGGAAGAACTGCAGCCTTTGCTTGCCTCCAGATCCAGGCCTTTTTTTTTTTTTTTTTTTTTTTAAAAGAGATGAGCTCTGGCTATGTTGCCCAGGCAGGTCTTGAATTCCTGGACTCAAGCAATCCTCCCACTTCAGTTTCCCAAAGTATTGGGATTACAGGGGTGAGCTATTGTGCCTGGCCTCCAGGCACCTTTTGAGAGGCAAACAGCACAACTGCAAACAGCATAAACAGCTCTGCCCCACCTCTTTGATTTCAGAACTAAGGATAAGACCCCCAGTCTCTTAGCAACCCCTGCATAGAAGGGAAGGAGAAAAGAGAGAGGGATAATCCTGAATTAACTGTTTACTCAAAAGAGACTGAGAAAATCCAGAACTGCCAAATTACTCTGATTGGGCAAGATTAAGATTCTCTAGAGAGCACAAATCGGGTCTCAAAAGCAAGGTTCTCTATAAAGCACAGCTTGCATATCCACCATGAAGGAAGGCATCAAGATAACATTCCTTAGCCTGTCTGGGTCTCAGTTTCCACATCTGTGAAATGGGATGTTCTCTAGACCAATGCTTCTCAAATGTTATTATACATAGAAATCAGCTAGGAATCTTGTTAAAATGCAGCTTCTCTTCAGTGGGGATAATGCAATGCCTGGGATTCTGTATTTCCAGCAAACTCTCAATTGTTTCAACTCTCTGGACCACACTTAATAAGTGGAGACAATTCTATGGTCTGCCACACTATGGTTACAAATTATCTGTTGTGAACAGACACCCGTCTTATGCTGAGGACCTGCCCTACAAAGCTAGAAATCACTTTTTAGTTGAGCTCTATGTCTAAGAGCCATAAAGCTGCAATGTTTCTCTATTTTTGAAAAAGAATGGCCCATCTCTCCCCTCTCTGGTTGCCCCCTATCCTCTCTAACCTCAACGCCATCCTTTTGTTTTTCTTTTATTCATTTCACGATATCTGCATCAAAGAGAAAAAAAAAATGGCAGTGCCACCAGAACCAAAGCTGAATGCTTGAGAGAGCCTTCAGAAATATATTTAGGGGAGGACAAAAATATACCTCTTGATGAACTTTAAATGGGTGATTGTGGAGAGTGGGCATGGGGACTGATGAACGTTTTAGAGAAAACTGAGTAGATGGTGAAATATCTTAATGAAACGTGAACATTAAACACTGAGACCACATATCCTGTTGACCAGTTCAGAAAATATGTTTTGAGACAAAACAGTTGAAATAGCGATTGTCTCAGAAAATTCATAGCAAAAGGTCTCTGTGATGTTGATTTTATAGCAATTGTCACTCTTCTTCCCAGCAGCAGTGTGGGGGAAAATACATAGACTGCATACATGCACACATACATGTATACTCACACATGTACATATGTATTATACACACATACACCATATGCTACACACACACATACACACACACTCTCTTTTTTAACTGGCAAGGAACTAAAAAAAAAATAACCAAGCAATGTTCTTTAATAGAAGCCTCACTTCCTTCCGCACAAACTAAGCCTCTGTTAGTTACCTCCTCTCCTGCCCACTCCAAGTGACCCCATGCGCTGTGACAGGCCTCACTTTGGTTGCTGTTCTCCAACAGACTTAAGAGTCCTGAACGGGGGTCAGGCTCCAATGCACAGAAGCCCACACAGAAGCCTGCCAGCTTCCCCTTGAAGCAGAGCATCATGAAAAGGCAAGCAGTGGGGTTCCACCATTTTTTCCTCCAAAGGTTTCAGTGGGCCATTGAGACAGCCTTGCTCTTAGGGCTCCCAGGCCAGGGATATTCCCAATCTTCCATCAGAGCAACCTCTGTTCAGTGTCAGTGAGAGGTGACAACATGCTAGCCTCTAAGCCCTCACTCGCTCTAGGTGCCTCCTCCGCCTGGGGCTCCACTCTGGTCGTGCTTGAGGAGACCTTCAACCCACTGCTGCATTGTGGGAGCCCCTCTCTGGGCTGATCGAGGCTGGAGCCGGCTCCCTCGGCTTGTGGGGAGGTGTGGAGGGAGAGAGGCGCAGGCAGGAACCCGGGGCTGCGAATGGCACTGGGGGTGGGCCCCGGCTCTGCCGGCCCACACTTGGAGCAGCCAGCCAGGGCCACCAGCTCCAGGCAGTGAGGGGCTTAGCACCCGGATCAGCAGGTAAAGAGGGAGCACCGGGTCCCCCAGCACTGCCTACTGGCCTTCAGGGAACTTGAATTCTAGCCAGGCCTCAGCTGCCTCCCCAGGGTCAGGGCTGGGCACCTGCAGCCTGCCATGCGGGAGGCTCCACCCCCCACCCCCAATTAGCACTCTGTGTCTAGCTCAAGGTTTGTAAACACACCAGTCAGTGCTCTGTGCCTACCTCGGGATTTGTGGATGCACCAATCAGCATTCTGTATCTAGCTAATCTGATGGGGACTTGCAGAACTTTTGTGTCTAGCTACAGGGTTGTAAATGCACCAATCAGCACTCTGTGTCTAGCTCAGGGATTGTAAATGCACCAATCAGTACTCTGTCAAAATGGACCAATCAGCAGGATGTGGGTGGGGTCAGATAAGGGAATAAAAGCGGGCTGGGCCAGTCAGCAGTGGCAACCAGCTCTGGTCCCTTCCGGTCCCTTCCGCACTGTGGGATCTTTGTTCTTTCACTCTTTGCAATAAATCTTGCTGCTGCTCACTCTTTGGGTCCAAACTGTCTTTATGAGCTGTAATACTCACCAGGAAGGTCTGCAGCTTCACTTCTGAAGCCAGCAAGACCACGAACCCACCAGAAGGAAGAAACTCAGAACATATCCAAACGTTAGAAGGAACAAACTCCGGACGCACCATCTTTAAGAACTGTAACACTCACCGTGAGGGTCCACGGCTTCATTCTTGAAGTCAGTGAGACCAAGAACCCACCAATTCCAGGCACATCAGGACAGATAGGAGTGTCAGTCACCTGTTCTTCCCAGCAGGAGCCCTCATGTTGAGATTGCAAACAGACCCCCCGAGTTTTGTCACCTGTTCGATAATAAAAATGGGTCTAACTGACAAGGTTAAATTACCCTGGGCCCATGGTACAGGGCCAGCATCCCCTAGTCTTTGGATGTGCTTCTTTAATTGTTGTCTTTAATTCTCCTAAGGAGAAGAGGATGATTCTCCTCCCAGTTTTTGATTGTTGATTCAGGTTTTTGATTTGGTCTAACTTTAAGAATTTCCTTGTGGCATCAGTGAGGGAAAACATCCATATGGATTCTGAAACATCTACTTCTAAATCACAGAAACCTGTTTTAGAGTTTGTTTGTATTTAGAAAGCTAACACTTCCTCCCTCCTTCCCTTCGTTTTTTCCCTCCTCTCCCTCCTTCACTCCACACACATCTACCACAGGGCAAAGATGAGTACTAGGCCTTATGAGACTCCCGAGACATATTTCCTTTACTGGATTGTAAACTACTTGATGGCATAGTTAAGATACAAATACAAATGTTTTCAATCTAAACAGCCTAAGAATTGTTAATGAGATTTCAGAAAAAGGAATGATGCCAGCTAGTTGGAGATAATTCAGATTAGACACGACTGAAACCCAATGAATGGGGCCTTAAGTGCACAGGAAGTCACCTGGCATTCCTAGAAGAGAGGCCCAAGTAAGGCCAGTTGCCAGAAAATCAGGGGCTGCCTAGGGAATGGCACATAGTTCACTCTAGCTGGAGTGTATGTATGTGAAGGATATAAAGATGGGGGAAGTATGTGGTGGCCAGAAGGTCTGGGTGCCAAACAAGGACATTTGATGACATGGGTCTACACTGCAGTGACATTACGCATGCGGCTTTGGGAGGACTCATTTGGTGCTGTCTTTTAGGAAGGACTTGGTGGGAACTGAGAGAAGAAACACCAATTAGAAAGCTAAGTGGGGCATGATGGGGGCTGGAGTTGAGAAGATGACATTGGGAATGGACAGGAGGTAAAGGATGGACTAGGTAGATGCCACTTGGGGACTGGTTGGATGGGGGTATGTGAAGAGGGGCAGGGAGTAAACATTGACTGCAAGGTGGCAGGCCTGGGCAGGGCTGGTCCTGCACCACCAACCAGTTTATGCACTTCCCACCTCTGGGGAACATCATGCACACAGCTACAGTACAAATGGCACCTGCCCCCAGCCATTGGGCAGCCAGAGTTTGTGAACCTGGCTGACTTGAGGAAGGTAGCACCAGAAATGGAGATCAGAGCTGACAGGAAGAGGAATAACCCCTGGAGGAAGTACGCGTGGGCAGAAGCACTTATTAAGAGAAACAGAAAAAGATAACGAGTTTAATTTTGGATGTATTAGAGAACGTTTCCACATTAATGGTTATGAGAAGAAAAGAGTCTATATCAAAAAATAGAAGGAACTCCTTGACAAGAAGGATGCTCCTGTCTAGCTCAGCCTCCCAGCCCCTCCTCTTTCCTGCCAGTGCTCCCCATGTCTCTAGTCACCGTATTGAATTAGAAGCACAGCTGACAAGTATGCAAAGCTCAGAAACCCCAGAGCTACAGTGGGTAAGAGAAACAGGTCGGCGAATGCACTCACAGCCTAGGAAGACGGGAGGCAGGGCCCATGGCAGTACCCAGGCAGTACACAGAGAAACATACCTGTGCACATCTGGAGAGAGAGAAGCTCCTGGAGTTCAGAGACCATCTTGCCATCATCCCATGGAAAAATGTCAGGTTCTGTTAGGATCCCAACCCCTCATTTCCTCAGTAATGATGTGTGCAATGGTTGCTGGTGGGTATGGAATGGGTGAGGTGGAGTAGTGAGTAGGAGGATGGTTTCAAATGGAAACTCTGAGCTGTTTTCACCCTGGGAATCAGACATGCCTCAGCATATTTAGAGGACTCAGGCTTGCAGAGACTATCTGGCATACTTTCTTCTCTCTTCCTTTGCATGAGGGACAAGGACACTTGGGCGTGATTCATGTTATTTGGTTTAAGGAAACTATGTTGGGGTCGGGGTAGGGAAAGAATATTTTGAGCACAGGAGCATTGCTGTAAGAAGTCATCCCACAAGACTAATGTCCTGTGAATCAAGCCTGTGTCCCACAGAGGAGAGCCCTGGGGCCAAGATGCCTGTGGGTTGTGGCAGCATTGAGCAGTCCTGGGTAACACTGCAGTCACGCCCACAGGTAGCACAAATTCAGGCATTTATTAAATGTTCAGTATGGAATAGGCTTGCACAGATCCTGGTACAAGGAAAGTACCCATTTAAATATTTTCTTTTATTATCATTGCTTCTTCCCCATTAGGTAGGCACTGTTATAATTTTCATTTTACAGATGGCAGAGAGGGGTTAGGCCACCCACCCTCCCACAGTGATACCAGCTGATATGTGACAGAGCTGGATGCTGATCCCTGTGCTCTCATCCACCAGGCAGTGTTCCATGGAACTGAGAGCGGCCTGAACAGTGAACTTTGTTCATCAGCAGCATCAATTGCTGGTGATATTATCATGAGGAACTCACTTGATAGAGGTAGTTGTTTTCTAACCAGAGGCATCAATGCCTAGAGCAGAAGCAGAGCAAAGATGCCATGAGGTAGGTGAAAGGTGATCAGGTTCTCCTTGGGGGCTTCCAGAACTGGTTAGAGAGGAAACCAGTGGAACTTGGGCATCATACATTAATTACGATTAGATTGAGCTGAGAGAACAAAAAACTCCAAAATAGCAGTGGCTTAAGCAAGTTGAGGTAAGTGTTCCAAAATTGACAGGGCAGAGTCGTGAACCTCAGGGACCCAGGCTTCTTCTACCTTGTTGTTCCATCATCCTTGGCATAGTTTCTGTATCTGGCACAAGATAGATGCTTAAGCCTCCATTGTATGTCAACATTCTAGACAGCAAGAAGATGACAAAGAAAAGAGAATAGCATGCTCCCTTGTGTGACCACGCTTCTCAGAAGTTGCACACAGCACTTCTGCTTACATCGTATGGACTGGAATTTAGTTACACATCCAACCTAGCTTCAAGTAAGGCTGTGAAATGTAATCTTTATTTTAGGTGACCAGGAGTCCAGCTAAAAATCCAGGAGCAATAAAAAAAAGAAGATAAGTGAATAATTAGAGAAATAGCCATCCTGCCATACAACCTACCCAGGATTTTCCCTTCCCTAAGTTCCGGGCTCATGACTGTCCTGTGGTCAGCTCTAAGAAAGTGACTCTGGGCTACTCTGTCAGATGCAAAAGCTCAGCAGCTGGAGACCAACAACTGAATGGGTCCTGAAAGGGTAACCAAGAAGACCTTATGCTGACCTCAAGGAATTTACTTGTGTTGCTTAAGTATTTCTTTTATTTTCAATCCTTCCTTTGAAAAAAGTTTAAAATTGATTTTAGAACTACACAAAATGAAATGGCAGTCTACATTTTACAGTAAATTAAATAAAAGCTAATATCATATACTTTATCTTATTTTGTTTTATATCTTTTTATTTTTTCAAGGAAACTATGAGAAATGGGTTGTGTGATTCGCAGAACTTGTTTGTTAAAGAACTGAGTCATAGTTGCTAAACTAAGAAATTCTTGCAAAACTACAGGTAAAGGAAGGTGAGGGCATGTGTACACAAACGCTCGAAAAATGGGTATAAAAATATTTCTATTGAGAAGGTAAAATTGTGAGAGGGAAATTGTCAGAGCATGATGGTGCCTATAGTCCCAGCTACTCGTGAGGCTGAGGCACGAGAATTGCTTGAATCTGGGAGGCAGAGGTTGCAGTGAGCCAAGATCATGCCACTGCACTCTAGTCTGGGTGACAGAGTGTGACTCTGTCTCAAAAAAAAAAAAAATTGTGTTTGGGGGGGTATTTGAAGATTTTTAGATATTTGGGTAAACTTTTAAATAAACATTTGTTTGCCATGATCTCTTTCAGTCCCAAGTGATAGTCCTTCATATCTAGCCCCAGGCTCCCATTGTCCTGAAATATTTTGTCATTTACTATCTTTTTTCCCAAAGCAATACACCCTGGATTTGCCACTATTTTCCAGATGCCCAAACTTGAAGCCACCCTCAGTCACCAAATCGTAATAACCACTCACCATACTAACTGCATCAACCACCATGCAGGAGCCCTATAGTGGGGAAGCAGGGGAATAAGTGTCTTGACTCCACCCTCCTTCCTCCTTTCCTCTTTGCTCAGGCTCTGCATCCACTGAGCACAGAGGAAGACAGAGGGAAAGGGAGCCTCTTGATATAGCCCATTCAGGTAACCTTCCTGGACACAGAGCAGGGAAAAGGGAGAAGCAGGGAGAGTGTACATGATGGGACACACTAAGAGGTCACCAAGACATTTGTTTCTGTGAAATGTCCCACAGTCAACACAGCCTCTTCTTCCCTCTCCTCATGCACATAATATTCATTGGAAGTCTAATTTTATACTTTTAATTATCTCTGGGCAGTATAATATAATGGATTATAATAGCTGACATTCATTGAAGATTTAACATGGGTCATGCACTTGAGAAAACATGTTCACAGATTAACTTATGTAATCTTCATAACAACTCTGTGATGCAGATAAAGTATTAATTTCCAAGGGCTTGTTTTTAATAAAGTAAGAATAAAGAGAGGCCAGAAGGATAAATAATGTGTCCACAGTGGCTTCTAAGTTAAATTTAAAAAAAAAAAATCAGGACAGCATCTTAGCAGTTAGTAAGTGCTAGAAAAATTTTAGCCATGATTATTAATGTATATCTACACAGTTACTAATCCTAGTCATAACAATTCTTTGAGGGAAATATTGTCATCATCACTTTGCATATGAAGAAAACAATGCTCTGAGAAGGCAGGTCACCTGCTGGCCAGCGCAGTTCCTTGGATGGTGGCCAGCCTCTTGGGGCCATATCACAGCTTCTGTTCCTTCACATTCTGTTCACATCACATTCTGTTCAGCATAAATGTGATGTGAACATCACATCTACCATCTACCTGGTGAAACTGATGATCACCTTTCCAGGCCTGTCATTTTCCCAGTTAGATATTGACAGGCCAACATCTCAATTACATTCCAGTTAGTCTGCCTGGAGTTTTTCCTAAGCTCTAAATGATTGTTAGAGAAAGGAAAGCTTGGGTTTAGCCACTATTGGCATTTCTTTAATTTTGATCCTAATAGGTACTCAAATCTGCAACACTTGCAAGATTTCTTTTAAATTGGTCTTAACTTTACTCTTTATTTTACTGTGAAAGAGTAAGTACACTAGCCTAGCTCCAATCACAGCAGAGTTGAAATAACCCTCGCCTTGGAGCGTTTTACATGACCAGCCACCCACCACCTAGCTTTTGCTTCCTGTGGTGAAATGCGATGTTTCACAACGATCACACAGGCTCTGCCATTCTGCCCATATGAAACTTTTTTCATCTGCTGTAATCTGGAACCTCTTGATTTAAAATGCATAGAATCCCTGCTGGCAGAGCAGGTTAAACCCAGCCTGGACATTTTAAGGTTTAAGCCCCAGCTATCTGGGAGAAAACCAGTGTTGAGTCTGGACTCATACCAGAACAATTCTAGGAGTTCCGAATTGGTACTGAAAGCAGTCTTGCTGGACTGCTTGGAAATGAATCTGTTATGTTCTGAATTCTGCTATCTTGGACAAGAGATTTATCTTCTCTGGGTCTTGATTTCATCCATCATTCACTCACTCACTTGTTCAAGAAAACTTCAACACCTACTCAGGCAATAAAAGTCCAAAGCAGAATTAGACTCAAATGGTATCATTGAGCACAGCTCTAGAATAAGGATGTTGAAATAGATGATGACAGAAGTTGCTTCCAAATCTAAATGTTGACAAGTAGAAGATTCCATATGTGGAATAGGTTAGTAGAGTTCTTTCTCTTTCTATCATACCAGCTCCCCTGGGATGTGGTCTTGCTCCATCATGGAACTGGGAATGGTAGGGAAATGACAGTGATTCATACATGCATGCTAAACAAACATCTCTGTTGCAAAAGCCCCATCTCAGGCAGAGCAAAGGTCAACACAGCTGACCTGAAGCAGTTTGAATAAATAGGCAAGATCTCGGTCATTGTTCTTGGGATGGCTCTGCCTTCTAGATTGAGAGATCATCAGTTTTCATTAAAGTGTTAACATATTTTTGAAGAGACGCAGTTTGCCGGCAGGACATCTGAAACTGGGTGCAGAGTTAAAGAGTGCCACATGCCACTGCATCTGCTTCAAATTATGTTCTCCAGAAGACAAAAATACAGCTCCATGAGTCTAAAAATACTTCTTAGCTGTTAGCCAAAAATGCATTTATTCTTGGATTCATAAAAATTCAGGCCATGTGAAATATGTGGGGGGCATGCACTCTCATAGAGAAAAAAATTGACCAAAGAGAAGAAAAAGTTAATATAAACCTTAAGTATCCTTTATTGAAAGAACGGGGAGAAGGTGGAAATGGTGAGGCTTTGGAGTATGACTGGGAAGCAGAACTAGGAAAGCTGTGTCTTCAGGGGGAAGAAGGGTCCTAGGACCCAGCTGCCCTCTGTCCCCATCCCATCCCCAGCAAGGCCCTGAGCAGCTGTGGATTGGGCCCTCACTTCTGCCCACTTGGTGGAATTAGTAAAGCCAGTGGCAAGGACCCATCGCACCCCCAAATCTTGGCATAATAGTCTGTGCAGAGCTTCTCCAAGAGTCTGTGATTAGGAACCAGTTTGTTCTTTTCTTCCAATTCATGTGGACCAAGATTTTTATAAAATATAATAAGAATGAATTACTCTAAAAAAAATAAAAATGATGTATAAAAGAAGCCCCATTTTAAAATTAGTAGATTAACAGACATAAAATTACCTTTCAAAATCAGAATGAACGTGGGAAAAAAGAAAAGAATTACCATGAGACGTTTCTCAACATGTAGTCTCAATATCTGCGTTTATTTCAACATGGATCAGGAACAGTCTGTGCAGCCCACATTCAATAGCACTCGTGTGACAGAGTGTGGATCAGAGAGGTTTGCAGCCCATCCATACTTGCTAATGGTGTGCCATTGGCCACGTAAGCCTTTCTAAGTCTCTGATGTTTCATCTGCAAAAAAAAAAAAAAAAAAAAAAAAAATTGGTATAATACATTTTTATCAGGATAAGGAAGGATAGCGGCAAAGCTCAGCTGTTGTTTCCATTACCATCTATATTAGTTTCTTATTGCTGCTGAAACGAATTACTACAAATTTAAAGGCTTAACACAAATGTATTCTCTTACAGTTCTAGACATTAGAAGTCTTAAATTGGTTTCACTCAGCTAAAATCAACGTATCTCTGAGGCTGTGTTCTTCCTGGAGGCTCTAGTGGAGAATCCATTTCCTTGTCTTTTCCACCTTTTAGAAACTACCTTCATTCCTTGGCTTGTGGCTCCTTCCTCCATCTCCAAAGCCGGCGGCATAGCATCTTTAAATCTGTCTTTGCCTCTCACCTCCTCTTCTTCCCTCTTCCACTTCAGTGGACCTTTGTCATTATAAAGTCCACCAGAATATAATCTAGGAGAATTCCCTTATATTAAGGTCAGCAGATTAGCGACCTTAATTTCATCTGTAACATTAATTCTCCCTTACTATGTAATATAACGTATTCCTATTGAGCATATTCAAATTCATGGGGATTCAGATGTAAACATCTTTAGGGAGGGGTCATTATTCTGTTTACCTCTTATCTGATGTCATTTACTCAGCAACATTTATTGAACACTCACTCAACGCACATAGAGTTCTAGGCTTAAGGAATATAACTGGATAAAGGCTGAGATAGGCCCTGAGTTACAGAATACGTTACTGAAGAAGACCATCATCACACAAATTATTAAGTACTAAAAAGGAGAAATATAGAGTATTATAAATGCATTCATTAGAAATCTTGATGTCAGCTGAGGGGGAAAGTGTTTAATAAATATCTATAGATACAGTGCACTATTCTGCATGTACATTAACAAAAGAACATAATTGAATGAAAAGTATTATAACAATTGTTTCAGACCACTTATATCAGAAAAACTTGGCAATTTTATTAAGACTATCAAAATCTCAGAATATGAAGCTGAGAAATTTACATTTTATAGAAACATATTAATATTTGATATATCAACTACCTCACTGCCCTCTCCCTTCCCCTCCCTACACCATTCACACAATGAGTCCTTTCCACAGTACAATCTGAGAATCAGGATTCTAGTGTAATTTCCCAAGCTTGCCTATTCAAGAGAACCACTGAGGCTTGCAGACCAGGTGCCCCCTACCAGGTCTACTGAATCAGATTCTTTAGGAGAGGCATCTGGGACTCTGTATTTAAAGGCATTTACATAAGTCTTATAATGAGACAAGTTTGAGAAACACAGGTGTAGTAAAAAATAAAAAATAAAAAAATAGCCAATGTCCAGGGAATGAAGAAGTTTAGCTTCTAATCCCAGGTCTTCTACTTCATCACCTCTCAGAACTTAGGGATCTACATTTGTAATACTTAAGCAGTGGTTCTTGAATGGGGCAATTTTGGTTCCCAGGGCCCAAACCGGGCCTTGTCAGAAGACATTTTGGATTGTCATGACCATGGGCAAGGAAGGGAGGTGATACTGGCATCTAATGGGTAAAGCACAGGAATGCTGCTAAACATCCTACCATGCACAGGGCAGCTCCCCACATCAAAGGATTATCCCAATCAACCTGTCAACAGTGCAGAGGCTGAGAAACACCACATAAAAGTGATTTGTTAGGAAGTGTTCCCAGGTAGAATCCACAAGGGAGAAGGAAAAGGAAGGACAGGAGGCTAATCAAGGGAAGGTGTCACACTAAGTCCCATAGGGAGGCTCTGGAGACAATGCAGTTCTCACCAAAGTTGTCCTAATGAGCAGCAAGAGAGCTGAGGTATTTATACCCCTGTGTAGGTCAGTCACTGATTGAGGACTGCTCCCTGTTTCAGTTTTCTAAGTGCAGGCAAAGCAGGCTCTGGTACCTCTTTGGGGACCACCTCAGCCAAAGCCCCAGGTACAGGCTATTGTGAGTAAAGGCACCCAGGGAGCTGTGAGACGAAAATGGGGAGATTCCTAACCTAAGGCAGAGTATTGCTAGGCTCAGCTACACAGGAGCAGTAGTTTTCCACTGCTGCTTTTTCACTACAAATCTTTAGTAGACAGAATATTCTTCCTGGAAGTTCAGTATACAGAACTGCTAAAAAGACTTATGCTGGTTAAAGAAGAGAAGAATGAAGTCTGTCTCCTCCTCCTGAGTTCCTCCTCCCTTGACTTAAGAGACTCTCCTCCATAGACTTAGAGCTTCTTGGAAGACACATATTGGGCCACTGCATTAGCCTACTGGGGCTGCCATACCAAGTACCACACCTAGGTGGCTTTCACAACAGAAATTTATTCTTTCACGGTTCTGGAGGCTAGAAGTCTAAAATCAACAGGGCCATGCTCTCTCTTTGAAGACTTTAAGGGGAAAATTCTTCCCTGTCTCTTCCAGCTTCTGGTGTTGCTGGGAATTCTTGGAATTTCTTGGCTTGTTCGTGACCAGCTGCTCCCTGCATGCTCACATTGTCTTCCCTCTGTGCGTCTGTGCCCACATTTCCTTTTCTCACAAGGACACCAGTCATACTGGATCAGGGCCTACTCTGATGACCTCACTTTGACCCAATTACCTCTTTAAAAGTCCTATTTCCAAATACAGTAACATTCTGAGGTATTGGGGATCAGGACTTGAACATATGAATCTGGGGAGGAGATACAATTTAGCCCATTACAGACACAATTTCGAACATCCTTTGTATCACTAAGATTTAGTATCCAATGGTTTTATATTAAGTGCTCAATCATTCTTCAATGGTATATTCTTAAGTATTTGTGTGTTAGATTTAGTGGCTTGAATGTTATCCTCCAGAAGTCATCACCTTTAGTGGACCCCAACAGCATCCCAAATAACTATTTCATTCACATCCAATGCAACAGTCAAGGAGGAGAGGCCTGAGGGTCACTGATGCAGACTGAGCGGAGCCAAGCCTTCTTAATGCACACTAATTATGCCATATGCAAGAAGACAGAGTCTCCCATATGATCTCTAAACCACCCAGGGAGGTGCCCAGGGTAGAGATGTTATTCCCCTCAGAAAGCTGGGAAAACCAAGGCTTGCAGCATGATTTGCCCAAGGCCACATGGGCTCCAGCCTTCACTACTCATTAGACATGCCTTGTGATTTTTTCTGCAGAACCAGCTTACCTTGTCTCTTCCAGTTAGTCAGGAAAGGCCTTATAAAGAGTGAAATCTGTGACCAAGGAGTGAGAAAAGATGATATAATACTTTGACTACATCATATCTTCCTTTGGAGAAAAAGTAGTTATGTCTTTATAATTTGGTCAAAGAAATTTAGTTTAAATTGAAAGCACAAGAACTTTTTTAGTGGACTTATTGTGTGCTAACCACTCTTCTAAGGGGTTTACATATGTTAATCAATTTAATCCTCATAAGAGCCAACAGAATTGATACCATTATTATCCACATTTTATGGAAGAGGAAATGAAGACACAGAGAGGGGCTGGTTTACTAGGAGAGAATTCATTTCTGTAGACACTTCTAGTAATGCCAGCTAATAATAGAAAGAGCAATAAAAATATCTGCCAATTATTGCATGCTTCACATACAGTTTTCCCACTCAGTCCTCACAAAAACCCCTAAGAGGTAGTATTTCTGTCTCCATTTCATGGATGAATAAACAAAGGCTCCGAGTTCAAGTAACATGGCCATGATCCCACAGAATATACATGGTAGAGCTCAGATGGCTCCATCCAGATTTTTGGTCCACTTTTGGACCCTTTTGTATAGCTGGTCTGACGAAAGTCACTTTTGCACATAAGTTAGTCTTTTGGGAAATGGATGTTAGCTTCAAGCTCCAAATACCCCTGGGGCAAGAAGTAATGCATTCCTTTAACAGAATTGGAAAACTCCAAGCGATGGACATTGTGGCTAGGCATTCACACATTTTCTAGGTAAATGTGTATCATCATCGTTTTTCTAGACTTTTAAAAGTTACATAATTTAGTATCATTCTATTCAGGTAGCAACAACCTGAAATATTAAATTAGGATCTACATAAATAAAATCATGTGTTATAATTAACTGAAACATAAACGCAAACCATTACTTCGTAAATTTCAACATATTTTAGTATAGTTAAGATAGAAATAATAAATTCCAATTGCCATAGTTTCAATACATAGAGTAATAATAAATAAAACAATTTCTAAGATAGAGCAGGCATTCAATAAGGGCTATTTAAGTGTATTTTCATGTATTAACTCATTTTATTCAAAGGCTATTCCAAATAATCAAAGAGCAGATGGGGTCATTCTTTTCTTCATTTAAAGCTCCTCCATTTGTAACTTTAGGGCTAGAATTTGTGTATTTCCTTAAAATACTTTATGTACTGGTCAAGAAAAATGCACTAATAGTACTAGACAACAGGTAGGTGGGGGTAGGAATAGAGAGATCTTTGTCTTATTCAATACTTTTGTTGATGACTTGGATAATCATTTTTAGCTTGAAATAGGCTCTTTCTCAAGGTGGGTTAAAATGCTCTGATTTGTAATAAGGCTTTAAGATTGCGTGATAGACACTGTGATGTATCACTTAGTCTTTAGGAATACAGGACTTACTCTCCCAGCCACTGGGAGCGCTGCAGGCAGAGCCCTCAGGGTCAGCCTCCTACAATCAGTCACACTGCTGTAACTGATGACAGCAGCCTTGCCCAAGGTTACACCTCCTTCATCAGATAGTCTATAATCGGTGACTGATCAACTTGGATTTATAAAGGTCAGCCCCTTGCCCTCAATTCAGAACAACTCTGAAAAGTCATTCCAATTTTAGAATTAGCTAAGTCCTCCATTCAGAGGATATCACAGCTAACTTATTCCTCTACCCAATCTTATTTCCATCCTTTTCACAAAGGTTGATCTCAAGGTGCATTCTCTAAGACATTTTCTGCACAACAATTTCCATTCCAGAGTATGCTTCCTAGGGAGCCCAAATTGTAACAGTTGGTACCAGGAGTGGTTTGAGAAAGCCAACACTGAGATGGGATTTTGGAAGCAAATTGTCTAACCAACACCTGGCAAAGAGGCCGTCATTGCTGGTGGTAGGTGAGCAACAGATAGCACTGGCACTAGGTAGCAATGCAGTTGTTCAAACTTTCAACCAATCATTGATACAGTGATGGAAGGGAATTCATTAGGTGCTGCAACGTATCAGGTATTTGAGAAGTATGAGGGAAACTAACTATAAGGACAATGGAACTGGCTCTTAGTAAGTTCAACTGATGATCTGGAAAAAGATAATAAGAAGCTCAGAGTGATTAACTGGCGATTATAAGCTAGGAGTGAAGACCAGAGAGTATTTTCTTGGTAGCATATACAGAGGTATCATCTCCTACAATGGGAGGGCTAAGGAAGCTGAGAAGTAGCCCCAAGAATTATTTGACATAGTATTTGAGTTCAAGGGAAGGTTAAACTCCCAACCATGGCAGTGGACTATTCCAAGGTTAGGGCTCTGGTTAGGAAAGAATGGGACTTGGACACATGAGACAGGAAAATCTAGATTGATGTCCCCCAAAATGTTTACTTCCCAGATTTCTCTTAACCTTCTGAGCCTGCAAAAGTGGCCCATCCCTCCCTACTGAGGGATAACATGCTAACTTTACTTGAAGAAGATGCAGAGGTCCTTCTTCCATAAGACAACATACATCCTCCTTGCCTCAGAATCTGTGCTACTCTCCTCCTTGCTACTACACCAATAAATAGGGTTAAGTTATAATATAATTGGGCTTTCTAGCTTTACATAGCATAGCTACTCTACCATGCTGCTTTCTCTAGATGTTTTAATTTCCCTTTCACTGCATGCTATGACAATTTTGGGCTTTGCACCTCATTTGGCTGGACTGTTTCCTCTACCATCCTTATAGGGATCATCCTAGGTTACACCATCTCCTGGGGCCCTCTCCAGACTACTTAGTCCTGTGCTATTGAAGAGAATTCCCAAATCAGTAAAGTCTCCCTCATTCGCTGTTACATTCATCCTGGAAGAGGTGGTGGTTATCATATCTCCATTTAATGCGCTAATCTGCACCTTGTAGAAACCAGATAGACACAGGAGAATATCGGTAGTGGACTCTTTATTGTAAACTGAGCCAAGTGGTAGCCCCACTTGCAGCTGCTGTGACAGTGACATTAACACGGCCTCAGCCTCATGGTGTGGGGCCATGAAGCTGGCATTTTCTATTTCTACCAGGAAAGAAGATTAGATGTTTCACATTCATTTGAAATGTACAATGGTATATGTTCATTGTTTTGCTCAAGGTCTGTGTGAACTCTTCTATTCTGTATTAAAATGTAGTCTGAAGAGACCTGGACATCCCACAGAAGCTCACATTGTTCTACTCTTTTGATGGCATCATATTAATCAGATCAGATGAGCACAAAATCGCTAGTTGATTGGAGGCCTTGTTAAGACACACACATTACAGAAAATGTGAGCTAAACAGTTCAAAGACTGAAGTAGTGTCACATCATCAGTAAAAGTTTCAGGTGCCCATTAGTCTGAGGCAAGCTGGAACATCCCTTCCAAAGTAAAGGAAAAATTATTGCTTCCAGCACCTCCAACCATGAAGAAGGAAGTACAGCACCTAATAGGCCACTTCAGATTCTGGAGGCAGAATATTCCCCACCTGGGAATACAACTTGAACCTATACAGTGGGTGACAAAAAAAACACTTCAAGCTAAAATTAAGCTCAGAGTAGGAGAGCGCTCTGTAAAAGTTCCAGGATGAAGTGCTTGGACCATATATCCAGCCCATCAAGTCATGCAATTGAGGAGGTCCAGTAGTAATCCATCATAAAATGGAAGTGCTATCATACAGTAAAGATTGAGCACAGGTAGCAAGTTGTCTCAGTAGGTAGTCCAGATTCCTATGTTACCCATTACTCTTACACCAGGACCTGTCCCTCAGCTCACACCTGTGGCCACATGTGGGATTCTTTATGACCAGATAATGGAGGAAGAAAAAGGCTGGGCTTAGTTCACACAGGGGTGGCCTTGAAAGACACTGGGGAAAGGAAATCATCCCAATGAGCAATACAACTTGTCATCCATTTTATGTAGAAGGAGAAATAGCTTGAGGTTAGATTATGCATGGATCCCTAAAGAATGGTGAATCATTTGGCCAGTAGGCAGGGCCCTAGGAAGAAAATGATAGGAAGACAGGAACTAGGAGATCTGGAGTAGATGCCTGCAGATTGTGGTAGGCAGAATGAGGACCCCCTACAATGCCTATCCCCTATCCCTGGAACCTGTGCATATGTTGCCTTACAGGGCAAAAGAGACTTTGCAGATATGCTTAAGGTTATGGACCTTCAGGTGGTTTTTTTAAGTGGGCCTAGTTTAATCACATCCATCCTTAAAAGTGCAGAACCTTTCCAGGCTTCGGTGATAGAGATGTAACCATACAAGGAGGGTCAGAGAGATGGCAGCAGGAGAAGGATTCGGTGCCTGTTGCTGATTCTAAGGTGTGGGGAGCTATGTGCAAGAACCAAGAGAAGCCTTTGGACTTAAGGTCACCCCAGGTGACAGATTAGCAAGGACTTGGAGCCACCAGTCCTATGACAACATGGAACTGAATTCTGCCGACGCATGGATGAGCAGGGAAAGGGATTCTCTCCTAGAGCCTCCCGAAGGGAATGCAGCCTGGTGACACTGATTTTAATCCAATGAGACCTGAACTAAACTTCTATCCGTAGAACTGTAAGATGATACATTTGTGTTGTTCTAAGCCATAAAGTTTGTGAAAATTTGTGATGGCAGCAATAAAAAATAAATACACAAATAGACATGGGTCTGTGTTTGCCTTAGCTGATTTTGAGAAATTTGTGAATGGGATCATTCTTTTGCTGCTACCTCATATAATAGTCCACTCAGTTAAACTCACCTCTCCTCTATTGAGCATTTACTTGGGTTTATTCAGGGCCTCTCATAAGGTAAGATTTGGTTCCTGCCCTGGAGAAACTGATAATTTGGCAGAAGAGGTGGGTATATAGTAAGGACATCTGCAGTATGTAGCACCTGCTGTCACAAAGGAGAGACCGAGATAAGAGGAAGGAAGACAGAAAAGGAGAAAGGAAAGAAGGGAGGTAGAGAGAAAAGATAAACCAGATATAATGAGAAAATGAAAAAAATGATAAAGAAGAAAAATGTCATTTTTAAACAAATGTTTAACATTGAAAAGACAGTAGAGAAAGACTGTCCTGATTAACTATTGTTGGAGAGTAGAGTTTAGCCCATTTAAAATAATTCACCAATATGGAATACATATACAATAAAATATTATTTAGCCTTAAAAAGGAAATTCTGACACATGCTACAAGAAGAACGAACGTTGAAGACGCTATGCTAAGTGAAATAAGCCAGTCACGAAAGGACAAATACTGTATGATTCCACTTATATGAGGTGCCTAGAGGAATCAAATTCATAGAAACAGAAAGTAGAAAGGGGCTGGGGGATGGGAGGGGAATGAGCAGTTATCACCTAATGGGTAAAGAGCTTCAGTTTTGGAAGATGAAAAGAGTTCTGGAGGTGGATGGTACTGATGGTTACACAACAATGTGAATGTATTTACTGCCAATGAAATATACACATAAAGTTGGTTAAAATGGTCCATTTTACTTAATGTAAATGTTACCACAACAAAAAACATCTAGTCTTTAAACACGTTTTTAAAAACTGGCCAAGGTTCACTTAATTGAACATTCTCACTACAAGTTCAGAAAGCAGAATTCAGTTCTGCTCACTTATGAAATGGGCTGTGTCTCTCAGATTTTCATGTGGATTTAGATGAGGAATTTAACTTAAGAGAGGGACAGGGTAAAATGCATTCTCCTTCATTGGTAACCTCTGTGTTTGAAGGGAAATGGAGGCAGAGAATGCCTTCAATTCTGTGGCCGCCATGCAACCATAAAGCTGAGGACCAGCAAGCTTAACCTTTTTCCTCTTCCCCAAAGCCTGCCTTTCTCAGAGACACAACATTCCAATGTCTGCTTTTTAATTTCTTCTCTGTAGATGAGTCCTTACGCAGGCAGTGTTATTATTTCATATCTCAGCTCCTAATCCTGAAACTCGGACTCTGGTTTCTCTGGTAGCTGTCATTTAAATTGACTACAAAGTAAACTTTTTTCCTCTGAGAAAGAGCATATTTTAAATCCTGCTTAATTTACAGCTTCCCCTTCTGTGTTTTGAACTTTCAAATATGGGTCTATGTAAAGGAATTTTTATCAGACATCTATGAAAATCATTAAATAGAATAAACTTTGAGAATATAGTTTGGTTGACCATCTTTTAAAAATAAACAAATCAAACATTTTCCTCTGAAAACTTCCAGAAAACATACTTTCTTTTGCTAGTGAGGAATTCAGGTTCAGTCTGGGGTTATGCAAATCCAACATGAAGTGTAGCAGACAAGTGAAGGTACTTACTGGATTGCTCAGAATGGCAGCAGGTAGAGGAAAACCCAGCTAGGAAGCAGATCTTGAAAATGGCCTGCCACCCCACCTCCATGGATGGTCTTTTCTTAAAGACCACCATAAAACCTCTTTCTGAAAGCAGCTTTCGAGTTCAGAACCGCCTAAGGTTAGTATCTGAAATTCAATCTATGCCTAAAACTTTTTTTTTTGGTAATACTTCTGAATTTCATTTTTAAATTCTTGCTGAGTTGAAAATCATTGCCTAAACAATGAATCTGAGAAAATGCACTTATATTTCCTGAACAATAATAAACGGTGGATGTAGCAAATGGAATTAGATAGTAAAATCAGGACGCTTTTTCATCTACTGTTGATAATAATAACTCTGGCTCCAATTTTTATAAAATCTAAGATTTTCTCTTAGCAACACTCATGGGAAATTAACATATCCTGGGATAACTTGTAGTAGACTGTGGTGTCTGCCCATGTTGTCCACCTAGCAACATTTCACAGCTCTCTTCTTCAGTAACACACTTGTTCCCTTGCTCCATGGGGATATTATTTGTCTGCTGCTGTATAAGAAGTTACTAAAAATTTTACGAACTAAAACATACATGATTTATTATTGCTCATGAGTACTGTGAGTCAGGAATTCAAACAAGGCAGAGCAGGGTGGCTTGTCTCAATTACACAATGCCTGGTGCCACAGCTGGAAGGTGGAGGGACTGGGGGCTCAAGTCATGTGAAAGCCCATTCGACTTACGCATCTGCTGGCTGTTGACTGGGGCACCCACACGTTGCCTCTCCAGGTGGCCTGGGCTTCCTCAGAACATGGAGGCTGGGGTCTAAGATGACTGTCTCTAGAGAAGGAGTGTGTGTGCCAGTCATAAACTGTCTCCCTTTTGTGTCCTAGCTTCGAGAGCTACATTCCATTTCTGTAGTATGGCTGGATGGGGCCATCACAGCTCCCACCCAGATTCAAGGGGAGGGAATATAGGTCCCTTTCGCTCTTAGTGGGAGATGCGTCAGTCACACAGCAGGAAGAACCTATGCAATGGAGTAAATATGTTGGTGGGGCCATCTTTGGAAAACAACATCTGCCAAAGTTGGGCGTGTGACTCAAGCAAAATTGATCCGAATATTTCCCTTAGAATGATCAATAGACCCTGAGAGAAAGAAGTTCTCTATTTTCTTAGAGTTTCTAAGGTGAAGGGTATAAATGGGGGGTGGCAGAAAGCAACTTCTCTATATACAGAAAGTGTCTAAATGCAGAACTGAGACCGAGTAAAAATAAGATGAGAAAATAAATAGAGAAAGAGTTCTGCTGGTGTTGCTGTTGTCCCTCCCGCACCCAGCACAGTGATTGGCATATTGTAAGTGGTCAATAATAGCTACTGAATGAATAGAAGAAAGTCTCAACAACTGGAACACAATCAAACGTGGGTAATACTATTCAGAATAAGAACTCGAAATATCGGTGGTCCTTATTAATCTGTGTTTCTTACTTTGCGTGCGCTGTGTTTGTCTACATGTATGTGTGCTCCTTCGGTCTAATTTTACCCATCTACCTGATTTCTTTCTTTTTTTTTCTTTTTTTTGGGGGTAGGTGGCAATGGAGTCTTGCTCTGTCGCCCAGGCTATAGTGCAGTGGCACAATCTGGGCTCACTGCAGACTGTACCTCCCAGGTTCAAGCAATTCTCCTGCCTCAGCCTCCCGAGTAATTGGTATTACAGGTATGCTAATTTTTGTATTTTTAGTAGAGACAGGGTTTCACCTGTTGACCAGGCTGGTCTCGAACTCCTGACCTCAAGTGATCCACCCATGTTGGCCTCCCAAAGTGCTGTGATTACGGGTGTGAGCTACCATGCTCGGCCCCATCTACTTGATTTCTAGGGATGACTCCTTGTTCTCTCCTACCCAGCTGGGTACTATCCCTGCAACTAGAGCACAGTTAATTTTATTTATTATTGTTACAGGCCAAGGTCATTTTCCTAGAAATATCTGCCTTACTCCATTTTTCTATGAATGAGGTATTTATTCCTAGATACTGCAACTCTTCCTGGTTTTCTATCCCCCAGGCTTTTTAAATTGGCTATCATCTTACCTTTGTGCCTCACATTTACACTTAAAAGAATTTTTTTTCAGTGATTTTAGAGTTTCACTCTTAGGAGTGGTTCTTGTACATACCCCAGTTGAGAAAACTGGCAAATACGTGAACTACCTTACATGAGAATCACTGTAGAACTTTCGAAACTACACAAAGCTAATGCCCTGTAGCCCCTTCCCACAGGATTAGAATACTTGGGTTTGAAGCATGGCATTTGCATTTCTAGAAAACTTCACAGGTGATGTCAACACATACCTAAGAGCCACTGGGATTAACAGAGTATTTGGGATTAGAAGTAACCCAGTAGGCTCACGTTCTCCTGGCCCTCAAACCTCTTACACCATTCTTGATGTCAAACTCTTAGGAGTGCAGTTGACAAGGATGTAGAAGAGTTCTCTTATACCTTCCCAACCTTAACTTCCAAGGAAAGGTGCAGATTCCACCATACATGCTCACCAAGGAAAGATGGCCTCTTTCTCTCCCCCCGGTCTGGGCTGGGGTCCTTAAGAGACGGTGCCCTAGGAAGTCTGCATATTGCCTGATCAGTGCGGGCAATGAGACCTGGGGTGAATCTGATGAACTTTCACCTTTCCTGTTCCCTCTACAGGAGGAGCCATTAGATTAGACTCCTAATGTACCACAAGGTGAGAAGGAGTCTACGGTGAGAAGACTCCTAATGTACCACAACAAGGAAGGTGAGAAGGCACGTCTGAAGCCTGAAACAGATGTGTATTAGAAACAGCCTGATAGCCAACTTTCCAAGGATATTTCTTAGGAAACTGGAAGAAAAGTCTTTAGCTGGCCAGCTCTGCTCTGACCAGGCTGGGGTGGAAGGAGCATGGAAACTCCAGAACATAAATTGGAAGAGTATTTCACTTAAACGTCAGGCTTCATTTTAATTTTGTCTGGCTGAAAAAGGGCCAACTGGGAAATAGCTTTTTTATTTCCCTCTGAGTATAGCCAATGAAAGCATGGATTTAGAATAATTGTAAGGGGCAGTGGGCGTGTTTGTAGTTCTGCAAGAACAGTTTGCACAGCTGCAAAAGGGAGTTTTCTGTGTGATTTCCTCCAATGCGGGTGAGGGCTTGACGTCAGTGGTGGCTCGGAGCATAGAGACCAGGTCCTGCACCCTCTCCCAGCACTCTGGAGAGCCGCCCTGCCGCCCCACCCTGGCTGCTTCTTCCCAACATGGGCCCTTTGGGGAGGTGCCAGTGTTCTGTCTGTGAAAGAGAAAGCTGTGCAAAGGAAGGGTGGAGCGCAGCATTTGGGCCGGGATGACAGACACAGGCCATCATGTTGCAGGGCAGACTTGGAGATGGAACAGACTTTGTGGTGGCTGTAGCTTTGGCATAAAACCTTTGTTTCCATCTTTGCTCTGAGCTGATTTAGAAAGTTTCTCTTTCTTAAATAGGAATGTATTTTAGATGTGCAAAATCTGCCTACCATATTCTCTTTGCCGAGTTGCTCCCAACCAATTTTGAAAACCTATTTTGTTCGAATTGTGCCCATTCCTAGTCCAGTTTTCAAAAAAATCCATGTCTTGAGAAGGAAAGATTATTAGGCTAGAAATATTTTCTTTCAGGTGGAGATTTTCACAGCGAGTAGATTGTGAGTCTGCCAGGATAGTGTAATTCTAATTTGGCCGTGGGCACAGTGACAAGGAGACCATTCCCACAGAATCGTGTTAGCACTGTGAGCATACCTTGAGCTTCTGCTTCATCACATTTCTGTTATGGCTCTGCCACTAATATCAGTTGCTAGCATCTAATCTTGGCAAGTCATTTAACCTGTTAGGCACTCAATTTTTTCACTTGTAAGAGGAAGGTAATCATTTCTATTACATCATCAAGTTGTTATAAATATAACATTGTGAATGTGGAGGTGCTTTGAAAAAGTTAGAAATGCTAGACATGAGCTTTAAAATGTTCAGGGATAGAGGAATGGAGATTATGAGCAAAATTCCAAGAGAAACAATGAATTCGAAAGCACCATCTGCCAGCTACGTACTCACTACAGGGAATTTCAGACTTCCCAGCCCTGTGGAGAAATGGAAGATCCAATTAGACATGTCACAGAGCAGCAATGAAAAGATGTTTGGGTGGACAGTACTTTTTTTATGATTTTTATTTAATAGCACTCACAGACCAAGGACTATAACCCTCTGTCCCTCCCTCTGGTTCTCCCCAACTTCAATTCACTCCATTCTCTGCTGTTAGACCAGAAATAACTCTGACCATAGAAATCAAGAATGCTAGAACTGGTGGAGAACTGTGAAATCATTTTACAGATAAGCTGGTTGATTTGTGTATGTTGCCAACTCTCTCACTCCAGACATCAATGACCACCCCAGATAATTATTGCCTTCTATGATCCATACGTAATTTTATCCCATTTTCCTTTACCACTCACATGCTCCAGTCAAACTGGAATACAGCCTGTTACTTGGAAATTGTATGCTTTTTCAGGATTAAGAAAGATGGGAGGGGCAACTTAAGTAAAGGGAAAAGCATGGTTAAGAGTACAGAAGAGGATGATATAAATATATTCAAGTGAGGTCAGGGATGTGAACTGGAGGAGCTGAGCATTGAAAGATGCTGTCCTAGTCCATTTCACTGCCATAACAAAATACCACAGACTCAAACAACAGAAGGTGGCTTAAACAACAGAAATTTATTTTCCCACAGTTCTGGAGGCTGAAAGTCTGAGATCAGGATACCAGCATGATCGGTGTATTAGTCCCTTCTCATGCTGCTAATAAAGACATACCTGAGACTGGGTAAATTATGAAGGAAAGAGGTTTAATTGACTCATGGCTTCACATGGCTGGGGAAACCTCACAGTCATGGCAGAAGATAAAGGAAGAGTAAAGGGGCATCTTACATGGCAGCAGGCGACAACGCTTGTGCAGGGGAACTCCCCTTTATAAAACCATCAGATCTTGTGAGATTTATTCCCTATCATGAGACTAGTATGGGAGAAACCACCCCTATGATTCAGTTATCTCCACCTGGCCCTGCCCTTGACACATGGGGAATTTTACAACTCAAGGTGAGATTTGGGTGGGGACACAGCACCAAACCATATCAGTGGGATTCTGGTGAAGCCCTCTCCTTGGCTTGCAGATAGTTGCCTTCCTGCTATGTCCTTACATACCAGAGAGAGAGAGAGAGTGAAGGAAGAAGATGTCTTCTAAGGACACTAATATCATCCAGAGGGCCCATCCCTTGACTTCATCTAACTGTAATTATCTTCCAAAGGCCCCATCTTCAAATACCATCACTTTGAGGTAGAACTTCAACATATGAATTTGGGGCAGGGAGACAGAAACATTCAGTCCATAACAGATGGGTATGCTTTTGATCGGTGGAGAGGAAAGATCAGGGCAATTATGGTTGTACAGTCACACAGAATTTTAGGAGAGGAAGAGAGGTCAGAGTTTATCTCATCCCGGGATTTTTAAATGATCTTCTAAAGATTGCTGGGCATTTTTGGGAGTCCCCCATCCAACCAGGGAAAAGGAATGGAGAGTTGGGGGAAAGGAAATTCCCAGTTCATGAGAATCTGGATTCTGTATTTGTTATCAATAAAAATTATTTTTTTTAAATCTGCTTTACTTATAAGATTTTACCCGAAGAAATGGTTTTGAGCTGAAGACAAACAAGCAAACAAAGGTTATAAGAAAATAAATATCTAAGACAGGTACACTCGCTGTTCAGCAATATCCAATCTTCTGCAGCCTCTGCTGCTGATACCCAGGCAAACAGGGCCTGGAGTGGACCTCAAGCAATCTCCAACAGACCTACAGCTGAGGGTCCTGACTGTTAGAAGGAAAACTAACAAACAGGAAGGACACCCACA
>NW_012106441.1:288693-296459 GCF_000951045.1 Mandrillus leucophaeus | reverse complement strand
TATACCTGATGTAAATGACGAGTTGATGGGTGCTGACGAGGTGATGGGTGCAGCACACCAACATGGCACAAGTATACATATGTAAAAAACCTGCACATTTTGCACATGTACCCTACAACTTGAAGTATAATAATAATAATAATAATAAAAGAAAATAAATATCTAAACTGGGAGGGGCCTTTGTAAATGACTGGAGACATTTTAGTGAAATTGGAAAATTTCACCTACATCTCAATTCTCCTCACCCGGTAGCTCTTCTTTGATGCTCTCCTTTCAGAAATTTTCTCTTTTGTTTCTGATTAATGCTCAGATATACTGTTAAAAAGGTTGAAAAGTTAGGTGTGGACACAAAGTCGGTGAGATTAAAAAGTTAGACACCAAGAAGGACAAAGAAACTTCCGGACAAGATAACAAATATAAAATAAGTCTCTTTTCATAGTAGGAAGAATAATTCAGAAGAGGTTTTCAGAATATAGACAAAGGGGAAGAAATTCCCAAAGGTATTACTGGAATTCAGGATAGGATGGAGGAATAAAAACTGTATCTGATCAAAAAATTCGAAGAAAGTAAAGTTCCTCTGCACCATTAAAAATACATAAAGAAAAATAAGTTGACCTCAATTTTTAAAAAATATTTTAAGACAGTTCAGGCAAATAAGCTAATATAAGAATGTTTGCAGGCACTATCTTAGAGAGGTTGTTTTCAAGTAAAATAGATATAAGGAAAACAGGGAATGGGAAAAAGGAGGAACTAACTCAACTTTTATAATCACATTAAAAATTATTTTTATACTGTGATATTCCCAGTGGAGAGAAGAAAAGAGTTCAAATAAAATAACATGACTTCCTCTCCCGCCCCCCATCCTCCACGGAGTAAATGCTCCTCTTCTTCCCTTCGTGTTCCAAATGAGGGTGTCCACCGGGCAATTTTTCCAAAATGGGTCAGCATTATGCATACCTGACCTGAATTAATGGCATCCCTGAAGGAGTTCTCAGTTTGATGTTTAACCCTAGGTTCCTCTTAAAGAGGGAATGTGGTGGTAGGAAATAATCTAGGGAAAAATCCTCACTCACCAGAAGCCTTACCCTTTCAAAAGAGTATTTCCAGATAATTCCTGAAAGTTGCCTCTAGTCACCAGCTTTGCATACTTGTGAATATATACACATAATCACCCCAAGGCAACACTTAAGGCTGAAAGGCTGAAAGCCTTCTTACTTATAAAGCTTTACCTGTAATAGCCTCACAAATAATATTTTTCTGAGTACCAAGAGCAGTTTTTCAGAGAAGGGAATCCAAAATATAGAGAATAGAGATGGAGGTGAGGTAGCCAGCCTCCCAGAGGGTCCCTCAATGATTTGTCCCTACTGGTATTCACATCCTTGTGTAGTCACCTCCCACACTGAATTAGGATTTGTATTTGTGACTAACAGAATAGGTCAGAAGTGATAGCTTGTGATTTCTGAGACAAGGCCACAATAGACAATGTGGTTTCACTCTCTTTAAGATCACTTACCCTGGGAGAAGGCAACTGCCACGTCATGAGGACACACAAGCAGCACTCTGGAGAGATTAACGTGGTAAGAAACTGAAGCCTCCAGCTAAAAGCCACATGGGTGAGCTGCAACCTAGATGACTGCAACCCTGGACAACATCTTGATTGTAATCTCATCAAAGACTATGATCCTGAACATCTAGCTAAGCTGCTCCTCAATTCTTAACTCACCTAAACTGGGGTAATAAATGTTAGTAGTTTTAAGTCACTAAGATTTGGTGTGATTTGTTACACAGAAAATGAACTAACACAGAGGGGCTTCCTGGACAGGCAGGGAGAAATCTCATTCTGTGTTAGCGATGTGATCGGGGTAATATTAAAATATCTTTTAAAAAGAAAAATGATTTGATAACTTACCGATAAGCTAACATAACACTTATTCTAAAATCTGACAAAAATAGCACGCAGAAAAGTACGGACAAATGTCACTTTAAGAACATACAGGCAAATATCATAAATATACAAGAAAATACAGTAATATATGAAAACTCATAATCAATTAAGGTTTGCTTTAGGAATGCAAAGATGTTTTAATGTGGCCATTTATTCATCCAGCATATTTTTGAAAAATTGATTAATAGAATGTATTATATTATTACTAAAAAAAGCTATATGATTGTCTGGATAGATGTCAAAAGGTAGTCAATGAATATCCAACATCCATTCTAATAAAACACATACACCCATACATATGTCTTAAAATTTAAAAACAAATCAACAAGGAAATTTACTTATTTTGAGAAAAATATTTGTCAAATGAATAACACATATACTTAAATTCAGGATAGCTCTGGTGTTTTTACATTATACTAAAAAAGGCAAATATGATCAATTCTATACTGTTACATTTATATTATATAAATCATGATATATACACTACCTAACATTTTCCTGAAGATCCTAACAAATTCAATAAGACAGGTATAAATACTGTTAAAGGAAGAGACAGATGACTGTTATTTGCAATATGATCGTAATCTCAAGAACAATTAGAACTAACAACAGGGAGTTTAGGAAGATGTTCATATAAAAGAAAAAATGATTATTAAACGTTTGTTTATATACCAGCATACCCAGCAATAGTTTAGAGACACCTAGATACTTTATAAAGTTCCAACAATAGTTTCTATGCTATTATAAATGGGGTCTTTTTAAAATTATATTTTTCTAAGACTTTCATGAAAAAACACTTTATTAAAAAACATAAAGAACTTAAATAAATGGATTTACATATTGTATTTCAATTTAGAAAGATTCAATCTTATATAAATTCTACTTTCTCCCAAATTAATTTATGAACTTAACACAATCCTACTGAAAGTCCTGTGATGGTCAACGTTATATGTCAACTTGATTGGGCTAAGAGATGCCCAGATAGCTAGTAAAACATTATTTCTGGGTGTGTCTGTGAGGGTGTCTTGGGAAGAGATTAGCATTTCAATCAGTAGACTGAGTAAAGATGATCCTCACCAATGTGGGCAGGCATCATCCAATCCTTTGCGGGCCTGAATAGAACAAAAAGGCAGAGAAAGGGCACATTTGCTCTCTCTGTTTGAACCAGGATATCTATTTTCTTCTGTTCTTGGACATTGGTGCTCCTGATTCTCAGGCCTTTGAACTCAGACTGAATTACATTACTGGCTTTCTTGGTTATCCAGCTAGCAGATGGCAGATCACGGGACTTCTTAACTTCTAAAATCAAGTGAGTCAATTCCCATAGCAAATTTCCTCTTCTCTATCTCTCTCATTCTCTCTGTCTCTTTCTCTCCAATATCCTATTGGTTAAGTTTCTCTGGAGAACCCTGAATTATACAAATCCTAATTGCTTTTATTCTTTTTTTTTTCTATTCTATTGATTCTAACTTTTCTTTGGAAAAATAAACACATGAGAAGGTTAATGAGAGTAGAGACTTGACCTACCAGATATCCAAACCTACTTTAAAGCTACCTTACATAATTGAAACAATTTAATTCGATATAAGTATAGAAAAAAAGTCAGTGAAACATAATATAGGATCTAGATTAAAATTCACATATGTGTAATTCATTTTCAATATGTGTCATTCATTTTAAATATAAAACATAAAGATGGAATTTTAAAATACCTGGAATATTACAATATGTAGCAATATGAAATGTTTCATATTTCAATATGTAGCATAGCAACGATTGGCTGTCAAATTGTTAAGAATAAGTTAAATTCATTTGGTGGAATTTATTTTTGTGTAGGATGAAAGATATAATATTCATAGTTTATTTTTCTTTTTACATTTATTTTACATTTATTAGGATAAAATATAGACTAGTTTTTTATACCTAAGGTGGAGAAGGTTTTTCTAAGCTGGCCACAAAACTGAAAGCAGTAAAGGAAAACACTAACTTTATGACTTTTGTTTTTACAGAAGCATATGGTACTTTAAATCAAATCTTTCAGTATGAGTACCTAACAAAAAGGTGTTATAAATATTTTCAGCATATATTATAAATGTGCTATATAAAGAGTGATATATAAAGAGTTTTTATTATATCAGAAAATATAAAAGAAAATTTGAGAAAAATTAAGAAATTGGCAAATTTACATACAAATGAGTATTACTATCTGAAAAGTTGTTGCTCAAATTCAATGTCAGTCAAAGAAACAAATTTTAAAGAAATCAGAGATGACTCAAACATGCTCAGGGATAATAAGAATCAATATTAAAATGGCCATACTGCCCAAAGTAATTTATAGATTCAATTATATTCCTATTAAACTACCATTGACATTCTTCACAGAACTAGAAAAAAACTATTTTAAAATTCACGTGGAACCAAAAAAGAGCCCAAATAACTAAGGCAATCCTAAGCAAAAAGAACAAAGCTGGAGGCATCATGCTACCCAACTTCAAACCATACTACAGGGCTACAGTAACCAAAACAGCATGGTACTGGTACAAAAACAGACACACAGACCAATGAATCAGAATAGAAAACCCAGAAATAAGGCTGCACACCTACAACTATCTGATCTTCAACAAACCTGACAAAAACAAGCGATGGGGAAAGGATTCACTATTTAATAAATGAGATAACTGGCTAGCCACATGCAGAAGATTGACAATGGACTCCTTCCTTATACAATACACAAAAATTAACTCAAGATGGATTAAAGACTTAAAAGTGAAACCCAAAACTATAAAAACTCTGGAAGACAACCTAGGCAATACCATTCTGGACATAGGAATGGGCAAAGATTTAATAACAAAGACACCAAAAGTAATTGCAACAAAAGCAAAAATTGACAAATGGGATCTAATTAAAGCGTTTCTGCACAGCAAAATAAGCTACCGTCAGAGTAAACAGAAAACCTACAGAATGGGAGAAAATTTTTGCAAACTATGCATCTGACAAAGGTCTAATATCCAGCATCTATAAGGAACTTAAACAAATGTACAAGAGAAAAACAAACAACCTCATTAAAAAGTGGGTGAAGGACATCAACAGACACTTTTCAAAAGAAGACAGACATGTGAGCAACAAGCATATTTTAAAAGCTCAATATCACTGATCGTTAGATAAATACAAATCAAAACCACAATCAGATGCCATCTCACAGCAGTCAGAATGGCTATTATTAAAAAGTCAAAAATCAAAGCTGACAAAAACAAGCAATGGGGAAAATACTTCCTATTCAATAAATGGTGCTGGGATAACTGGAGAACCATATGCAGAAGATTGAAGCTGGACCCCTTCCTTGTACCACATACAAAAATCAACTCAAGATGGATTAAAGACATTAATGTAAAACCCAAAACTATAAAAAACCTGGAAGACAACCTAGGCAATACCATTCTGGACACAGGAATGGGCAAAAGTTTTATGATGGAAACACCAAAAGCAATCACAACCAAAGTAAAAATTGACAAATGGGGTCTAATTAAAGAGCTTCTGCACAGCAAAAGAAACCATCAACAGAGTAAACAGACAACCTAGAGAATGGGAGAGAAATGTTTGCAAACTGCATCTGACAGAGGTCTAATACCCAGCATCTATAAGAAACTTAAACAAATTTACAAGAGAAAAACAACCCCATTAAAAAGTGGGCAAAGGGCATGAACAGACACTTTTCAAAAGAAGACATACATGCGGCCAAAAAGCATATTAAAAAAAGCTCAATATCACCGATTATTAGAGAAATGCAAATCAAAATCATGATGGGATACCATCTTACACCAGACAGAATGACTATTACTAAAAAGGAAAAAAATAACAGATGCTGGCGAGGTTTTGGAGAAAAGGGAATGCTTTTAAACTATTGGTGGGAATGTAAATTAGTTCAACCATTGTGGAAAGCAGTATGGCAGTTTCTCAAAGAGCTAAAAGCAGAACTCCCATTTGACCCAGCAATCCCATTACTCGGTATATACCCAGAGGAATATAAAGCATTCTACCATAAAGACACATGCACAAAAATGCTCACTGCAGCACTGTTCACAATAGTAAAGATATGGAATCAATCTAAATGCCCATCAATGACAGACTGGATAAAGAAAATGTGGTGCATTATACACCATGAAATATTATGCAGCCACAAAGAAGAATGAAGTCATGTCTTTCGCAGGCACATGGATGGAGCTGGAGGCTATCATCCTTAGCAAACTAATGCAGGAACAGAAAATCAAATACCACAGGTTCTCACTTACAAGTGGGAACTAAATGATAAGAACTTATGAATGCAGCAAGAGGGAAAAAACAAACACTGGGTTCTACTTGATGAGGGAGAGTGGGATGGGGGAAAGGAGCAGAAAAGATAAGTATTGGGTACTGAGCCTGTATCTGGGTGATGTAACAATATGTACAACCAACTCCCGTGACACGTGTTTGTAACAAACCTTCACATATACCCCAAAACCTAAATAAACATTTTTAAAGTAATAATAATAAAATTTTAAAAAGTAAAAAAATAACAGATGCTGATGAAGTTGTAGAGAAAAAGGAATGTTTATACACTGTTGGTCGAAGTGTAAATTCATTCAACAATTGTGGAAGACAGTGTGGTGATTCCTCCAAAGACCTACAAACAGAAATACCATTTGACCCAGCAATCCCATTACTGGGTATTCACCCCCAAAAATATAAATCATTCTGTTATAAAGATACATGCATGCACATGTTCATTGCAGCACTATTCACAACAGCAGAGACATGGAATCAACCTAAATGCCCACCAATGATAGACTGGATAAATAAAATGTCATACATATACACCGTAGATTACTATGCAGCCATAAAAAAAATGAGATCATGTTCTTTGCAGGAACATGGATGGAAGTGGAGGCCATTATTCTTAGCAAACTAATGCAGGAACAGAAAACCAAATACTGCATGTTCTCACTTATAAGTGGAAGCTAAATGATGAGAATTCATGGACACATAGAGGGGAACAACACACACTGGAGCCTATCAGAAGGTGGAGGGTAGAAGGAGGGAGAAAATCAGAAAAATATTATAACTACTGGGTACTAGGCTTAACACCTGGGTGATGAAATAATCTGTACAACAAGCCCCTATGACACAAATTAACCTATGTAACAATCACGCACATGTACCCCTGAATTTTTTTAAAAAGCTAAATTTTTAAAAATTACAAACTTTCAAGAGCAAAATTTATTTTAACCTACCAAAGAAATAGGAATGGTGTTAGTAATAAGGGTGTGACAAAACAAGCAATCTCCTAATAGTTGGTAGCAATATAAACTCTTACAACATTTCTGGAAGGTAATCTGCTCACAATTTGTTTTTTATTATTATTATTATTATTATACTTTATGTTCTAGGGTACATGTGCACAATGTGCAGGTTTGTTACATATGTATACCTGTGCCATGTTGGTGTGTTGCACCCATCAACTCGTCATTTACATTAGGTATATCTCCTAATGCTATCTCTCCCCACACCCCACAACAGGCCCTGGTGTGTGATGTTCCCCTTCCTGTGTCTAAGTGTTCTCATTGTTCAATTCCCACCTATGAGTGAGAATATGCGGTGTTTGGTTTTCTGTTTTTGATAGTTTGCTGACAATGATGGTTTCCAGCTGCATCCATGTCCCTACAAAGGACATGAACTCATCCTTTTTTATGGGCTGCATAGTATTCCATGGTGTATATGTGCCACATTTTCTTAATCCAGTCTATCATTGATGGACATTTGGGTTGATTCCAAGTCTTTGCTATTG
>NW_012106441.1:278549-288093 GCF_000951045.1 Mandrillus leucophaeus | reverse complement strand
CTAATCCATCTTGAATTAATTTTCCTATAAGGAGTAAGGAAAGGATCCAGTTTCAGCTTTCTACTTATGGCTAGCCAATTTTCCCAGCACTATTTATTAAATAGGGAATCCTTTCCCCATTTCTTGTTTTTGTCAGGTTTGTCAAAGATCAGATGGCTATAGGTGTGTGGTATTATTTCTGAGGACTCTGTTCTGTTCCATTGGTCTATATCTCTGTTTTGGTATCTCTGTTTTGGTACTATGCTGTTTTGGTTACTGTAGCCTTGTAATATAGTTTGAAGTCAGGTAGCGTGATGCCTCCAGCATTGTTCTTTTGACTTAGGATTGTCTTGGCAATGTGGGTTCTTTTTTGATTCCATATGAACTTTAAAGCAGTTTTTTCCAACTCTGTGAAGAAAGTAATTGGTAGCTTGATGGGGATGGCATTGAATCTATAAATTACCTTGGGCAGTATGGCCATTTTCATGATATTGATTCTTCCTATCCATGAGCATGGAATGCTCTTCCATTTGTTTGTGTCCTCTTTTATTTCATTGATCTGCTCACAATTTGCAAAATGTAACTTTACATATGCTTCGAGCTAATATTTCTAATTCTAGTTATTTAGCCTAAAGAAATTATAAGACAGATATACAAAGATACTCACCACTATACCACCAACACCCCTAGCAAAAATATACTGTATAATGATGCTTATTGTAGCATTTATCATAATAAAAAATGGACAAAATAAGCTATCAATGAAGAACTAAGAAATAAGTCATGGGCCATCCTGAGAGTTAAACCTTGTGTAGGATTTTTTTTAAGATAAAGTAGATCCTATTGACATGGAAAATATCCAAATACATTAAAATATAATAAAAATGAAAGTTACAGACTATAATATATTTAGTATTACCCCATTTGCCATTTAAAAAATATATGGATATAGGTAAACATTAAAATATAGAAAAAATATATGTCAAACTGTTAATTTATCTGTTAGAGAGACTTAGGATTAGAAAATACCTTATTCTTTCTATTCTAATGTTTTAACTTTTATAACTAAGATACATTAGATTTTTTAAAAACAGAAATGTCAAAAAAAACAAGTATTTGTCACAATATTCCCTTGGTTTTACACACAAATCGCTGGGTTTTACTGTATTTGCTAATCTCATCCTGCATTGTGATACTTGCAGAACCCAGCAAAGACTGTGTCATTACTAGTGAAAATGGAAAAGGTCAGCCCCTTTATCGGAATTTCTCCTGTTATCTAGCTCATCAGCTACCACTGATTGTCCCCTCCAGCTGTATCACATCCTGTCTTCTGCCACGTCTGCATGCAATGAAACCACTAACCACAACCGTAAACAGCCAGCCTTATCTCAAGTCATGTCAAGTCTGGGTATGAGAGTTGGGCCTTGGACGTGCTGACACTGGGACTTGTCTCACTGAATGTCCACCAGGGAGTCTCTCTGAAACAGACACCAGCAACGGAAGAGGCCTGGCACAGACAACCCAGCACTCCATCAATGGGCCACGCTGCTGTAGGCATGCCAGGCTCAGTGCCACGAAATGCAAGGATGACAAGGCCAGCTGACTAGAATTCAGCATTGGGGACAGCAATCCACATATTAATTTGAGGTCCCAGAGCCAAAAGTCACCCAGTGATAGCCACAAAACCAATAGCCCAGTAGAGAGGATGCCCTGTCTTTCCTCCGTCTTTCTTTGGGCTTCTCTCTAGAGTCACAGCTCTGCCCGTCAGGGGAAAGTGGTGTAAGTTCTCAGTTCAGAACCAGGTCCTCCAGGCCCATGGCAGGTGGGAACATGAAGTGGGGCCTGGAGCAGAGGTTTCATAGAGAAGTGGCATTGGGTCAGTTCCTCTTATCAGTTCCCAGCACTCTGGCAAGGAGGGGGCATGCAGCTGGGCTCAGGCTGAAAAGGCATATGGCCATGACCCACCCCTGGAAGCAGAGAGAGAACTGAGATAGAACACATGAGTGTTGCCTGACCCAGCCTTCTCTGTGTCCATGGGAATGTGACTTCCTGAAGAAGAGTGGGAAGGTACACTTAACCAGCAACTACCATTCTCATCTTAACTTTAAACTCTTGCCTTCTCTCAGCCCTTCTGCTTTTTAGTTGAGAAATGAGTGTCCAACCACTGAGTGTCACATTTCTGTTGGTTTTTTCCAGACGGCAAGCTGCCATTGCCAATCCTTGTTCATTATGTCCCGTTCAGGCAAGTTGGCCCAGAAGTAGAAGCCTATTGGCCTGGGGTAGTGAATCCTAGTTGCCATAAAGGTCAAACTCCTGAAGTCCCAATGGCTTAAAACAGCAATCATTTATTTCTTGTTCACATAAAGTCTCATATGGGTTGGGATACCTTTCTATGTCTTGTAGCTTTGCCATAAGTTCCACCTGGTGCCTAAGGTCTCTGTTTCAGGGCACATAAAGAGTAGAGTAGGAACACCAATCTGAACTCACTGGCCTGAAGAACATATGCACTCCACTCCTGCTCATACTGCAATGGCAGGATGCTCACACCATTACAACTTAAATGCAAAGGAAGCCAGGAAGTGTTAGAGGAGCACATGGAATAATTGCTGTGATACACTCATAGTATTTCAACTGTTTCAAGAAATTTTTCAAATAGAAGAGCAGAGCAATAGAAAGAGCCCTTGAGTGGTAGTCCAGGCTCAGGGCTCCAGAGCCACTTCTGTCACTGACTAGCTGGGTAAACTCTCTGCTCCTTTGTACTTCCATGTCCTCATCTATAGAAGACAAGGGGTTGCATGACCCACAGTGTTCTTTCCAGGTGAAAAAGACACAATTCTATGAGCTTGTGGCTTGTGAAGACAGAATGTAGATGATGTCTCACCATTTCACCAAGGACCCCACAACCTATTGGAGAAAACAGTGGTGGCTTCCGCCCTTCTTCTAGTGCCCACCCCTTGCAGTATCACTTAGGGGCTATCAATTCTTAGGAGCCCAACTTTCACTGAGCTTACACTCTTAGAAGATAATCAGAAAACAATAGGGAACCTCGATTCTGCTAAGTAACAGCAGCAACAAATCACTCCTTGTACGGAAACAGATGTGGGTGCGGAGGAAACCTCCTACTTTCTTCACCATTACACACATGCATACATCCCCTCTCAATGAATAAACACAGAGGATCTGATATTGGCAAGAATTCTCTCTGTAAAAAGAATTTTGATTTTATGCACTAATATGGGGTTATACTACCAGACTTTTAAGGTCCCTCCCAACTTTAACAATGATACCTTTCTTACGAGTCAGTAGAAGGCATTGCAGAGCCTGGCCTATGGAGCTAGTGGCCCAGCTTGAACTGCAGCTCAAGCACGGTCAAGGCTCGGGTTCCTGGGAAAGCAGACTCTGAGTTGATGTTTAGAGGGTAGGAGGTTTATTAGGGAGTGCTCCTTGGATCAACTGCTATGGAAAGAAAAAGAGAGAAGCAGAATTGGGCAGAGGGGGAAGTTGAGCCACAATGCAGTCCCAGCAAAGACCTGAGCCAACACTTGAGGGACTCTTAAGCTGAGGTAGACCATCAGAATTATCTTGATGTGGAATAAGGGGATGAGCCTTTGTACCCCTGTGTCAATCAATCACTGATGTGGGCTGCCCTGGGAAATGAGCATGGTCCTCAGCCTCGTGGCTGTCTTCAGCCAAGGCCAATCCCAAAGAGAGCTGGTTGCGTTCTGTCAGCCTCACTCCCACCAGCTGGACGTATGAATCCTTCATTCCAGAAACAGACCAATTCACAACATCGCTATAAGCTTACTAGTTATATGTCCTTGAACACGTTACTTGGCCTCTTTCTCTAAATTTTATTAGTGAGAAAACTGAGGTACTATACAGCAGTCTGTACTTTACAGTGTTTGTGACAATTAAACAAGTTAAAACACGTAAAATATTGAGTGCTTATTAAATGCTTGGCACTGTCCTAAGTGTTAGCTTGTTTTGTTTTTTTGAGACAAGGTCTCACTCTGTCACCCAGGCTGGAGTACAGTGGCGTGATCAGGGCTCACTACAGCCTCCACCTCCTGGGCTCAAGTTATCTTCCTACCTCTCAGCCTCCCGAGTAGCTGGGACTACCAACGTGTGCCACCACACCCAGCTAATTTTTGTACTTCTTGAAGAGACAGGGTTTTATCATGTTGCCCAGGCTGGTCTCGAACTCCTGGACTCAAGAGATCCATCTGCTTCAGCCTCCCAAAGTGCTGGGATTTCAGGTGTGAGCCACTGCATCTGGCCCCGTAAGTGTTAGTTATTAGGTGCCTCTCATAAGTTCCACAACAACAGGAATGTTTACATCTGGAGATTAATGGGGACTACAGATTCTTATGAGAGCCCCCGAAAGGGAGAGATGCCCCTCATCTACTTATGTAAGATCCAGCCTGTTGTTGACTCCTCAGAGGCCCAGATTCCCAACTAAAATATTGACCCAAAGGGCTTGGCATCAGTTCACATTCATGCCTAATGTTACAACTATAAAAAGCTCTAGGAAGAAACAGTTGTAATTTTACCTCCAATGTCCTTTTTAATGCTCCTGAATGTGATCAACTCTGATATCTCTCCAATGGAATGAGGAATATGTTCTATCTCTTATAAGGAAAGGCATGTAAGAGCCCTGTCTTCTCAAATTGGCCCCCAAATCCTCTATATTCTTCAAGGCACTGGAGAATGTGTGTCAGATCTACTGGGAGACTCTCCAGCCACGCTGCCTGCAGGGTTGGAAGTACTTTGCTTACACAGGGACATATTCCAAGTGTAGACCTACCTGGCAAAGACTCAGTGGGCATCTGCACTTGGTGTGGATCATTTTCCTAGGAAGAAAATTATGACTCGTACAGAAAGGTTAAGGCTAGAGAATATGAGGCCTGTAGGAAACAAAAGGCAAAGCCTACGTTAGGAAGAGTATTCTAATCTGCCTTGTTGAAGTGAACTGATGACTAGAAAGTCAATGGCAGGGTTCCTTCTGAAAGCTCAGGGCACATCCCCTGCATCTTCCTCACAGCTCTGTGAAATAGTCTCCCCTGTCTCCTCCTCTTTAGAGCAGGTGGGGTAAACACCTCTCCGTAACTCACTTGATTCTAGAAGGCTAGGGTTCCGGTCCTGCTCTGGACTTGCCTTATTGCTGCCTGGATCTGATGCTACGTTGTCACTCTAAAAAGTCACCCGGATTTTCTACTTCGTAACCTATTTTGCCATCCAGGCAGCTCAGATGGAAATGTACTCTACATGGAAACCTCAAATTATACTTTTTTCTTCTAACCTATAAACCTTGTTTTTTCCCTGCTCTGGCCCAACCACCATCTCCCCCTCCCCTTGCCCAAACCATTTCTCCCTCACCCTCTCCTTGATTGGTTGGCAATATTGGTTCCAGTAGAAGCAGAATATGTTTTAGTAGAAGCAGAACAGTTGTTTTCAATTACATTCCAAAGCATAGGAGAGGATTTCTGAAAGCAGCTTCCTAGATTGCAATTGACCATGGCAATAACAGTCTCAGAGAATAAAACTCTTTCCAGGAAGAAAGCAAACCTCACTTACTCAGAAAGCAACACGAGGCTTATTTTTCCATTGCACACATGCACAAAAATTACTGGGGGCTTTCCTGTGCTCATTAGGAGGAACCGCTCAGCAAAGCCCTCTATCTAGAAGTAGGGCCACCGGGAGTCAGGATGGAGGGCACTCAAGATAGGCTTCTGGCTTCCAGAGCTGGGAGGAAACCCGAGAAAAGCAGGAGACAAGGCCCAGGGCTTTCTGTATTGTAGAGTGTGTGGAATGCAGGCCAAAATGAGCCCCTTTCAGTTTGCAAAACTCTAAGCTTTTCCTTTCATCTGTAACAAAAAGAACCTTGAAGCAGTCTAGAGTAGGAGAAAATGAGAAGGCAGCACTGTGGAGAGGTAGAAGGAGTATGATGATTCAAGTGAGGAAAGTGGGCTTCTAGGGTGGCTTGGCCACACGTCAGCTGTCTGTCCTCTACTGGACGCCTTCCATGTGCACCTCCAGATCCACTGTCTACCCTGGGAAGCTGCTCTCTGTGGGCTGAATCAAGAGCAAGCTGGCCCTATGGCTTCTCATTGGGTTCAGTCAATAAAAGTCACAGGCAGGAGATCAGAAAAAGGCCTGAGGGTGACATGGGGGTACCTGTGCCCCAGCTCCCTCCCTCCCGTGTTCTAGCAAGGCTGGCTGCCTCTATCTGCTGAAGGTCACAGCTCCCAGCAGCCATACTCTCCATGATCCAGGAACCAATCCTTCCTTTTATCCTTTCTGAATGAGGGGTGGTGACAGCTTCCTACTTTTGCTAGCCCTGGTGTTCAAGATTGTGGTTTTGGTGGAAATCCAAATAGAGTGTGCAGTTTAGATAGTACTGTTATACAAATAGTAGATTCTTAGTTCTGATAACTGTACCTTTGTTCCACAAGATGTTAACATCAGAAGAAGCTGGGTGAGGGTACATGGGGATTCTCCATAATATCTTTGCAACTTTTTTTGTAAATCTAAAATTATCTGATGGCCATGATCTTGGTGGCTACAGATCCAGTAACTATTGTCAAATTCATACCACAGAACTGGCCTGACAAAGACTCTGTGGCCACCACTGGGTGCAAATGTTGCAGGCTTCAACACCACCACCAACACTGGGCACTATTCTCTGTCATTGTTGCCTCTGGAAATTGAATGTAGCTTCTGCTACTGCCACCTGTCACCAGAATACAGATTGTGGACAGCCCCTGCTTCTTTCTACTGCTGGCTTCTGATTTAGGCAACATGTTTGCACATGAGCTGCAGGGAGGCTGGAATGGGAGTACCTGGCATTTCAGTTTCTATTCCTGGATACTGGCTCCCCCTCATAAAGAAGACATTTCTTAGACATAGGGAGGCGGTTCTGATGCTCAGTGGCCAAAAAGGGCAAATATTCATTATGGTGGTTGAGATCACATCTAACTGAAGTGGTCAGACAAGGCCCTCTGGAGGAAGTAAAATGTTGTTAGGGTATTATTTTAGAGAAACCAAATTTTGAAATGAAAGTCAATAGCATCTGGCACTCAGCCCTGTAGGAGAGGTAAGATTTTACTAAATAGAAATGAATCATTCTCATGTAAACATCATGCTGAACAAGCAGGACAGAAGGTAAGCGGGAAACAATTTTTGCCTCCTAATGCCCCTTTCAGTCAGCTTTGCAGGACCAAGCCTACTGTTTCAGACAGGGACAGGGTAAATCCTCAATAATTTTCTGATCCAATACCCACAGTTCTAGGGTTACTTCAAGTCATAAATTACAACTTCAGATTAGCATTAAAATGTCCAGCCTCATGTAATAGTCAAAATTTCAAATTTGCTTTCAGCTTGAGGCTTTTCCCCCTCTTATAATTTGGGTCTGTCATGGGAGGAAAGACTCTCTCTTCCCTCCTCTTTGACCTTCCTCTTTTTGCTTATCACAGTTTCAGCCACTTCAGGGTTCAAGCTCAGTAAGGATGAGTAGGTCAGGGGAGCAGAAGATTCTGCTCAACTGGTGCTTCCATAAGGTTTAGAATTTTGGATCTCCATTTTTGCAGATGTTGAAAGCTGACTTTCTTGTGAGCTCTAACATAGTTCCTCTGAGATTTTGGAGCTCTCTCATCCAAAATCCCCTTGGCAGGGCAAAGGCAACTGTTCTCTGGCTGGTTGCTTTCTTCGTACTCATCCCCTAGAAATCCAGCAGTCACCTGGCTTCTCTCTGCTTAGGTCTTAGGTCTCTATCCCTCTCTAGACCACCCTCTTCAATGGGATCTAAGATGACTCCATGCCAGCTTATACTCTGGATTCTGGATTTCTGGTTTAAATAAAACATCCACATATTCTTTCATCGGCCTGACAGACCCCAAAAGATCTGGCCTCCTACCATGAACACTTCTTCATTGTGCCACTATCAAGCAACTAGTCAGTCTATCTTTTGCCCTTAGATTATTCTGTGTTCCTCAGATGCAGGGGACATACACTAAGGTCTCCATGTAGGCCCCTTGAAACCTCTTTTCCTAAGCTTAAGTTAAAGTCTAAGCACTCCCATCTCTTCCCTTGAGGGCAGAGGTGGGGTAACACACAGGTAAAAGAGCAGTTTTCTCTAAACTTTTCTTCACCAGCTTCTAATTCCTGAGTTTTCTCCATTCAAAATGTCAATGAGGGGTTTAAGGGTCATGTGGCCTGTTTTCTATCATTTCTTTTAGAAATAGTACATTGTACTGAAGACCTTTGCTTTGAACTGTGATATCTATTGTCTTGCTATTTCAGCACACTCTTCCATGTTAACATCCTGCAGTGCTTGCATGTTCCATCCTCAAAGCAAACAAAGCTTGTATGATCCCTCCTGGCTCTCCCAACTTGCTAGAACAACTTAACCTTTGACTCTCACCTGGGATGGGCTGCGGTAGGGGCAGCAGCTGACACAGCCAAATAGTGTAGAACAGCATATGGGCAACTCCTCCATCATAGTTGTGGTATATACTTCTGCCCCAGAGACCTACTCAAATGCCAGCTACCATTCTAAATGGTAGAATGTGTGCACTAAATGGTTCTAAATGCCAGCTACCATTCTAAATGGTAGATGTGTGCACTAAACCAAGACAAAATATCTCAGCTTCCTCTTTATAGACTCAAACATTTTAAGCCCCAATCCATTCTACTTTTGTTTCACAACCACCTTCCTAGATTAAAAATCTTTGATGTCCATTCAATGCACATTCTTCTGCTTTAGTTCATGTCCCTAAAGTCAGAGGTTTATAGCAAGAGTGATAAAATAGTGGGGGAAAACCCACAAAAAATACTAGCAAACCAAAATCCAGCAGTATATACAAAGGATTATACACCATGACCAAGTGGGATTGGTGGGTTTAATATCTAAAAATCAATGAATGTAATACACTACGTCAACAGAATAAAGGACAAAAAAACACATGATCATCTCAGTGGATGCAGAAAAAGCATTTGACAAAACCCAACACCTCTTATGATTTAAAAAAAAAAAACACTCGACAAACTAGGAATGGAAGAGAACTTCTTCAATCTGATAAAAGACACCTATAAAAAAATCCACAGCTAGGAGTATACTTAATGGAGAGGGAAAGAAAAGTTTCTCCTAAGATGAAGAACAAGACACAAAGGCCCACTCTCACCACTTCTATTCAACACCATACTGTGGGTTCTAGCAAGGGTAATTAGGCAAGAAGATAAATAAAAGTACTCAGACTAGCAGGGAAGAAATGAAAGTATCTTTATTTGCAGAGGACATGACCTTGCATATACAAAATTCTGAATTATCCACTAAGAAACAATTAAAACTAATAAAAGATTTAAACTAAGTGGCAGGTTACAAGATTGATATACAGGTTGGGTATCCATTATCCAAAATGCTTGGGATCAGAATTGTTTGGGATTGCAAATTTGTTTGAACTTCGGAATATTTGCACATACATGCCAGTTGAGCATCCCTAATCTCAAAATTCAAAGTACTACAGTGGGCATTTCCTTTGAGCATGACTTTTGAGCATCATGTTGGCAC
>NW_012106441.1:218542-278499 GCF_000951045.1 Mandrillus leucophaeus | reverse complement strand
GAGCAGAAGATTCTGCTCAATTGGTGCTTCCATAAGGTTTAGAATTTTGGATCTCCATTTTTGCAGATGTTGAAAGCTGACTTTCTTGTGAGCTCTAACATAGTTCCTCTGAGATTTTGGAGCTCTCTCATCCAAAATCCCCTTGGCAGGGCAAAGGCAACTGTACTCTGGCTGGTTGCTTTCTTCGTACTCATCCCCTAGAAATCCAGCAGTCACCTGGCTTCTCTCTGCTTAGGTCTTAGGTCTCTATCCCCCTCTAGACCACCCTCTTCAATGGGATCTAAGATGACTCCATGCCAGCTTATACTCTGGATTCTGGATTTCTGGTTTAAATAAAACATCCACATATTCTTTCATCGGCCTGACAGACCCCAAAAGATCTGGCCTCCTACCATGAACACTTCTTCATTGTGCCACTATCAAGCAACTAGTCAGTCTATCTTTTGCCCTTAGATTATTCTGTGTTCCTCAGATGCAGGGGACATACACTAAGGTCTCCATGTAGGCCCCTTGAAACCTCTTTTCCTAAGCTTAAGTTAAAGTCTAAGCACTCCCATCTCTTCCCTTGAGGGCAGAGGTGGGGTAACACACAGGTAAAAGAGCAGTTTTCTCTAAACTTTTCTTCACCAGCTTCTAATTCCTGAGTTTTCTCCATTCAAAATGTCAATGAGGGGTTTAAGGGTCATGTGGCCTGTTTTCTATCATTTCTTTTAGAAATAGTACATTGTACTGAAGACCTTTGCTTTGAACTGTGATATCTATTGTCTTGCTATTTCAGCACACTCTTCCATGTTAACATCCTGCAGTGCTTGCATGTTCCATCCTCAAAGCAAACAAAGCTTGTATGATCCCTCCTGGCTCTCCCAACTTGCTAGAACAACTTAACCTTTGACTCTCACCTGGGATGGGCTGCGGTAGGGGCAGCAGCTGACACAGCCAAATAGTGTAGAACAGCATATGGGCAACTCCTCCATCATAGTTGTGGTATATACTTCTGCCCCAGAGACCTACTCAAATGCCAGCTACCATTCTAAATGGTAGAATGTGTGCACTAAATGGTTCTAAATGCCAGCTACCATTCTAAATGGTAGATGTGTGCACTAAACCAAGACAAAATATCTCAGCTTCCTCTTTATAGACTCAAACATTTTAAGCCCCAATCCATTCTACTTTTGTTTCACAACCACCTTCCTAGATTAAAAATCTTTGATGTCCATTCAATGCACATTCTTCTGCTTTAGTTCATGTCCCTAAAGTCAGAGGTTTATAGCAAGAGTGATAAAATAGTGGGGGAAAACCCACAAAAAATACTAGCAAACCAAAATCCAGCAGTATATACAAAGGATTATACACCATGACCAAGTGGGATTGGTGGGTTTAATATCTAAAAATCAATGAATGTAATACACTACGTCAACAGAATAAAGGACAAAAAAACACATGATCATCTCAGTGGATGCAGAAAAAGCATTTGACAAAACCCAACACCTCTTATGATTTAAAAAAAAAAAACACTCGACAAACTAGGAATGGAAGAGAACTTCTTCAATCTGATAAAAGACACCTATAAAAAAATCCACAGCTAGGAGTATACTTAATGGAGAGGGAAAGAAAAGTTTCTCCTAAGATGAAGAACAAGACACAAAGGCCCACTCTCACCACTTCTATTCAACACCATACTGTGGGTTCTAGCAAGGGTAATTAGGCAAGAAGATAAATAAAAGTACTCAGACTAGCAGGGAAGAAATGAAAGTATCTTTATTTGCAGAGGACATGACCTTGCATATACAAAATTCTGAATTATCCACTAAGAAACAATTAAAACTAATAAAAGATTTAAACTAAGTGGCAGGTTACAAGATTGATATACAGGTTGGGTATCCATTATCCAAAATGCTTGGGATCAGAATTGTTTGGGATTGCAAATTTGTTTGAACTTCGGAATATTTGCACATACATGCCAGTTGAGCATCCCTAATCTCAAAATTCAAAGTACTACAGTGGGCATTTCCTTTGAGCATGACTTTTGAGCATCATGTTGGCACTCAAAAAGTTGTGAATTTTGGAGTATTTTGGATTAGGGATGCTCAATATTACAAAGATCAGTTGTATTTCTGCAAAGATATAAGCAACCCAAAATTAAATTAAGAAAACATTTCATTGTAATAGCATCAAGAAGAATAAAATACTTAGGAATAAATTTAACCAAGGAAGTGCAGGTCTTATACATTCAAAATGACAAAAACATTATTGAAAGAAATTAAAGACCTAAATAAATGGAAATAAATTCCTTGTTCAGGGATGAAAAGACTTAATATTGTTAAAATTCAATAGTCTCCAAATTTATCTACAGTGTCAATGCAATCCCAAACAAAATCTCAGTTACCTTCTTTGCAGAAATTGACAAGTTGATTCTTAAGTTAGTATGGAAATTAAAGAAACCCAGAAAAGCCTAAATAATCTTGAAAATGAGCCAAATAAAGTTGGATAACTCATACTACTTGGTTTCAAAACTTATAGTAATCAAGACAGATTGCTACTGGCATAAAGATAGACATATAGATCAATGGAATAGAATTGGGAGTACACAAATAATCCCTCATATTTATGATCAATCCCTTTTTGAAAGGTGACGAAGACAATTAAATGGGAAAAAATAGTTTTACTAAGAAGTGATGCTGAGGCAACTAGATATCTACATGCAATACAATGAAGTTGTATTACTACCTCACACTATATATGATATATATAAAAATTAATTCAAAATGGGTCAAGCATCTCATTGTAAGAGCTAAAATTACAAAACTCTCAGAAGAAAGCATAAACATAAATCTTCATGACTTTGGAATAGGAAATGGGTTCTTAGATACAATATCAAAAGTACAAGAAACAAAAAAATAGGTAAATTGGGCATCACCAAATTTTAAAACTTCTGTGCTTCAAAGAACACCATCAAGAAAGTGAGAAGAGAACCCACAGAATGGAAGAAAATTTTTGTGTATTATATATATACGATAAAGGTTAGTATCCAAAATATATAAATAATGCCTACAACTCAATAACAAAGAGACAAATAACCCAATTTTTTAAATGGCCAAATGATCTGAATAGGCAGTTCTCTAAAGAAGACGTACGAATAGCCAGTAAGAACACGAGAAGTTAAACATTGTCAGCTAGTAGGGAAATGCAAAGCCGCAGTAAGATACCACTTCACACGCACTAGGATGGCTAAAATAAAAAAGTGGTATAGTGAGGATGTGAAGAAATTGGAGCCCTCATACGCTGCTTGTGGGAATGGAAAATACGGTAGTCACTTTGGAAAACAGTCTGGCAGTTGCTCAGATGATTAAACATAGTGTTACCATATGAGTCAATCAATTTCATTTCTGGGTATAAGAGAAATGAAAATACATATCCACACAAAAACAGGCACATGAATATTTCACACAGAATTATTCATAATAACCAAAAAATGGAAACAACCCTAATGTTCATTAACTGATGAATAATAAATAAAATGTAGTATACCCATGCAACAAAATATTATTCAGCCATAAAAAGGAACTGTTACACGCTACAACACAGATGAACCTTGAAAACATTATGCTATTTGAAAAAGGTGATCACAAAGGACTACATATTGTATGATTCTACACACAGTCATGAGTCATTTAAGGATAGTGCTACATTCTGAGAAATGCATTGTTAGGCCATTTCAGTGTTGTACAAACATCATAGATTGTGCTTACACAAACCTAGATGGTATAACCTACTACATATCCAGGTTATATTGTATAGCCTATTGCTCCTGGGCTACAGCCCTGTCCAGAATATTACTGTACTGAATGCTGTAGGCAATTGTAACACAATGGTAGGTATTTGTACAATAAAAATTTTTCAGCTTCATTATAATCTCATGGGGCCACCACCACACATGTGGTCTGTTATTGATTGAAATGCTGTTAGGCAGTGCATGACTGTATATGAAACATCCAGCATAGGCAAATCTATAGAAACAGAAAGTACATTACATTAGTCGCTGCTTAGCGCTGGAGGAACTGGGAGTAAATGGTAAGTGACTGCTATGGGTACAAGAATTCTTAGGGGGTAATAAAAATGTTCTAAAATTGATTGTGGTAATGATTGCATAACTCTGAAAATACTGAAAACTATTGAATTGTATAATTGGGTAAATTGTATGGTATGTAAATATCTCAATAAAGCCATTACTTTAAAGAAGAGAGCTGATGTAGTCTTTGCAGAGGCAGGAACCATGTTGAAATGAAAAGCATGAAAAGAAGCCTTTCTAAAATATTACAAAATACAGTAAATCTTGGTCTTGCTAAAAGTTGGGGTAAAAGGGTTATTGTGTCTGAGACCCAATATGACCAGCAGAGAAAGTGCACTGAAGAGTAAGGAGATGTTCAGCTAGAAGATGGTTCAGTGAACACCTGTCCCCTCAACATGATTCCAAAAGAGAGCTTTGGGCCATAGTCTCTCACGGGCACAAGGGTCCCTGGATCCCAACTGAAGGCAAAAAGCAGTGTCTCCACAGACCTGAGCTGCCACAGGCAAGGGGCCCAGCAGAAAGGGGGTCCCGGAGTCAAGTGACCCAGACGTAACTGTGTGCCTAACGGTCATGGAAGAGTCAATAGGCAATGGATCCCTGGCCCCAGAGTCTGTAATCGTAGGGGTCACAATCAGGGAGAATGTGAACTATTGTCTTAGCGTGAGTTTCCTCAAAAGCAAAGATTCATCTGTGAGTGGGAGCAGGAGCTGTCTCTTATACACATCTAGATGTGTATAAGAGACAGGGTATAAGCAACCCAAAATTAAATTAAGAAAACATTTCATTGTAATAGCATCAAGAAGAATAAAATACTTAGGAATAAATTTAACCAAGGAAGTGCAGGTCTTATACATTCAAAATGACAAAAACATTATTGAAAGAAATTAAAGACCTAAATAAATGGAAATAAATTCCTTGTTCAGGGATGAAAAGACTTAATATTGTTAAAATTCAATAGCCTCCAAATTTATCTACAGTGTCAATGCAATCCCAAACAAAATCTCAGTTACCTTCTTTGCAGAAATTGACAAGTTGATTCTTAAGTTAGTATGGAAATTAAAGAAACCCAGAAAAGCCTAAATAATCTTAAAAATGAGCAAAATCAAGTTGGATAACTCATACTACTTGGTTTCAAAACTTATAGTAATCAAGACAGATTGCTACTGGCATAAAGATAGACATATAGATCAATGGAATAGAATTGGGAGTACACAAATAATCCCTCATATTTATGATCAATCCCTTTTTGAAAGGTGACGAAGACAATTAAATGGGAAAAAATAGTTTTACTAAGAAGTGATGCTGAGGCAACTAGATATCTACATGCAATACAATGAAGTTGTATTACTACCTCACACTATATATGATATATATAAAAATTAATTCAAAATGGGTCAAGCATCTCATTGTAAGAGCTAAAATTACAAAACTCTCAGAAGAAAGCATAAACATAAATCTTCATGACTTTGGAATAGGAAATGGGTTCTTAGATACAATATCAAAAGTACAAGAAACAAAAAAATAGGTAAATTGGGCATCACCAAATTTTAAAACTTCTGTGCTTCAAAGAACACCATCAAGAAAGTGAGAAGAGAACCCACAGAATGGAAGAAAATTTTTGTGTATTATATATATACGATAAAGGTTAGTATCCAAAATATATAAATAATGCCTACAACTCAATAACAAAGAGACAAATAACCCAATTTTTTAAATGGCCAAATGATCTGAATAGGCAGTTCTCTAAAGAAGACGTACGAATAGCCAGTAAGAACACGAGAAGTTAAACATTGTCAGCTAGTAGGGAAATGCAAAGCCGCAGTAAGATACCACTTCACACGCACTAGGATGGCTAAAATAAAAAAGTGGTATAGTGAGGATGTGAAGAAATTGGAGCCCTCATACGCTGCTTGTGGGAATGGAAAATACGGTAGTCACTTTGGAAAACAGTCTGGCAGTTGCTCAGATGATTAAACATAGTGTTACCATATGAGTCAATCAATTTCATTTCTGGGTATAAGAGAAATGAAAATACATATCCACACAAAAACAGGCACATGAATATTTCACACAGAATTATTCATAATAACCAAAAAATGGAAACAACCCTAATGTTCATTAACTGATGAATAATAAATAAAATGTAGTATACCCATGCAACAAAATATTATTCAGCCATAAAAAGGAACTGTTACACGCTACAACACAGATGAACCTTGAAAACATTATGCTATTTGAAAAAGGTGATCACAAAGGACTACATATTGTATGATTCTACACACAGTCATGAGTCATTTAAGGATAGTGCTACATTCTGAGAAATGCATTGTTAGGCCATTTCAGTGTTGTACAAACATCATAGATTGTGCTTACACAAACCTAGATGGTATAACCTACTACATATCCAGGTTATATTGTATAGCCTATTGCTCCTGGGCTACAGCCCTGTCCAGAATATTACTGTACTGAATGCTGTAGGCAATTGTAACACAATGGTAGGTATTTGTGCAATAAAAATTTTTCAGCTTCATTATAATCTCATGGGGCCACCACCACACATGTGGTCTGTTATTGATTGAAATGCTGTTAGGCAGTGCATGACTGTATATGAAACATCCAGCATAGGCAAATCTATAGAAACAGAAAGTACATTACATTAGTCGCTGCTTAGCGCTGGAGGAACTGGGAGTAAATGGTAAGTGACTGCTATGGGTACAAGAATTCTTAGGGGGTAATAAAAATGTTCTAAAATTGATTGTGGTAATGATTGCATAACTCTGAAAATACTGAAAACTATTGAATTGTATAATTGGGTAAATTGTATGGTATGTAAATATCTCAATAAAGTCATTTAAAGAAGAGAGCTGATGTAGTCTTTGCAGAGGCAGGAACCATGTTGAAATGAAAAGCATGAAAAGAAGCCTTTCTAAAATATTACAAAATACAGTAATTCTTGGTCTTGCTAAAAGTTGGGGTAAAAGGGTTATTGTTTCTGAGACCCAATATGACCAGCAGAGAAAGTGCACTGAAGAGTAAGGAGATGTTCAGCTAGAAGATGGTTCAGTGAACGCCTGTCCCCTCAACGTGATTCCAAAAGAGAGCTTTGGGCCATAGTCTCTCACGGGCACAAGGGTCCCTGGATCCCAACTGAAGGCAAAAAGCAGTGTCTCCACAGACCTGAGCTGCCACAGGCAAGGGGCCCAGCAGAAAGGGGGTCCTGGAGTCAAGTGACCCAGACGTAACTGTGTGCCTAACGGTCATGGAAGAGTCAATAGGCAATGGATCCCTGGCCCCAGAGTCTGTAATCGTAGGGGTCACAATCAGGGAGAATGTGAACTATTGTCTTAGCGTGAGTTTCCTCAAAAGCAAAGATTCATCTGTGAGTGGGAGCAGGAGTGAGGGACAGGGATGATAAACAGGGAGGGAAAACAGTCCACACACCAGTGTATTGTGCTCAATATTCAGGATGTTCTGAGAAGTCTCAGAGAATGAATTTCAGAACCGTTCACTTAGGAGATGAAATGAGGAAGCATTTATCCATAGGCTCCAGTTTTCCACTGGACCAGAGCCATACTTCTGGGTGGTGCAAGCATAAGTTCCCACCGTCATGTAGTGGAGAGAGAGGAGCCCTCGGGTGGGTAGCGCAGGGCACAGTGCACACTCATGGCTGCAAACATGCTTGGAACTTGTAGCCACGACTACAGTTGGAGCCAGATGCAAAGTTGAGAGAATTCTAAACTGTGCTGAAGAGGTGTCTGATGCAACTATCAACTAAATTCTATGAGGACTCAGAAGCATCTGCATAATGTGTGGGGCCCAGTGAGAAATGAAAATGTGAGGCCTCTTGTTAAAAAATTATTCTAATTTCAAGATGTGACACAGAGCATTCGACCAAAACCAAAGCCCTCTAAGGACGGGCCCTCTATGGCTGCACAGGTTGCACATCCATGGAACTGCTATTCTCTGGACTCTTAAGTAGCAAATTCGCCCCTCACTCCCACTGCCACTCCTCCCCTACCGCATATGTACACATGTACCGGGGACACCTGGCCACACCTTCTAAAGAGCACCAACAGTGAGGAGCCTGAGTTCCCCTCTGCCCCAGCTTCTGCCTCTGCTCTAATCAAAGCACCCATAAGCATGGCCTCCAGAGGTGAATTCCTGACCCTGCTGGTGTGTCCTGAGGTTTTCCCAGGCCAAAGTCAAATCTGGACAAAGAGAATTTTTCATAAAAATCTGTTCTTCCCACCATAAAGTTCTTTGTTCTAAGATTCTGCCCTTACTTTAAACATGGACTTATGGTGATAGTTGGATACTTTAAATTTTGCTAGGGATATTAATTTTTTTAAGTGACAGTCGTTTGTTAATTCTGGAATTAAAAAAGAAATTATCAATTGACGAAAGCCTGAGAACAACCAGATTGGGAGGAGGGAAGAGCAGGTAACGGTTTCCCATCCAGGACAGGGTTGTGCAGATGTGATACCTGCTTGAACAGGAAGCGAATAGGGCAGGGTATTTTATCAGTGGTTCACCCCCTCTGCAAGGTAAAGAACTCTCAATCTCTCCCAGCTTGAGTCTGCCCCTTGCAAATGTTCCTGTCATGCTGTTTCCTCCATCCATTTTCTTACCAGTCTCCAAGGAAACGGCCCTGCATGCCAGGTAGAGTTTGAGCATTTGGGAAGTTCCCTTCCCAAACACACCTCATCTATCCTAAATCGTTCACCTGAAATTCCACTACCAGTAATATACTACTTTGCGTAGAATATGAGCCTCTGGTTTATTCAGAGACTTCATAGATTTGTTCTTTTACAGCGCATTAAAACCCTAGGAAAATTCTTTTATAGTAGTTAGTATAGTGCCTGACGCATTGAAAATACTGCATGATTATTATTATTCTACTAACTTCAGGTGATTATGTCACTAAATTCTAACAAAACCCAGAGAGGTAGGTACTAATATCATTATCCCCATGTTTTTGACTGATGAAACTAAGTTCAGAGAAATTGAATAAGTCACATTGCTAGGAAATAGAGGGCCAGGATCCAAAACAGACCAAGAGTCGATTATTTAACCACTCTGGAACGTCACTAGGCCTGGGGCACACCAAGGGCAGGGAGTGCAAAGCTGGGCTGAGAAACATGGAGGGTGGGGGACACACCACAGTGGGCCATTGTGCTCCAACTCTTGCCTCCCCTCGGGATGGGCAACACTCACTCATGAGCATTCCAAGTGAAAACACAAAGCCCTGTCCTAAGCTCTGCCTGTCTTTGTCCTCTTTCTCCCATACCCTCATCTGTCCTGGCACTTTTTGTGTCACTCTAGAAGGGTGTACCAGAAGAAGCAGACCAAAAAGACCCTTGCAAGGTAGCATCTTGCATCTTCAGACCAAGCAGAGGATCTAGCATTTCACATACATGAGGTGCCTAATAAATGTTTGTAGATCTCTATGAGAAGGCAGCCTCATCCTGGTCTCTATGAAATAGTCAATGGTGTTTTTGTGTATCATAAGCAAAAGATCCATCATTCAGCAGGCCAAACAGTGGGCTCCCAGCCCACTCTCATCCTCGTGCCTCTCCTCACGCAGGGCTAACTTCATTATTAATTATGATGCCTCTGAAAGATGCAGGAGTGGATAGCTCAGTCCCATCTAAAATTCAGGATCCATCACCTGATATGTACCATCACCTGATATGTACCATCACCTTCCATCTACACTCCAAATGTGTCCACTTCAGCTCCAGAAATCTGAAGAACCAGAGAGTAAAGCCAGCTTCTGTTTCACCCTCACCTCACCTAATTAATGCAGGACTATAAGGAAAGGTACCTAGATGTTTGAGAAGGGACCACTAAAGGTTGGAATCTGCCAAGACCTCTTAACACGAAAAAAATGTTTGCAGGAGGTTAAAAAAAAAAAGAGAGAGAGAGACTGTCCACTCCCAGCCTAGCCCAGAGTATACCCTCTCTTAAGCAAAATCTTGCCAGTCTTCTGATATTAATCTCTGCTATACACTTATTTATTCACCAGTCATTTCTTAGCAGTGACTCCATTATGATAAAGAGTTGAAACTATTCCGTTATGCCTCTGCATATGGGAGAAGCCATTTCGGTCTGATTTTTCAATTTTCTAAAACTTCAATTTTCAATGTTAAATGAAGTTTTGCCAAAAATATTTCTTTCACACTTTAAGCCAGCACCAAATGGTAAGCATTATTTCCTTTTAATTGAACCCATCTGTAAATCAGTAGAATATTCCAGAGCCTCTAGAAGAAAACTTTCCAAACTCTGTTAATTACCTGATTAATCACTGAGGTTTGACATCTGGATCTCACACTGGTATTCTGGCTCCAGCAGGCATACTCACAAACAATAACATGGATTATTATTTTTAAATATCTGTGTGTATCTCCTTCCAATATGGACGCCAATTTTATGTGTGCAGTTGCAAAATTAAAAGGAAAAAGAGGAGAGGAAGCCAGACTGTTTTGTTTCACCAGGCTGGTAATCCTAGCTCCAGAGACATTGTGGCTGAAGTAAGGAAGAGGCCCACATGCTCACTGAACCAAGTATGTCTGGCTTCTCCACAAAGAGCAGGCATTCTCCCTGCCCAGCCGATAGGGAACAAAACTCACTTACTGGATTCAGAGATGCTCCTCGGCCTCCCTTGCATGTGCAGATTCAGGTACACACTGCCATCCTACTCCTTCTAAGTGCCTGGATTAAAACAGGCCTAAGAACGATTCTGAGTTGGATAATGACCAAGCCAAGCTTGGGTTAAGCCTCTCATTCCTCCTCCTTTTAAACAAAACGCTTGAAAAGGACTACACAATTTGGAAGTACAGACACACTGGATAAAAACACTTTTGGAAGAAGAGTAGAGAAATGTTCTTCAGCAACAGTTGTCCATGACATTAGATCCAAATATCTAAGGCATGGGTAGTCATCTCTAGGCCCAAACATGCTATGATTTCATTTATTCTGTAGATTGTGAAGTGTGTTTTCCTAAAGAGCAGTTAAAATTGAGTTGGGAGGAAAGTGCGACTCAGAAGAACAGAAAAGAGATGGAGTGAGAACAAAACCTTTTCCATATGAAACATATTAGAGGCATCAGACTTTTGGGGACACTTTGACCTCATCTTTACCTTTGTGAATTTTCTGTCTCATTTTTACTCTCCTGATGTGTTCCACCTGTTAACACAAGGCAAAATATTTTCCTTAGACAAGTAATATGAAGAAATGAGCTTGCTGCCAAGTTTTGCTTGGTTTTTAATACATCCTCTTTTTTAAATGTTCATGTATACCACTAGCCAATCAGAGTTTCAAATATACTGTGAGATTTCCACTCTATCATGAAGTTTTTAGAATACACTTTTTGCTAGACTTGGTAATAAGTATATCCTTCATTGGGTATACAGGAAAACTCTTCATTGTGACTTAAACAGGGTTTCTCAATCTCTGCACTGTTGGCATTTTCAACCTGATAATTCTTTGTTGTGAGAGCTGTTCTGTGCATTTTTGTATGTTTGGCAGCCTCCTTGGCTTCCACCCACTAGATGCAAGAAGTATCCTTCCCCCATCAGCTTTGAAAACCACAAATGTCCCTAGCCATTGCCAAATGTCCTCTGGGTGGCATGTCTCCCCTTACACACACTCCCATCACAGCCTTCCCACCTCTATTGAGAAAAACTGGCCTCTGGCTTCAAGAAGAATCATTAAACATGAAAAGGAGATATAAAACACTGATTTGAAAGATCAAAATCTTCCTCAGCAAACATCTTACAATTGCAAGAAATTAAATAAAAGAATGAAATGTCAACAGCCTAAGGAAGGTAGAGCAGAAGTCACAGAAGAGCTCAGTCCTTGGTGCCATTCTTGAACTACCAAACCAGTCTTAGAATGCCCACCCCTAGCATGTTCATTACTTGAGATAATTCAGCACATCTATTACCTACATCAGTGATTGGCAAACTATGGTATATGGGCCAAATCCAATGACTAAGAATTACTTTTACATTTTTAAAAGGTTGTTAAAAAGAAACAAAGCAAGAAGAATGTGTGAGAGAATATATATATATATATACACATATGGCCTACAAAGCCTAAAATATTTACTACCTGACTCTTTACAGAAAAAGCTTGCCAGTCTCCAACCTAAACCACTGATAGAAGATGTCTTGCAACTTTGCAGCCCAAAGCATTCCTAATACAAGTACTAATATCTTCATTTTACAGTTACAGAAACTGAAGCTTCAGTTGGCCAATGGTAGGTTCAATTAGACAATGCAAATACAAATTTGTTATTATTACTTTTTTGTTTGTTTGTTTGAGATGGAGTCTTGCTCCGTGGCCCAGGCTGGAGTGCAGTGGTGCGATCTGGGCTCACTGCAAGCCCCGCCTCCTGGGTTCACGCCATTCTCCTGCCTCTGCCTCCTGCCTGTAGCTGGGACTACAGGTGCCAGCCACCAATGCCCAGCTAATTTTTTGTATTTTTTGTAGAGACGGGGTTTCACCGTGTTAGCCAGGGTGGTCTCGATCTCCTGACCTCGTGATCCGCCCACCTCACCCCCGCAAAGTGCTGGAATTACAGGCGTGAGCCACCGCGCCCTGCCTACATTATTTATTTATTTTCTTTTTGAGACAGTATCATATATCGCAGCTCACTTCAGCCCAAATTTCCCAGGCTCAAGTGATCCATCCACCTCAGCTTCCAGAGTAGCTGGGACTACAGGCACATGCCCCCATGCCTGGCTAATTTTTTTGTTTGCTTGTTTGCTTGCTTATTTTGTAGAGATAGAGTTTCACCATGTTGCCCAGGCTGGTCTCAAACTCCTGGGTTTAAGCGATCTGCCCGCCTTGGCCTCCCAAAGTGATGAGAATATAGGCATGAGCCACTGGGCCTGGACCATTATTTTAATTCATTGTAAAGTTAAGCCAAATTGAGGCATCACAAAAATATTCAGCAAACTTTTCTGTCCCATAAGGCTTCAAACAATATTTCTATTCTAGGCTTGATTTTATAAATTAGAATAGACAAAGCCTCCTGATGAAACACAATGTATTCAGTAGATAATTTCAAAAGGGGCCAGACTGTCCCAGCACTACCTAGAGCACTGAGGCATTTCCTGCACTAGGAAATCAAACCTAGAGACTCCAAGGAGGAAAAGACATTACAGAAAAACATTACGTAAACATACTCATTGATGTGATAAATTACTTCTTCTACATGCTGAAATAGTTCTTGCACTTCCTGCTGACTCACTCAGAGGGAATTATCAGTGTAAAGTATTCAAAGCTTTCCTCCTTTAACTCTATGCCCCAAGTTAATACTGTCATTCTCAGTGGAGCTAACACGTTGTGTACCACCTTAGTAAAGGGTTTAAATATTGACCAACTGATGGATACTGAGAAAATCAGGTCCAGAAGATGACACAAAGAGCTCGTTGTGGAAAGCCCATGAGTGTTGTACAAGTCACAATCAACAAGCCAGCAAACATCTAACCATGGAGCTAGGATTGAACATTGAATCACTAGCAGGGCCTGGCTTTTCTCAGTTGATCCAATCAGCATTTATTTGCTTTATATCCCAATGCCTATCCCAGTGCCTGGAACACGGTAGGTAGTCAGTAAGAAATGTGAGCCCTCAATCTACACCCAGTACTGGTTGTGCTTCAGCGTTGGGTTGGTTTGTTGGCAGAGTTTGACCATGTCGGGGTCCAGGTTCATTCACGTCTCCCAAGCAGCACATTTGTCCACTGGCTCAGCCACTGGAGAATACATTTGTTCTCACTGCAGGGCCCTGAAAAGACAGACTGGCGGGCTGCTGGAGCTTTGTAGAAGGGGTGTCACTGTGACAGTGGGAACCGTTATGCTTCTTTCTGGCCTATGACTTGCGGTTGTGTGTTCCAGGCTGGTCTGGGGCTTGATAAGGGGTTTTGCCTTTTCTACCTGTGGCTCAACAGCCAGACAGACAAAACCACTGCAGCCACTATCAGCAGGAAGACCATGGCAGCCAAGGGTACGATGACCATCAGAGGGTACCTGCTTTCTCTGGGCTGCGTGGGTGCCCAACGGCTGACTATTAGTGGTGGCTGGTGGCCAAATGACCTTGATGGCAGAGACTCTCCATCCACACTGAGCTCTTCACCACTGTGCTGTCCCCAGGGATCTGCTTTCTGCCATCTGGTCTGGGTCAGTTTCACTAAAGTTTCTGTCTGTGCCATGAGTCCTGAGGAAAACACAGGCTTCTCCTGAGAGAGAACTGAGGTTACAAGGTTGTCTCCAGTGACAAATAAAGGAACATCTGGTGTAAATGTTTGCAAAAGTGAGGGGTCAGGTGGCACTATGGTGAAGGGGAGATAACCTATCACTGACTGTACATGATCTACCCTGAGCAAGAAAGTGAAGGAGTCGTTCAGCATCCCCACGCCTGTTGGTGGAATACCAGCTGCCCTTGGTCAATGTCCCTCTGAGTGAATACAGTAGCCTCTTCCATTACACTGCTGCGAACCCCTCTTCGTCCCAGTCTTCTATGTACAAGGGGCTCTATCACTTCAAATTTGGGATCACTGTTAGTCATATTAGCAAGCTCGGTAGCATCTAGGTCCCTTCTTCTCAGCTGATGAGCCACTTTGTCAGCAATTTTCAGGCCTGACATAACCTGCAGTAAAGGCTGCTCTCTGATGTTCAGTGTTTGTCCTGTCAGGTTGCTTTCTGATGTAAACAGTGAGAACTGTAGCTGGTCCTGTGTGGCAGTGAGATTTGTCATGTGATAAGAGAGTCTTCCTGAATCCAAATCTTCCTGTCCAAAATTGCCGGCCACCTGGTCTTCAATCAGCAGGTGCCCATGTTGGAGGGGCCATGTTATCTTGTAAGAGATTTGGGGGCTCCTCCCACTGGTCGTGGCTGACAGGTGAGCATTGGTGATGGTGATGATTGTCTGGCCTTGTGGGAGAAGTAGGTCAGTAAGGTTCACAATGCTGATGCAGACGGGAATGACATCCAGGTCAAGAGCTTATATAGGGGCGGTGTGCACCATCTGTCACACTAAAGTAGAACACTCCAGAGGAAGGGCTTCCATCCTGTGTGAACCACACCTTAGAGTTATCAATGTCAGCTTATGCAACATGGCGAACAGGTGTGTCCAGAAGGTAAGCCATTGCCAAAAAGCCATTATTAGGATTACAGATGATCATAGATCTGATTTCATCTGGAGGAGTGTCCAGATCTTCCACTTTCAGATGTTCAGGTCCCACAGGCAACCTACTGCCCTGCAGAACTTTCAACCAAAGCCCCTTTGTCTTTAATTCTGGTGCCTGGTCATTATAATAATATCACCTGGAGAGATGGTGATATTAAACATTTCTTCAACAAAGTCAGCTTCCGGCTTGGTATTGAACTTGCTCTTTTGGTTTGGCCAAACCACAAAGGTAAAATTACCAGCCAGTGATTCAGAGTCGTCATGAATGTATGTAATTCCAAATTTATTAATCATATACTGAGACGAACTGGGTTTTCCTTTGGTAATATTTCTTTCTGCAACCATAATTGTTCCGTGGTAAGGAAGAGATGTCGCTTGGAACCAAATTTCGTAGGAAGAGCGCTGAGATTCAGGCAATTTGAATAAGAGGTTGGAGGCATCTAACTAAAATTGGTCAATTAGAACCTTGTCTCCCTCCTTGACAAAAGCTCCTGTTAAAAAATAAAGAATAAATTGGCATTTCATTAGAACTTTTAGATGACAGCTGTAAAGCTCTTTTTTCCTCAAATTTGTCTAGTAGATTATTTGTAACACTTTGGTTGCTCAAGTACTTGAATTAGCATTGCTACTCAAGGCATATTAAATAAATACATTTTAAATACACACACTCACACACAATTAAGTCAACATTTCAGGCAACTGAGCTTTAAAATCTTTATATTCATTTATAAAATGTTAATTTCCTAACTTATCTACTACTGGACTTTCTCTTGCCATGGAAACGTACAGTTTTCAATACCCCTTTCCTTTTAAGAACTTACCCTATTTGTCATTTTAATTTTCTATCAACAGTTTTCTGTCATGGGCACAGTGAGGTCTTCAGTTGGAGGTGCAAATAAAATTCTTTAAAGCTAAGTTGCCATCCTTCCCCCAGTACAACTATTTAAGCTTCTGAGATAAAATAGAAGAGACCTGGAGAAAGAGGGCATGTAAAGAAATAAAAACGTTTTATAACTCTTTAAGCTTTATTTCAAAGGTTTATATCATGGCATTGACAATTAAAAAGGGAAAGATTTATTTCCAAACTCTCCCTACTTTAATAATTATAGATGAGGCACTGCTCATATCTTGGCGGCATTACCTGTGTTTGCAAGCAGATAACTCTGCTTACCAGGCTTAGTGATATCATATGAAATAGTAATACAGAACTCCTCAGGTCCCAGGGCTGCTGGTGGGGAGGAGGCCGAGAATGTAAAGGAGTCTTCCACAGTCCAGCCAGTGTTCTCACGGTCTATGTGCTGATATAATATCAGCCCTTCACTGACCTGACCAAACAGTAAGATAAATTAGCTCCTGGTTTCAGGGGTGATACAAGGATTGACATATATCCTAACTGGAAGCGATATGTGTCCTTTGAGCATTCACTTTACTCATGCTTAAATTATTGCACATACCCATCTAAATGCAGGAACATTAAAAATGTAGTAACTTGTTTTTCCAACCTAGGGGATTCTATTATAAAAATGATCTATTCACCAGAGAAAGAAAAGCACATTGATTTTGAGACAACTAATGTCTAAGGTATTTGTATAATATTATAGAAAGTTTATAAGAAACTTCTACTTAACTTTCCAGAAGCTTCAACAATAATCAACTCAGAACCAGTCTTGTTGCATATATACTCCTACCCACTTTTCTGCCCCATAGATTATTTTTAATCAAACCACAGGTATCATATAATTTCATCTTACTATGAAATGTCTGAATGTTGGTCCCCTCCAAAACTCATGTTGAAACTTAGTCCCCATTGTGGCAATATTGAGAGGTGGGCCTGTAAGGGGTGATTGGTCATGAAGGCTCTGCTCTCATGAATGGATTAACCCATTCATAGATTAATGGGTTAATGGGTTAATGGATTGTCATGTAAGTCGGACTGGTGGCTTTATAAGAAGAGGAAGGAAGACCTGAGCTAGCACACTCAGCTCCCTCATCATGTGATGCCCTGCACTTCCTTGGAACTCTGCAGAGTCCCCACCAGCAAGAAGGCTCTCACCAGATGTGGGCCCTCAACATTAAACCTCTCAGCCTCCATAACTAATAAATTCTTTTTCTTTATAAATTACCCAGTTTCAGACATTTTGTTATAAGCAATGGAAATGAACTAAGACACATCTGTAAATGCTTTAGTAAGTATTGGTTAATGATGACTCTTAAAAACATAACCATAATACCACAATCACATCAAAATATTACAAATAATAACAGTATTTTCAAATATCCAAATGTTCAAATGTATCTGGTAATCTAGTACATGTCTTTTTTTTTTTTTTTTTTTCACTAGTTGCACTGTTGAGTCAGGATCTTAAGTCCACATCACATTTGTTTGATGCTTCTCATAGGTGTCTTTTCATCTATGGGTTCCTCTGATTTTTTCTGCAATTTTTTTATTGAAGAAATTGGGCTGTCTGTCTTGAGAGTTTCCCACATTCTGGATTTTGCTGACTGCATTCCTGGGATGTTGTTTCGCATTTTCTCTCACCTCTGTATTTCCTATGTGCTGGTAGTTAAATCTAGAGACTTAATAGGAATCAGATTCAGCTTTTGGATAAGAATATTTTACAGGTTGTATTTTATATTTTCTCTTGCTTCTCATTGCAAAGCAAAATAATAGGTTGCTTCTCTCTTGGATATGTTAAGATTGACAGGCAGATTCAAATGTTGGCAGGTTAGTCCTTCTATTTTAAGGTTCCCCATTAGCCTGTCACCTAATAGATTTAAAGAGTCATTGATACCATTGCCTAAATCCATTATTGTTGCAGTGGCAAAACACTGATACTCTTTTATCATTTCTTCTTTATTATCTGGAAGTCTTTTATAAGAAAGAATTTTCCTTTGTCTGCTATTTGGTTATAGTGAGGTACAGGAAAGACAGGATAAATGCTTGATTCTTTCCCTTTATGTACCAAACTTTAATCACAGAAGGGAAGGCTACAGATAAAATATTCAGCCCTTAGTTCCTATGGGTCACTTCTTTTTCTGACCTGCTAGCTATTATAATACTCTGAGTTTACAGGTGTGTTTTGCCAAGGTATTGTATGTCCAGTTCAAATATGCCTAGGATAAACTATCATGTAAGTTACAGAGCAGTTGAGTCCACCTCATCAATCAATATCTGGAAATGCTATATTTCCAGAGTTCTGTTATAGGTTCTATTTTTTAAAAGGCATTTCAAGAGTAACTAACAGAAGTTTGGGTCTCTGAATATATGTTGCTGTGGCTCAATGCTGATACAGAGGCTATATCTTGAACTCGAGTTCTAGAAAGGCTTTTGGTCTGGTGAGTTTCCATGGAAGATAAGCTCCCTGTCCCAAAGTAGCCAAAAACTGTTGGTGAGGACTTTTTTCTTTCTTAGCCCATTCAAGGTTGAGGCAAGGAAATGCTGTCTTTTGAGGATTTTAAGCGGGGAGAAGAAAGAAAAATATCTCTAAACATTACCTTATAGAGAAACAAGGTTACTCAGGAGAAACTGGAGTTTCTCCAAAAATAGCAATTTCTGGTACTAATGAGTGACTCAGTTCCTCAGCAGTTCCTGGGAAAGAAAGTCTGCTTTATTTGGCAGCCCTAGCATTTCAATTCCTAGCTTAAGATTTATGGTTAGTCATAAATGCATTTCCCCTCCCAGAAACAGGTGACTGTGCCATGAATTTTGGACCAGAGGATGCTTTTTAGTCTACTTGAGAGAGGCATCATATTATAAAGCAAAAAAGATCCAATTCCCTAAGATGAAAAGTAACATTGTCTATTAACCAGGAGGAAAGATTTTCTTGGAAGCTGGTCAATCTTGTCCTTTGGTATAAGTGAAAATTAGCTTCCCTGAAAAATATATGAGAAGTTGTTAGAATAATCTAAGGATCTTCTGATGTCCACGGTGCAGAGAGTGGTTGTCCCTGGAAAGGAATGGTGCTCACAGACAATTGAGATGAAAGTCAGAAATGTTCTGAAGGAAGAGACTGGGGAAGAGTCCTAGACATAGCTTTGTATTTCAGGAACCTAGTGGAGGAGAGGTCTGTTATAGGTTCTGTTTTTGAAAAGGCATTTCAAGAGTATGAAATTAAGTGTGAATAACTAATTGCCTAATTTTACTCTGGAGAGTGACAGAGAGGATTTAACTAGATGCATCCTGAGTGTCTGGACTTTAAGACTGGATAGGGTGTTACTGAAAGTGCTGACCTAGAAATAAAAGGGAGTAAGGTGTCTGTGGAATGTGCACTTGCCAGCCATGCCCTGAAAGAAGTTTGCAGGTGAATAGACTCTTTGATGTTCAGAAGAGAGTTTTTCCTTCTGCAGCTTTAAGAGCCAGGTTCCAAGGGGTGTGTGTGTATTAAGGAGAAGGCCAGGAAAAGCAGAATGAGACCAAGACTTCAGGAGAAAATGTGTGGGGTAAACCTGAGGAGAGAAGGATCTAAGAGAGGATTAGGAATTTTGTCACTTAAAATAGAAAATGGCCTTAGAAACAATTTCCAACAGCTCTACATATTTCCATGGTATTAAATATGGATAGATAAGCCATTTAGCTGAATACCTGGGCTCTGGGGTTAGGGAGAGGAGAGAAGAGAGGTTTTTATTTCTTATGGATTTAGTTTAGCCCAGATATTTTCTCCTTAACAGATGAAATCTTTCTGGAATGTTGTTAGAAAACCAATGGTGTTGAATTTCAACTAATAAACATAGTAGGAAAAACAAAATGAGAAAAATCGCCATTTGGCAACCTCTACAGCAATAAACATTTCAGGCAAGAATCCTAAAACTAGTGGGTGAAAATGTGATGAGAAACAGGCTATTTAAATCTTTCCAAAGTGTCTCTTCACATGATATTTATTAATTACAAAGGGGAAAACGGTACCTTCAAGTGGATAAACATGAAAGCAACACCTGACCAAGTGACAGAGGTAAACATCCTCAGTCCTGGGCAAAGTGAGCCTTAGGGCCTCCGATGGGAAGCTCTGAGAACCCAGCAGCTCTTCCAGTATTCCTGCCCTAAATGCACAACCTAAATAGATTTGATCATAAGGAAACAGGGTAAAACACCAGGCTAAGGGATATTCTGCAGAGAACTGTCCTGTACCTGGCAAGAAATGGCAAGGTCATGAAAGGCAATGTGACTGAGGAATGATTCCAGATTGAAGGAGACCAAATGTCAGAGGCATTCAAACCAGAGTAACTCCATCTTGAATAGGGATTGGGTATAAAATAAAGCTGAGACCCGCTGGGCTGCATTCCCAGGAGGTCAGGCATTCTTAGCCACAGGATGAGATAGGAGGTCAGCACAAGACACAAGACAGGTCACAAAGTCCTTGCTGATAAAACAGGATGCAGTAAAGAAACTGGCCAAAACCCACCAAAACCAAGATGGCAATGAAAGTGACCTCTGGTTGGCCTCACTGCTCATTTTATGCTAATTATAATGCATTAGCATGCTAAAAGACACTCCCACCAGTGCCATGACAGTTTATGAGTGCCACAGAAATGTCTGAAGTTACTATATGTAGTCTAAAAAGGGGAGGGGCCCTCAGTTCTGAGAACTCTCCACCCCTTTCCCAGAAAACTCATGAATAATCCACCCCTTATTTAGCATACGATCAAGAAATAACTATATGTATATTCAGTCAAGCAGCCATTGCCGCTGCTCTGGATTGTGATCCCTTTCTGGTAACATAAAGATATGGGACAATTAAATGCTATGTTTTATGCTGTGCCCTTTTTCTTTTGCTAAAAAAAATGTACTGAAACCACTTGTGAAATTTGAATAAGGTCTATAAATTATGATAATACTGTGGCAATGTGAATTTCGTGGGTTTGAAAATTATACCGTGATTCTGTAAGAGAATGGACTTAGTTTTAGGAAAAACACACTGAAATATTTAGAGGTAAAGGGGCATGGCAGCAACTGGCTCTCAGAGTCTCCGAAATGTGTTTGTGTGTGTAAAGAGAAAAATGATAAAGCAAATGTGGTTAAATGCTAACATTTGGGGAATATGGATGAATAGTATATGGGAATTCTTTGTACTCTATTACAATTATTCTGTAAGTCTGAAGCTATTTCCAAACAAAAAGTTAAAACACGATAATTTAAAAAGTAAACTTCATGGTGTTTTACTACATCAACTTTAAGAAGGGACAAGTAATCCCTCTTCTCTGATGACTCAGAGTATGCAGAATGCGGGAGGGAGACCCACTCACAAATGCCTTGGGCACTTGAAAATCAATAAGTAATTTTAAGATCAAGATATAGGGTCTAGTTGGTCCCCATACCTGCCCCATCTCACCACCACCACCCAGCTGCCACCTCTAACCTGGGCCATTTCTCTAGGACTTTAACAAGGCTGTAATCCTGCCTTGCCTATGAAAAGGTGGATATGTGGTTCCAAATCCTACAACTTCCCAGACTAGTGCTGTTACAGGTAGTTAGGCATTAGTGGGACAGGAGAGGGCTTTCCCCCCAACCCACTAGAAATGCCAGGTGATGGCTCGGCAATTATTGCATTGCCTCTCTAAGAGTGATAAATTGGCAGCCGGCACCAGGGAGAGGCCATTTCCTGATGGTCCACACCTGTTAATGTTAAAGCGTTAATGAAAGGCAGATCCCAGGGAGAAGGAACTTCCTGGGCATGCATATTAAGAGACAAAAATGGCAAAGTATGGTCTTCAGGGCACACTCCACCAGAAAAAGGAAGAAAGACTCAGAAGGACATGCATACAACTTCCTAAGCACAAGGCATGTGTTCAATTCCCAAGGGTAACAAAGGTACTGTGCATTCAGGAAGCCCACCCTAAGGGAAGAATCATGGGAAAGAGGCGAGCCTATAGAACCCTAGAATCAAGGCAGATGTCCCTTTTTTCTCTTTGACCTTCAGGTGCCCACTTCAATCTCTTTCAAAGGTTCTTTCCTGTCTGTTCTAAAACGTTTTTAATAAACTTCCACTCCTGCTCTGGAACTTGCCTCAGTCTCTTTTTCTGTTTTATGCCCCTCAGTCAAATTCTTTCTTCTGAGGAGGCAAGGCCTAAAGTTGCCGCAGATGCATATAGATTTACCACCAGTAATTTGGGGTGACTCAGATCTCTTCCACTGCTAACAGTGCTTTCATTTGAAGGGGCAATATTATAATATCCCTCAGATCTCTGAGATTTAAACTTTCTGGATCTCATATCCTTGGTTTCTAGGGAACCACAAAGAAACCCATTTGTTAGATACTAAAGAGAGATATTTGGTTCTAAGAAGGCCAGACTTTTCTGTGATGCTTTAACGTTTACAGCTGAGAAGCTCAGAGAAATTGAAAATTTAAGGAAAGACTCCCCACATCTACCCCCATACCCTCATCGCACACTAGTTGGTAGCAGAGCTGGGACCAGAAGCCAGATCTGCAGATTAGTCGATCAGCGCTTTCTCCTGTAGCAATAACTGGGGCCTCTGGCTCCAACGGCTTGAATTATTGCTTTTCTTCCTCCAAGGAAGAAAAGGGCACTTGTTAATATGAGAATGCAAGCCAAAGAGTAGAGTAGATTTTGAATCATGGATTGATCAGACCTAAATTCAAGTATAAATGCCACCAATTTTCAGCTCTGTGGCCTTTGTGCAAGTCACTTAATCTCTCTGAGCCTCAATTTGTGCATTAAAATATGGAATACTACCTCACTTATAGATATGCATTTGACTAAATTGGCCTGTTGCATATCAGTGTTCAAAAAAAATGCAGGCTCTGGGCATTTCTAGGTCTTTCAAGAAAGCTAAGTTCTCACCAACCAATTCCTTACTGGAACATCAGAGGATTCTGGTTAAGTATACTCTTTTTTATACTGAATCGTGGATGTGAATATTAAGCAATCAGAAAGTTCTAAAATATGCCTAATAAAATATTTTCCCATAAAAATGAAGGAATGTATAGGCTAAAATCTTGGCACATTGCAAAAGCTTACTTCTGGTTGCTTTGTAAATAGATATTTGTTCACTGTTCTAAAAATATTTACCAAACGGACAAATAAACTACTTTAAAAGTGTCATACAAATCTAAAGTATGTACATTTTTTACCATGAAGCAGAATTAAGGCCATCAAGGATATTTCTTATTTATTTAACAAAAACACATAGACAACACCTAACTTTTATTGAGTCCTAAACACAAATTCCAGGTGCTCTATGAGTCACTTTATATAATTTATAATTCATGCATAGACAATAAGTTGGAGAGCCTAGTTTTGAACCTAGCCCTGCATGACTCCAGAGTTCATGCTTTTTTGGCTACCTAGGAGCCATGCCTACAGTATGGAAAATTCAATGAAATTCTAGGCAGCAAAGAAATTCGTAAGAGCTCTCCAACTCCAAGAACCCTGGCAATGTGGAAAGTCAGTTGCAAGTATGAGTAGGGCAGATAGGTGCCATTTTTTGGTCTGGCCTGGGAAAAACACAGTCACTATTGACCAGGGCTTGTCCAGACTTGTAATGACTCAAATAAATAGCTAAATAGCTCATTTTACGTATTGTACTTATTACAAATGACAAGGTAAAGAAAGGCTGTATTACCATTCTTCTATACTACTGCCTTTTTTTTTTTTTTTTCCCCTGAGACAGGGTCTCACTCTGTCACCCAGGCTGGAGCGCAGTGGCATGACCTTAGCTCACTGCAACCTCCACCTCCCAGACTCAAGCCATCCTCCCACCTCAGCATCCTGAGTAGCTGGGACTATAGGTGTGTGCCACTATACCCAGCTAATTTTTTTATTTTTTGATAGAGACAGGATTTCACCACATTGACCAGGCTGGTTTTGAACTCCTAAACTCAAGCAATCCACCCAACTTAGCCTCCCAAAATGCTGGGATTACAGGCACAACTGCCATTTTTGATCAGGGAGAGACTCTCATTACTCTATTAAAGAGTAAAGACATCGGGATTAAAGAAAGAGGAGGTTTCCTGAGGGCAATTCCTGTTTGGGCCCCAAGGTGACTGATAGGTACCTGCCTATTCAAGGCTAAGCTTTTAAAACCTGGAGCCAGCGAGCTAAGGATCACTATGAGTGCCCTTGGATGAACCCAGGGATGAAGCAGGAGCTCAGATATACTATGCTTGGGTGGAGGGGGGTCAACTGTGGAATATAATTTTTTTTCCCTGAAGGTATTCCACAGGTCCACAGAAGTACACGGGGACAGAGCTGGGGTAATGAGATCAGAACTGTCAAACTTGACCAAAAGGCAAGGCTAGAACACTCTGGAGAATATCTTCATTCTAAGGGTGTCTCTAAATACAGCTCCCCATGAATCTGATAAGAAAACCAGAGCATGAGTCCTTTCCATTGATCCTTCCCACAGTGGGGCTTAAAAGTAGCTTTGAAATTCCCACTGGAGAAAAGAGTAACCAAATTATCTCAAGGTCAGCTGGGAGAAGGACAAAGAAGAGATAGAGACAGGAATCCACTTGCTTAATTCTCCACAACACAATGGTTTTGTCCAAGGTTCAGGTCTCTGGACAGGACAGCAGTTGGCCAGAAGGAAGAAGAGAAAGAGAACTGGCCACAAAAAAAGAAGAAGGACAAAGAAATCTCTATGCCAGATATTCATGGGGAAAGAGACTACAGAAAGTCAAACCATTCAAGAGGGTAAAGTCTGCAAGGGTCCATGAAAATTAACCAAAAAGTCCTGAAAGCTAACATTCTGAAGACACCAAGATGCTGTACTCCTGAAAGATGGGCACCAAGGAACAGCTCCTCTCTGTTTGCCCTTTCTCTTTTCCACCAGGACTGACATGACCATGGCTACAGAGAGCAGCCAGATAGACAGGGTTCAAGGTTCCCAGAAGAGATCAGAAGCCCGGGCAGCCCAGGATGCCAAGGCTTAGAGAGGGCCCAGGAATCAGACTAAATAAAGTGGGGCTGAGTTAAGTCCCAGGAATAATTTCCCTTAGTGGGAGTGGGTAGAAGAGGCATTTCAGAAAACCTAGGTTCCAAAATGGTGGTACTTGGAAATCTGCAGCTAGAAATGGGCAACTGAAACCTAACCCAAATAACTATCCTGGAGTTGTGGCTCATGCCCTTGCATAACTGGGTCAAGTCTCTCCAGAAACCAACTAGAATAAAAATCTTTTCGAGGAGCACAGCAAGATAGCCATCTATAGCCCTACCTGTCAGAGAAGTCCAAATTCACATTTATATAGACCTAAACATAGGTTCTCATATGCCTTGTACCATTATATGCATATAAACTTTAATAAAACTACCAAATGAGATCATATAAAAGACTGCTATTAGGAAACAGCAGAAGGCAGTATGAGATGTCTTACTTTTGTTATATGTGAGTGTAGTAAGCTAAACATTGCCCCCCAAAGATATCAGGCTCTAATCTCTGAAAGCTACCTATGAATGTTCCCTTATATGGCAAAGACCTTGCAAATGTGATTAAGTTAATGATCCTGAGATTGGAAGATCATCCTAGATTATCCAGGTGGGCCCTAATTGCAGTCAAATGAATCTTTACAAGAGGGAGGCAGAGGGAGACTTAGACAAAAAAGGAGAAGGCAGTGTGACCACGAAGACAGAGATGGGAGGGATGCGGCCATGCACCAAGGAATGCCTGCAGCCATCAGAAGCTGGGAAAGAGGCAAGGAAAAAACTCCCCCTCAGAGCCTTCAGAGGTTGCACAGCACTGCTGACATCTTGATTTTGGTCCAGTGAAATGGAGTTCAGACTGTTCTCAGGAACTGGGAGGGAATAAATTTCTGCTCTTTTAAGCCACCAAGTGTGTACTGATTTATCACAGCAACCATAGGAAATGAACGGAAGAAAAAAGGATAAATCACTTTCACAGAAATGGGAGTTTGTTCTATCTGCTTTTTGAAAGAAAGAGCCAACAGTTCTAAAAGAAAGAAACACTTTTGGTTGTTCAAAGCCATTGGGCCAGGACCCATCAGCCAATTTCCAGCTTGAACAATGAACAGGTGATTAAATGATAATACAATAATACAAAATCATCAGTGAAGTTTAAAACAAATGGCTTCGAATACAGATTATACACACACATACTTATAAAGACACACTTATATTAAATAACATATACAATATTACATGTTAAATATAAATGAAAACACATATATCCTGCAGGACTTATTTTTGCAACTATGCTTTGGATTTTAAGTCAGTCTTCAGTGATAAGGGGATCCCTTTTTATTTATTAAATACACAGTTTATATATGGGAAAACATGCTAGCACATAATTCAGTGAAGTGTAACGACAAAGCCAAGATTAGCCCAAAAGAACAAAAACTAGTGGTAAATGTCTGAAATAACTTCTATGTCTAGTCGTCATTAAGTTTATTACTGAAAAGACCCCAAGAAAGCGGCAGTGGAGGTAGGGAGCAGGAGTAATCACTAACAGCAAGACCCTGATCCTTCCCTGCTCAGAATATCCAGGGACCAAAGTTTAATAATCCATTCAGTTGATTGTACTCTCCATTAAGTTGTAATAAATTAATTTCTATCCTATGGGAAGTGTGCTCACAATTTCTTAAAATGTGTTTTCTTGGGCAATAAATATAGATTCTGGGAGAAGAGGTAATTAGACAAAAGTCATAACCCAGAATTGATTGTATTATTTTCTAAATGTGGCCCCGGACACCTGTGTCCATACTGCAGCAGCAAGCAGAGACAAAGACGGATGATCTCCCACCCACAACAGTACAATGGCTGAAATGAAATTGCTGGCTTTATGGAAAAGAAAAAGGGCCAGGACCGCACATCTCAAACTGGAACGCTTTGCTTTTTAATGAATCTAAATTATTTCAACGAGCACTGGAAATAAAATCATTCAGCTAGGTTCATGCTATATTTGGAAGAAATTAGTGCCTCACAGAATTTAATTTTTATTTTGTTTATACATTCTTTGAAATGAACAATAATTTTTCTAAATTTGTAAAAAGCTTTATTTAATTTTAAAATCTGATGATTTACCTTCTCTGTGTACTCGCACACTTAATTCTTCAGGATACAAGATTTTGGCAAAAGTTTCTGTGGTTTAGCTTTTCCCATTTAGGCAGATATAATTTATGGTGAAGAGCAAAAATATTACTTGCTTATCTTGGGTAGGCTGACATGGTTTGGTTTGGAAAAATAGTAAATTTATTCTGGGATATGAAAGCATTTTTGGACTATGCCATAACAAGTATTTTCCTCACAATTATTTTGCCAGAGTATGATCTTAAGTATAATAGAGAGTGGAGATTTCTTTCGGAAGCTATATCCATCCATATATTGCCTGGGCTGGAGCACAGTGGCATGATCATAGCTTACTATAACCTAGAACACCTGGACTCAAACAATCCTCCTGCCTCTGCCTCCCCAGTAGCTCGGACTACAGACATGCCCCACCACACCCAGCTAACTGGGTTTTTTAAAATTTTTTATGGAGACTGGGGGGCGGAGGTTGGGGGAGGTCTCACAACTTTAGCTAGGCTGGTCTCAAACTCCTGGCTTCAAGCAATCCTCCTGTCTCAGTCTCCCAAAGTACTGGAATTATAGGCCTGAACCACCGTGCGTGACCAAGCACGAGTTTTACTTGTAAACAATATGGTGGTTTTACCTCCCAGTGAAGGGCAGTAGAGAGCTGGGAACATTTACTGCTTTCAAGTAAAGGTGTGAAAGCACACTCAACCATCAACTACGTGAAACACTCCCAACTTAGTAGGTTATTGACTGGAATTGACTCTTGAAATTAGAAAAACTTATCAAGGAAACCAAATAGTAATCAAAGCCATTTGATCATTTATACTCAGCTAAATAGTTCTGAACTTATTTTACAATTGAAATTGTTTCCTGGGTATTTTTTTTTTCATAAGTGAGATTGAAGAGAACTAATTATAGTATGTGTTAATAAGTGTCTTCATTAAGCATTTCAGAGAAAAGGTTTTGATCATCTTCACCAACTCCATAACCTGTCTCCAGGTTTCTTTTCCTTCTCAAAATGTTCTGGAGGTGCTGGATAATAAATCTGAGCCATTATAAAACGACGGAGAGTTGACCAGGGTCCTGCTTGACAGAGGCCATAAAACTGTAGACTTTAGGAAAAGATTCACATTCTATTCGCATGAGAAAAAGGAGACAGGATCTGGCGAAGGGAGAGCCAGGAAGATTAACAGTAAGTTTTTACTCTTCCCAAGTCACAAATAAATATGTGCATTTTTGAACACACAAGCTAACCAGAATTGGAATGCCTTCAGATTAACAACCATTGTACTGTACTTACGGGTGATGTTCTGTGCTTTCTCGACATAAATTTAATGTTTTAATGTTTTCTTATCTTATAATATACATGTATTATTTTTATACTCAGAAACTCACACACACACACACACACACACACACACACACACACACACACAGAAACATCAAGATAACTTACTCCCCTGAAAGAGCCAGAGCTGGCATTTTGGTTTATATCCTTACAGAATTCTCTCTGCACAATCCCTCTTCTCCCCACATTATTGTTGTTCTTTATGACTATTAAAGTGGAAGGGGAGACAGAGTATTTCAATGACATGCACAGAAATTTAACCAAACATCTTTTGTAAAAACACCTTAGTTTAGCTAAAGCACTCTCAGCTGCTCGGATCCACTGGGATGAGGTTCCTGGAGCTCCCCCAGCCCCAGGCTTCATTGCTCCTCTAACCTTTGCTATGCCAGAAAATGAAGTGTTCAATCCCCACATGAGACCCCGTTACATTTTTCTCAGCCCTCCCCTCTCATCGTCACTCAGGGAAATGTATTGGAGAACACCAGGGGCTCTACCCAAAGGGAAACAGTAAGTGGATTACAAGGTGGAACAAAAGTCACTCTCCTCTAACGGCCTCATTTCCATTCATTAAATTACTGTAGCACATTAGGGTAAGCACAGTGTCCCAGAAAATTCCCTTCGCCTGTGAAACTCGACTTTCAGCTATTAGGAAAGGAATTTCTCACATTTCCAAGAATGAAAAGATAATAACATATACCTTAGCTACCATTTATTTAGTGTTTGCTATATGTGGGGAAATGTGTCAAGCATTTATTATCTATACATCCATTATCTGTCTTATTCCACATTTAAACACTAGAAGGAAGGCATGGTTTAGTTGACAGGAGTATGACCTAGAGTCAGAGGCCCTGGGTTCGAATCCTGGCTCTGCTATTTATAAGCTGAGCACCTGTGGATGAGTTGTTTAACCTTCCTGTACTTTAGGATCTAAATCTGTAAGTGGAGATAACAGTAATATAATAGAAGGCTTAGAACAGTGCTTGGTACATGATGAATGTTCAAAATGCTGTCAATTATTATTGCTATTATTTTTCCCATTTTACAGATGAGGAAACTAAGGTTTAAAGCACAGGTAATTTGCCCTAAGTCACAGAGCTAATCCAGATCTTCAGACTTTAGAGGCCAAGGAACTTGTGCTCAGTCAGTAAGTAGTCAGTCGTAGATCAAAGAGCAGCAACAGGGTGCCTGATTCCTAAATTATAAGTTCTGTCTGCCCATCACACACCAAGGGTGCAGAAAGTGTGGGTTGCTGTGCTGAATTTCTATAGACTATAAATTTATCTTAGATGTTCCTTTCAGGAGAAAGAAATTGTCATAGCCAGGAGTGTGTGCCTTGCATAAAAAGCCTGATAAACAATCTAATGTGTTATACATGATAAAACAATCTCTCATCTGTCCTCTGAGTGAAAGCACTGGACCAGGCCATTGGTGTCGCAGGTGCACACGTGGGAGAGGAAAGGGTGTGTGGTGAGAAAAGCTGGACACCCAGTCTATTCGGGAAGGAGAGCAAAACTCTCTCTCCACCCCTCACTCATGAGACTTCCCAGGTTGTGCTTCTAGACAGAAGCCTTCTCCCATCTCCACATGGACCAGCAGCAAAGGGCCTTTCATCCTAGACACCCCTGTGTGGCCCTGAACCTTAATACAACACATCGCCTGCTCTGGTTCCACCATCACTTTCTCCCCCCTGCTGCAAGGACAGCAATGCCCATGAGAAGGGCTGCTTCTTCAACCCAGATGCTGGAATAAGGATGACATATAGAGCAGACCCATAGCCAGCCCACACGAATGGACAACGTAAGTGAGAAATATATTTTTGTTATTGTAAGCTGCTGAGATTTGTTTGTCACTGCAGCATCACCTAGAGGATCCTGGCTACTGTGTCGACTGTTTGGATAATATTGATCTAAAATACCATATATTTGCAAAAGCAGTTGAAAATAATGCTTGCAATGATTGTATTCAATTAAAAAAAAAAAAAAAAACTAGGGCTACAGCCAAAGCGTCTTTATATGACTGCTATCATTCTTGTAAGTATTCTAAACACAAACTGACTGTGGACATGTTTTGATGTCCTTGGGCACATTTCAGCTCCCCCACACAATGGAGTTTGAATTCTAATCCTTTTTTTCCTCTTCTGGGTGCATCTGTGAGCTAGAGAATTCATACTTCCCTTTTCAGCATCACATTCAGAGCTTTAACTAGCATCATGACCAGTTCTCTTAAACTGATTCCCAGACAAAGGCAATTGCAAAGCGAAAGCCAAATTCAATTTTGCCACATCATACTGGAGAGAAATGGCTCGAAGGTTAATGGCAGGCATATGGTTTACACTTGCTATTTCCTCTAAGCTTAACTTTGGATTTTTTTTTATCCCTTAGTTGTGTAAAGCTATAGCCAAATCAGTTCTCAGATGCATGTAAATACTGTTTCAGAATGGAAAAAGAAAGTTGAATGGCAAACAAGTGAAATAGTGGTATTCAAGAAGACTATTTGGAAGCATAGACTTTTAGAAAATAAAATCACATATAAGTAAACATGTCTGGTCAGTCAGATTCCTGGCTAGAATGCAAAAAAAAAAAAAAAAAAAGTTTGAAGGCTTAGCCAGTTAAATAAGAAAGTATGTGTGGTGGTAGTGGTAAGCACCAGTGAAGTTTAAAACAAATGGCTTCGAATACAGATTATACAAACACATATTTATAGAGACACACTTATATTAAATAACGTATATAATATTACATATTAAATATAAATGAAAACACATATATCCTGCAGGACTTATTCCTGCAACTATGCTTTGGATTTTTTAAGTCAGTCTTCAGTGATAAGGGGATCCCTTTTTATTTATTAAATACACAGTTTAAATTTTCTCAGTGTTTTCTAACAATTATGTCTCATATGCTCCCTACAGATTGTCCAGTTTTAAAACCTGCACAGCTGAAATGAGTAATTGCCTGGGCAAAGGGTCACACCTGCTTGGTTTAACAGGATGCAGACAAATGAGAGGCCCGCCTTGCAGAGACGCTCAGCCCTGCTCAGCAGCACAGACCTCAGGACTCACCAGATACTGGGTAAAAACGGAAACTTCCTCTGTGCTGCTGTCAGAGTTCAGTCTCACCAAATTCCTGAGTCTAGGGGAACTTACAACTGGAAAAGTTAAAGTTCTGTTTCCTGCACTGTCCACATCATTGGTCACAGCTTTCAGGTCATGAGATGAAAGGGGCTTCACGGAAGCTAAGTGAAGACTAAAACATGTATATAAGTACAAAGCACAGAAAAGCTGCCAGTTAACAAAACAATCTGTACAGATCCCTGAAAACTCTCTGGAAAACATTTGGTTATAACTTGGTTATAATAGGGGGCACTGGCTAGCTGTAACTTGAAACTGGGCTATAAGATGCTAGTGATCCCTGAGGCATCTATCTGTGGACATAATTTGCTACTAGGGCCCCAGATGAAACAGGCTTCTTACCTCCAGCCCAGGCCTTAGTGTCTGATCCCTAGAGAAAGAAGGCAATGCCAGCATGTGTGGCCCCAGGCTCAGCTCCCAGTACATGAAAGGGAAAGCAAACTGCGTAGTGCTGAGAACACAGGAGATAGCACTCTCCCCTTGGAGGGTGGGTAGAGGCGTCCTGGCCTGATGGTGGCTGCAGTTGCTCAATGGAGTGCCCATCTGCTGATACCTAGGGGCAGAGGGTGGCTCTTGAACAAATGTGAGACATCTCCTGGGGACCCTGACAAATGCATGGACATTGTAGGGAGTGAAGGGCCCATGTGAATGCCATGGAGGAAAGAACCAGTGACACATGGGTTTGTGTGCTAATGTGACCTCATTAGTAACCAAAGGCCAGAGAGACTTGGGGACACTCAAGTTAGAGCCAGAGAGGCTCGGGAACGTTCAAATGCTCTGTGGTGAAGGATCAGTGTTACCTAATTCACCATGGACAAATAATTTTATAAAATACAATAAAAATGTCACAGCAACATCAAATTGCTATACAAATTTCTAAACACTTCCTGTTGCTTTCAATTCTTATCGGTTTACAGACTGGAAGGCCTGTGGACCACATTTAGAGGAGCACAAAGTTGGAGTATATATCCCTTTACTTTGCAATGATTTGGGGAACATCTCCAACCTTACAGGATGGCAGGTCTGAAATTGACTCACATGGTTCTTCCAGCCCAGAATCTTCTCTCATCTCGTTTGTTTGAGCCTTTGCTAAAGGTTTTAGCATTAGGCCTTCGCAGGGTAGCCCTCTGAAAAGGCACTTCCTAAATTGTTTATGAAGTTGAGTTAACTATCTAACAATTATTAAGCTTCCTAAATGACATCATGTTTTGCTTTCTTTGCTCAGACATTGTAGTCTTAGAGAGCAAGGGCCACCAACCGTAGTACTCAAACTACACTAGGCACTAGCTAAGTCCAAGGAGACACCAGCATTGTATCTGCAAGATTTCCAAACTTGCAAGGATTGTCCTAAGCCTTCAATTTGGAGGCTCCATTTAAAACGTCTGAGAACTTTGGGGTGGACACTAGGTCCTGGGGCTCCTTGGGGGTGAGTGCCTGGGCAAGTCAGCCACAGGAACACAGTTCCGCGCCAAGTTCAGGACTGTCTTGGCACAAGTTTGTTTATTACACAACATGCTCATATGATGCTGGTAACTGCCACCTACATTCCTTTCACTTCTTGCTGCTGACATTTTTTGCAGTCATTGCCACCTTCTGGCTTCTGGAGCTGGGAGGCTAGAATCAGAGGTCACCCCAGGGAGACTAAGAGCAGTGTTTCTGTGGCCTCAGTCTATGCTACATAAAGCCATACCGGGGACCTTCCTTTGTCACCTGTCAAAGTAGGATGCCCCTTCCTCTCAGACGGCTTATGTCTCTAATGTGTGTAGTCTCTGGCCACCCCCACATCCAACTTGTCCATCTTCAGTTTTTCTTAGAAACCTTTCCCCACTGTGCCTTCTTTCTTATAAAGGGCTCTAATTCATAATTCACTTGTTCCATCATGTCCAGGGTTGCCTTTGGCAAGTAGGACTCCTTTTTAAAATATATATTATTTCATTTATCTCAGCCTTTTGGAGTAGAGGAGCCACCAGAGCTGTCCCAGGCCAAGAGTGCTTTTCTCTCAGCTGTAGTACATCAATCTTCATTCTGTTCTCCAGCTATGTAAGCCAGAAGGGTATCTAGGTTTAATTCCTACTCAGCAGTCACTCAACATATTCAGTAAGCAAGACTAGCTCACCCCCGCAATTGCCTGACAAGCCTCTCTGATGACCCAGCCCAACTCTCTGAAAGGCAAGCATCATTTCCCTCCTGCCTACCGTATTTCATCCAAGCAGTTCATATTTTCATCAATGAGCTCCAGGCATTTAATTTGGAAATGATTTCTCTAAGGCCCTACCTAAATCTATATCCATAGAATAACTGCCCAATAAAGGGTATGGTCATAAGAGGCTCTGAAACCACATCTGTCTGGCAAGACTTCACTCCCTATGCCCTTCATGGAGATTTGAAAAAGCAAATCTACATTCTGAAGTCTCTGAGAAGTCATGGAATAAAGAAATCTGTTTTATCCTCCTTAAAAACACAGGATTTCTCAAAATCCTTGTATCCCAGCATGTTTGTTGCATGAAAAACCATAGCCAGATTTTCATGGGCACTAGGCTTGGAAGCCTTAGATATTTCTTCAGTAAACACTATCAGGTACCTAATATATGAAAGACCCTACAGTGAGGAGCACAGCTATACCAAGACACAGCACAGACACAGCCCTATCCTCTCTTTTAGATATCATAACCCTAAGAAGTATGCATTTGTTTCCTCATCACTATGAAGGGATGATAAGGCTTAGCATAGTTAGGCAAATTCCTTGAGGGTCAAGTGTAAGTCTCGCTGACTCAGAAGTGAGTATTTATTTTTAAGTTGACGCTATCTCATCTATACTCTTCTACTTAGAACTCAATGGAGGAAATGACATCCGAGTCAGGAAATAATGCAATTGACCATTCAAGAAATCTGACATATTCTCCTCCCCACATTGCAAACCCATCCTTCCTTCCCTGAGTCTTCACTTCGTGGTCTTGCTGTCATCCCTGGTGTGCCCTCCCCTCCTCGACGCCACCCACCAAAATGCTGCTCATTCTAAAGGGGCAGCTCGAGGCTTGTCTTGGCCAACAAGCTCCCTTTGACCCTTGCAGTCTATGGGACATTTCCCTCCGCCAAATTCCTGCAGCTCACCCATTCTGTACCACTCACTGGACACTTACTATATGTTTTACATGGTTAGTGTACTCTTGAGTGTAGAGCTCCCATTTCACCAATTAATAGGCCTTTAATTACTTCCTTGAGGATTGACAATCTTTTCTCATAGTTCTTGGTTACCTCCCACTAAATCTTACAATATTCAATTCAGTGTTTCAAGAGCCACTGACTAAAAGGTTTACAAATCCCTGCTCTAAACCCTTTAGTAACACACTGTGAGTCCCTCTCCTTTCTTTTCTCCTTTAGTTCTTACCATGGAGGACAGACAGCTGGTGGTGAGATGTAGCTCCTTCTATCTCATGACCAGAGACTGAAGTCACAGACTTTTCCAGGAAAACCCTTGGCTGAAGGGCTGCTTAATTCTGGGTCTATGTAAGCCTATATTCTAGACCATTCTAAACAAAACTCTCGAGGTCAATCCCTCCCCAGTACTTTTTGAAAAAAAAAGCCCAGTGCAATTTGGATGAGCAGAAAAACCAGGTCCTAAAGCCACAGTATATTCCAACACACCACCACCAAAGATAAACAAACGAAATCAATGGCAGCATTCAAGGTGAAAAGCTGGTTATAAAACTCCTTTCTGGGGAGTAAAGTTTACAGAAATGAATAGAATGTGTTTCAATTTATATATGTATAAAATATAACAAAATGAAAATATACTTTGGCTAATTTTTTTTCTTAGTTCATTAAAAAAATGTTCATTTAGAACTATAATCCTTTCTACTTTAAAATAACCAACTTGAAAGATAATTTTCAAATTTGTCAGGGCATAGAAGTCATGATTAACCTTAAAACATTCACCATACTAAGTACTATAATTATTTTGGCTTACCATGCAAATTCTATGAGTCTCAAGCTAGGCCCACTTTTTAAGGCTGTGTGCAAGAAGGAAGCAAAAGGGAAATAGCCAAAGTCGGACAAGCTGGTAGAGGAAGTTTGACTAGTAGGGGATAAATGTGAGTCAAAAAAAAAATTGTTGATTAATGCCAGCTTGCAATATTTCCCTAACGAAGGAGAGTAAAACACAACATTTCTACGTAATCGTTGCTGCTTATTAAATTGTTATACATATTTTCCTGGTTGTGCATGTCAAAATTCTCCAGTAATATCGAGAAGGAGATAAAATAAACAGCTACCGTGATGGCCCCATTCTCAGGAAACCAACATTCTCCAGCAGAGACAGCCCTGGGACACCGGCCCAGACATACAGCAGAGGAGTGGCCCCATGCAAGAACGGGATTTAGAGTCGGAATTTTCACTTAGTCATGAGCCTTAGGATCCCTATTAGTTACATGACCTTGAGTCTTCCCAAGCCTCCATGGTTTTTATTTGATTTTTTTTTTTTTTTTTTTTTTTTTAGAGACAAGGTCTTGCGCTGCCATCCGGGCTGGAATGCAGTGACACCATCATGGCTCACTGCAGCCTCAAACTCCTGGGCTCAAGTGATCCTCCTGCCTCAGCCTCCCAAGTACCTGTGACTACAGACACCACCCCATCTTGCTAACTCCATGTTTTTTATCTGCCAAATGGGGAGGACCAAAATTTGCTTTTATATATACTCTCATTTAAATCCTTATAGCAACCCAGTGCAATAGATAAACAATATAAAACACTATAAAAACACAAAATAATTACCTGCACTTCTAATTATTTCACTATCTCAAGCGGGCTATATTCTGCTAAGAAGGGAAAGAAAAAAGGGAAAGACCCAGCCCTGCTCTTGTGAAATTTCTACAAGAAGAGAATTCTACTCCCACACTCCTATCAACGGATTAGTGATATCAGTAAAGTTATAAATTAACTTATGTGCAAAGCTAAAATTGAGATGGATCCCTTATCGATCCAGTTCCCAGGAATGCTGGGACTCACAAAGCACCAGGCAAGATTCCTATGCAGACAGCCTAATGTTCATATCCCCATCATCCCTTGAAAATGTCCACCCAGCAGTACATTTGGAGGCCCACAGGTCGTTGCATCATGGAATGGGTAGAAATGTATCTTTGTTACCCTCAGGGACCACGTGGCAGGGAACAAAGGAGACATCGTCAGACTCTGCAATTCTGTACAAGTACTCCCTAGAAACATGATTTAATAAAAGGTAGGTCAATGGCATAACACGCTCTCAAGTCCTTGTTATCTAAGCAAACCCTGAGAGTTCTGATTACACACACACACACACACACACACACACACACACACGGTTACAGACTAAAAAAAAATTCCCAGTATACTCAAAAGTCACCATTTAAAAAAGAAAGAGAGAGAGAAGTCTGAGTCTGTCTGATTCATAACAGGGTCTACAACCAAATGTTCTTTTTCATTTGCTTGTTTTTCTAGAAATAGCACTTCAAAAGTTTCTAATGAAACATGCAATTAAGGAAAGAACATTTTCTGCCATTAGGCACTTTGAACTCTTCATTAATCCAGAAACAAAATGGAGATGGAATCAAAAGAACGATATCAAAGCGAATATAGAATTTTGTATCGGGTATGCTCTGACAGACTATGACCAAATAAATATAAGGAGGGAAACACAAAAAGCAAGGTTGACCTGTGCATTTTCCACTGTACAATCTCAGATTTTTCCTGATAGACCTTCCAGAAGGGTGACCTTATATAAATCACTTAGCCTCCCACATATTGGTTTTATCAACCTACTTAGGTTGTGGAATAATGAATTCAATTACTGGTGGAACACTTTGCAAATATAAAATGCTAAGAGAGACTACTTAAGCCCAAGTCTTTGTTTGGGGCTGATGACGGACAGATGCACCAGGGGAGAACCAGCTGGTTTCAGCAACAGCCTCATCTGCAACTGGGCTGCAGCCACTTTGAGGGTTATTAGTTGCCTCCATATCCATTTAGAAAATGTAATGGATTGGCTCTCACGTTTAGCTTGCCTTTAACTCTCTTTCCTACTTTTCTAGGAGAAATTATTTTCTCCACTCACCAAAAGTAAATATTGACCTGGTAGTGTACAAATAAATCAATCCAGCAAGCTAATTTTTGTTTTAATCCTTCAAACTTAACCTTTCTGAGCTTGTTTCTTTCTTTTTTTTTTTTTTTTTTTTTTTTTTTGACACAGAGTCTTGCTCTGTCACTAGGCTGGAGTGCAGTGGCATGATCTCGGCTCACTGCAACCTTTGCCTCCCGCGTTCAAGCGATTCCCCTGCCTCAGCCTCCCAAGTAGCTGGGACTACAGGCAACCACCACCATGCACAGTTAATTTTTTTTTTTTTTTTTTTTTGTATTTTAGTAGATATGGGGTTTTACCATGTTGGCCAGGATGGTCTTGATCTTCTGACCTCATGATCCACCCGCCTCAGTTTCTTTATCTCGAAAATGGAGTCATTCCTCCCCATGGCCCAGAGGACTTCATGTGATGAAAAGACATGGATTGCAGAACTGCACCTCTTGTGGTGCCTGACAGGTGGTAGTTAGTCAATAATTCCTTTCTACTGTGGATTTCACAGTTTTAGAAAACCAAAACTTCTTTTGTGCAATTCTCTAGAGCAGTCGTCTCCATTTTGAAAATATGATAATCCTTTCATAAAAATGAAAAACTTTCTAGGCCCTCACCTAACAATACTTATATAATACTAACAATACATAAGTGGCAGAAACATCCTATCGATTCAGTGCCTCTTCAGAGGAACTGTATTTTATTTAACCAGCACATCTTCACGCATTGGAAAAATAGAAACTTGTATGTGGAAAATACCATTTAGTCTAGAAACTAAGCTTTGGTACATATGTAGGTAGATTTAGGACCTTGCTGCAATGAAACTAACCTCCACAAGTCCAGGCTACAGGTTTAGAACCACTATGTGAGAGCATTCGCATAGTAAATTCTTTTCCCATTCTTTGGGGAGCCTTTGCATTAACTGTGAAGGTAGTCAGGAAATTACTCCATTTGGATTTAGAGGATATTTTACCTTTATTTTCTTTGCTATATTTTCAAAGAAGATAATTTGAAATAACTGAAAACAGGGCTTTTTAACTTTCTCGTCCAACCCTCCTAGCTCATGCTCCCTCCCATTCGTGCTGCAGACTGGGAATGGCCTGCTTCTCCTCTGACAAGGGCAGCCTGAAAACAAAGCCAAGCCACCCTTGCAGAGTGGCTGGGTCACCTTTAGCAGATTTACAGCAGTCATTTGGCCTACTGATTTATTGATGAACAGGAGGAAGAAGAAAAGGCCTTTCAAAGTCAGCATCTCTTAGAATTAAAGTTATATTCATTCATTCATTCACATATTCATTCATTGAACAAATTTCTCTTTGTGGTGTTTACTAATGTATTCCTAACATCTGGAACTTATAACTGGATACGTAATAGGTGTTCAATATTATTTCATTCTTTCAACAAATGTTTATTAAGCACCTACCGTGTTTTATTAAGCACTGCTAGGTGCTAAGGATACAACAATGAACAAAACAAAGTTTCTGCCCTTATAATCTATAGGGAAAGACAGATAACAAACAAATATCCAATTCAATCTATACTATAAGGTCAGGTATTCTGGGAAAGGGATGGAACGTGGCAGAGAAGGGATTCTATTTTAGTGGTGTTCAGGAAAAGGCTCTCAGAGAAGCTTATATTTGAGCACAGACCTTACATGACAATTTGAGTAAATCAAATGAGAGTTATAGGAATGCTAATATTTGCTATTATTAGCCTGATTAAAACATGTCACTTTTTTAAAAAGTCTAGTGCCTGGAGAGTTTCTAGGTGGCCTGTGGTTTTCAGTCATATGATCATCACATTAACCACTGATTAAAGTGCATTTTAGTTTCACATTGTTTTTCTCTGTAACATACCGGCATGTACAAAAACTAGCTGGCCCTCATTGATTGGTGCCTGGGTGAAGTTCTGAATGCTTTGGCTGGGAAAGGACTTAAGAGCCAAATGCCCATTGCTGGGTGGAGTGACCCAGTAGGCCAGGTCCTGTGGAGAGGAGTCCCCATCTTCTGCACAGAGGTCACCACCGGTCATCTCAGTGAACAGAATTCATCCACACCTTAAAAAGAAGTGAATCACAGATCTTTTGAGGACCAATGTCAATCACATCACATTAGTAAACTGGATAACAATGACATCCTGTCCTCTTGCACAAAGATTTAAAATCCAAAGCAATTCACCAGAGTTTTTAAAGCATGAACTTTCTTCATTTGAAACAGATGTATAATTAAATGCCAGATGAAATACAAAGCATGAAGTAGTGTTTAGTTAATTTATGAGGTTTATGAGGTTTCAATAAAGAAATAATATTCATAATTGATACAATTTCATTATGTAAAGTGCATGTACATTTGTATAATGTAGAAAAACACCAAAAATTGATGATGACTAAGCACCTTTTGTGTGTATGACACATGCTGGATACTCTATATGGGGTCTCAGATAATTCAGAACCTACCTCATAGGATTTATTTAAGGATTTCCATTCATTGCTGTAAGACATAAATTATTTCACTAGCTTTTAAATAGTTGAGGGGACATAAAAACCACATACACTGCATATTTTTTTATTCTATTTGTCCTACCTGTCTTACAAGAAGACAGATATCTGGTTCTTACGACCTTGCAATGTTTGCTGTGCTGATAGCACACATCTACAATTGTATCTGAGTAATAGTCCCTGTTTTCCAATTACATTTAAAATCTATTCACATTGCCTAAACATCTTAATTCAATGATTCATCAAGCATTTATCGAGCATTTACCATCTTCCAGACAATGTTCTGGGTGTTTGCAGTACATCAGTAACCAAAAAAAGAGTCCTGTTCTCAAACGCCTCCATTCCAGCGGGAAGGGACAAAGCAACACAGAGAAGAAGCAATGGCATAATAAAGAAATGAATTAAATAAGGTGTCAAAAAAAGTCATAGCACTATGAAAAAAGAGAACATAAAGCAAGATAAGGGGAGGCCTCAGGAGTGGGCAAATGTTAAGTATGAGGTTCGGTTTGAGGAAAGACTGGAAGGAGGTGAAGAGGGAGCCAGTGAATATGTAGATATCTAGGGGAGGACCATCCAGGCAGAGGAAACAGCCCAAAGGCAGGGCTCACCTGTTGGAGGACTAGGAAATCAGTCAGTTGGAAGGAGCAGAATAAGCAAGATGAAAAGTAAAAGGAGATGAGTTGAAACATAATGAAGTCGTCATATGGTTTGGGGTCTTGAACACTACTGTAAAAACTCTGGCTTTTCCTTGAGTGCAATGATGGATCATTATAGAGTTTTAGGTGAGGAGTGACCTGGTCAGACTCATGTTTTCACAGAATCCTTTAGCTTCTGTGTCAGGAACAGACTGTGGGAGGGACAAGGTAGGGGCAGAGAGACCAGTTAGGAGGTGACTGCAATCATCCCAGAGAAGGATGATGACAGAAGAGAGCGGCCCCAGAAGTTGCAGGTGGTATGAAGTGGCCAAATTCTGGGTGTCTGTTGAAGACAAAACCAGCAGACTATTTCAATGTGGTGAGGCGTGAAAGAAGGAAAAGTGGTGATAATGACTCTATGGCTTGGGCCTCAGAAAAGAGGACAGGGTTACCATCAGTTGAGATCAGGAAAGCTGAATGTAGAGTAGATTTGGGGAGTAAGATCAGTAGTTCAGTTTTGAACATGGGTTTAAAATGTTTATATGGACACCAAATAACATTTGATGGAATTCAGCTGTTTTGAGTTTCTCTAATCATGTAGTCACAGGATACTTCACTAACACTAAAGACAAGTAGTTTTATCACTAATTCAATTTTCACATTTCTATCTGTATTTGTATTTATATATATTTTTCTTACCCACAGAAACACCATGTGCACATACCCAAGCATATGTGTCATTCTTTATTCTCTGGCTAGAACCTTATCATCTTCTAAACTTTTTGCTAACTTGTTTAAAAATTCAGTCCTAACATAGGCATGGGCAAGGACTTCATGTCTAAAACACCGAAAGCAACGGCAACAAAAGTCAAAATTGACAAACAGGATCTAATTAAACTAAAGAGTTTCTGCACAGCAAAAGAAACTACCATCAGAGTGAACAGGCATCCTACAGAATGGGAGACAATTTTTGCAATCTACTCATCTGACAAAGGGCTAATATCCAGAACCTACAAAGAACTCAAACAATTTACAAGAAAAAAACAAACAACCCCATCAAAAAGTGGGCAAAGGATATGAACAGACATTTCTCAAAAGAAGACACGCATACCGCCAGCAGACACATGAAAAAATGCTCGTCATCACTGGCCATCAGAGAAATGCAAATCAAAACCACAACGAGATACCATCTCACACCAGTTAGAGTGGCCATCATTAAAAAGTCAGGGAACAACAGGTGCTGGAGAGGATGTGAAGAAATAGGAACAGTTTTACACTATTGGTGGGACTGTAAACTAGTTCAACCATTGTGGAAAACAGTGTGGCCATTCCTCAAGGATCTAGAACTAAAACTATCATTTGACCCAGCCGTCCTATTACTGAGGATATACCCAAAGGATTATAAGTCATGCTGCTATAAAGACACATGCACATGTATGTTTATTGTGGCACTATTCATAATAGCAAAGACTTGGAATCAATCCAATGTCCATCAATGACAGACTGGATTAAGAAAATGTGGCACATATACACCATGGAATACTATGCAGCCATAAAAAGGACGTGTTTGTGTCCTTTGTAGGGACATGGATGCAGCTGGAAACCATCATTCTCAGCAAACTATCGCAAGAACAGAAAACCAAATACCGCATGTTCTCACTCATAGGTGGGAATTGAACAATGAGATCACTTGCAGGAAGGGGAGCATCACACACCGGGTCCCATTGTGGGGAGGGGGTGGGGGGAGGGATAGCATTAGGAGATATACCTAATGTAAATGATGAGTTAATGGGTGCAGCACACCAACATGGCACATGTACAAACCTGCACGTTGTGCACATGTACCCTAGAACTTAAAATATAATTAAAAAGAAAAAAAATTCAATCCTAAATGACTTAATAGATGATCTCTCCAGTTAAAGAGAACCATTTCCCTCAGCAGAATGAGCAGTTGGTGAAATAACTTACTCCAAGCCCACCTATCATCTAATAACTAAACAGAATTTGAGACAGGAAATTCAGAAAGTATATAAGATTCCTATGTTTTCATATCAGGCATAATGGGGCTGGAAGACAATCCGTTCTGGTTCCTTCTAATACACCAACTACTAATAACACAGGAAAAAAACTACTTTGTGAATTATCATTTAATTTCTTAAAAGTTAACAGCTGAGACCATAAAGTAATTGTGCATAAATAAATACTCACATACTCCACATATGTACACATGTGCACACACATACACACACACACGAACTTACACCGCCAAACCAATGTTTAACTCCTCAAAGTAGTTATGTTGAAAAATAACATTTTCCAATAACAATATCACTGCTTGAAATTCTTTTAAAATTATTTTCAGGTTGTTAAAGAATATTTGGTTTAGTTTCTGTCCAGTTAGACTACCTAGGTTTGGGTCACTGCTTTGTTGCTTACTAGCTATATAACCTTGGGTACATTTCTTATCCTCTCTCTGCCTTAATTTCCTCATCAGTAAACTAGAAATTATAGCTCTGTTACATAGACTGAGTGACTTAATATATGAAAAGTGCTTAGAACTGTTTTGCCGGGCACATAGTAAGCATTCAATAAATATTAGCTTTATGTGGCCCATCTTCTTCATCAGATTTGGCTTTGAGGACAGATGTGATTTTTTACTATTTCCAAAAAGTCACTTAGGGTGTGATTATTGCCGTTATTGAGGCTATTCTATAACAGGTACTGCAGATTTTGTTTAATCTCCCAGCATTCCTCCATAATTTGGGGTGAATAGTTTATCTGTTTAATAATTGTGTTGTTGATGGACATGCTTATATCTTGACATTTGAATATGCCCACTGAAGATTTTGCAGCACTAAGTTCTAAGGACATCAACTTTTAAATAGCTACCAGAAATGCAAATCAATACAACGTTCAAATAAGAAGGTTTTGGCCTTCATTTAAGCCCACGGAAAGGCTATAATAAAATGTACAAGTTGGACCGTTTAACAAAATTCCCAGCCCACTCATTCTGGTTTTTCACTTTTTACATTTTTTAATCCATCCGCATATCTCATCCTCGTTTCTTCTAGAGCTCCAGCTAACTTGGAAATGTGCTGCCATTTCTCTTCTCGTGACTTGTAGAGACGATCATTTTTTCCAAGGCCATGCACACCAAGGCTGGGCGAAGCATGTTTTCCACTGTAGCTACTCTGCTATGGAACACTGCTTTCCCTCCCGCTCACCTCTGAAATATACCATCTTCCAAAACAAATGGAAAACCTGCCACTCAAAACAAGATCTAGTAACCTCAGGTCTCATTTCCACTCAAACCAAATTTAGTTCAATGAATGACCCCATTGCTTCAGGTAAGGCCTGATTTAGTGCCCAGTGCTTGGTAACGGAAACTTCAGGCAGATGAGGAGAAGGAAAACAAGGACCCCCAACTTGAATTCAGATTTTAAAGTGATCCAAAGCCCAAAAAAGAATGGTTCAAAGCATAAATATCAGAAAATAACACAACCCTGGAATAATAATTTTTAAATTGACCTTTAGCTTTAAGAGGAGGTTAGTGGCATTTAGAAACCGAATTATGATCCCATTTAATCCTAGTTGTAAACTTAATATTTAAAAGCCTAGACCTTTGGAGGCAGAGGCTGCAGTGAGCCGAGATCGTGCCACTGCACTTCAGCCTGGGTGACAGAGCAAGACTTCGTCTCAAGAAAAAAAAAAAAAACCCAGACTTTTTTGAGTTTCATACGAGGGATGTGAAATGCTCATGAATTCACTCTCCCACTGTTGGTCCCCCAAGAACTTCAGTTGGCATTTCAAACTTTGCTGCCCTAATTCTTCTACTCTGCCCAGCTCTCAAAGCTCCTTTAGTGATGACAAGTATTTCTCAAAAGCAAGCAAATGGTTCTATTTTCAGTATAAAATCAACAAAACAAAACGTATAGTATTACTGAAAGAGAAACTTGAAAAATAGGAAAATGAAGCCCCCTTGTGGACAAAACATGTTTTATCAGGTATGCACAAAATTCACTGATCATATTTGAATACAAAAATACGCAGTAGAATATATTTCAGAGTAAAATGCAAAGGATTGACCCAAGATGGTCTAACTCCAATTCCCAATTCCAGTTTGTTGGGACACAAATGATTTCTTGTACCATCGAATGACCTTGGAGGCCAGCCGAAAGCCCCGTGGCTTAAGGAAATGTTTTACTTCGTCAGGAGAAAGAAGTGTGTCTGAAATGGTGGGACACAGAGGTTAACACTCAGATTGCTGGCTATGAACTCCCCCCAGAGTCTGAGATGTTATCAGCAACTCTGCCCCCACGCTCCCACCTCCTTCTCCCACTTAGGCTGCAGACAGACTTTCTTGCCACCTCCTCCAGGCCCAGATGACAAGTAGGGAGAGTGAGTCATCATGCAGGATAATCCGAATGTCTTGAGAACATGCTATTTGAAAAGTGAGAAACAGCATTGAATCTGAAGACTTTATCACATTTGCATTTGCATAACTGCCTTTGCCCCAGACTCCGCCACTAATTTTGTTATTTTGGGCAAATAACCTCTTGATCTTTAACTCCACCTTAAAATTAGAATAAGAGCAATACTTTCTTTCTGTACTTAACCAGGTCCTTGAGCTTCTTCGCTAACTATGAAGGAAGAAGTGGGAGAACACTGTGGTTCCAGCTCCAACTCGCATTCTAGCTCTGCCACTTGCTGCCACCAGCAGCCCTTCTGCTTTGGACCTTGGAGAAGTGTCAAAGCCTACAAATTTCTCATCTTTGAAATAAAAATCATATCTCAGAGAGTTGTTGAAGATTCACTGGGTAAATGTAAAGTGCATAGAACAATGCCAGGCATTGTAAGTATGATGTAAGTAATAACTATTGTTAGGATCATGTAATGGACCATGTAAATTGTTGTTATTATTACTGTTTGATATGCTCTGAAATATAGAAATAAGAAATGTCACTGTCTGAAATAATCTCCTAAGTTTAAAACTTTGCCTGGAAAGAAGTAACTCGTAACCATAACTTTGGAGAAACTATGTTATTGAAAACTGCATCCTTGTGGCTCTACTATTTTGATAAAATGCATATGCTTTATCTATTAGCTTTCACAAAAAAGTAGACACACCTGATGTGTGAAAATTATTTAATAATGTTAAAGGTTATCAACTTATGAGAACAGTCTGCAATTGATCAATACACACAGTCTTTCAGGAAAGTTTCTATGCTCATTTGCCATTGTTATTATACATTCTAGTGGATAAAAGAGAAACCACACTCCAATAAAAAAATGAGGGGCAGAAATTAAAAGGATGTCTTAAATGTCATCAATTGCCTACACAGGCTATCAAAATCAGCGAGGCCAATTCCTGGATGCCTCCTGGCTCTTATTCATCAAGTTTAAATTATGTTGACATTGGTAATAGCCATTGTGATTATATCATAAAATTTCAGTGCACAAGACTTCATCATTCTAAAATCCTGACAGCAATTTCATTCACATTATACTATAGACACAAAGAAAGCAACACTGCGATTATATACCCTCATCTACATCCATTTTTCTTGGAATATTTAAAATTTCATAATGTATTATTTTTCTTCCTTCATAACTTTGGACCACAACAGCAGTATATAAAGTGGATCTGCCAGATTTGCAGACAGTGTCGCTGGTACTTCCATCCCAATCTCCTTTCCTGCTGAAATGAACAAGGCAGAGGGTCAGGGTCAAGGGCAGGCAGGGTTAACCTGCAGGCAGGGCTGGGACCTTGAGAAGTCACAAGGAGACGTCAAAGCTGAGGGAAACAATCTGACTCCCACATAGAACACAGAGCCCTCTTATGTGCAGTGACGTATCCTGATAAAGTGGGACTTGGGGGTTGTTATAGGCTGTGTCAACTCTAGCATTACCCTATAGTACAGTTTCGAGTGTCCTGGTGGATAGTAGTTCCAGTAGATGAACTTCTGGGACTTGACTCAATCCCATAAAAGGACAGATTAGCCCAGAAACAGGAGGAGTGATGAAAAAAATGTGATTCATATCTATAAAAGAATCTAGCTTTGCTAGGTCAGTGGCTTACAATGTTTTTTCATTAATACCAAAACTAAAGAATACATTTTACAAAGCAACTTAGTATACATATGTATATTCGTATGTGTGTGTGTTTCAAACTCTATATATATCAAGTGAAATTTTCACAAAAACAATATTTACCCTCATTATACACAACACATTCTGATACTACCCATTCTATTTAATTTTTTTAAAAATTGGTTCTGACTCAATTAATTTCACAGCCCACTCCACAGGTTGCAACCTGCAGTTTTAAAATGCTATTACAGAGCATTCCCATTGTAGATAGCAGAGTGGGGGCTCTGGACAAAGACAACCTGGCCACAAGACCCACCCACTCTTCTAACCATATGACTTTGGTCAAGTGACTTAACCTTTCTGTGCCCCAAGTCTGTTGCAGTCTTCGTTTTATTTCAAGAGTCGTTGAGAGAATTACATGAGAAATCATTTAACCACTTATGTGATACTTTTAGAAATGAGCCTGACTCCTAGCAGGGGCTCAATAAGTGCTGGCCTGCTTCTCTGTCATTATCTCTGAAAGGCCTGTGGAACAAAACTGTCTGGCGTTGGGGGGTCCTTATGCCCAGAAATCAACTCTCACCATGGAGAGGTATCTATTCACTCTCCTCCTCCCTCCATCTGCTCCAGTCACATGAGCTTTGCATGTCATCAAACACGCTCCAGACTCACTGTCTTTGCCCTTGATCATTCTTCTGCCTCAAGTGCTCTTCCCTCTAATATTCCTATGACTCCTCACTTCCCAGTCTAATCACCCTCCCCCAGCTTCCCATCTTTACTCAGAAAAGAGTTCACTCACAGGCTGAAGGCTGCCTGTCCTGAGAAAGCCCTGCTCACAAGGTTGGCACTGCACTGGTGTCTGGGAACTTGGCTATTAAAGTTTCCCATGCTGATATAAAACTTTCCCTAAATTATAAGGGAGGCTCGCTGTGTCTAAACTGCTTGTATAAATCATGTGGTTTATGCTGGACACCTGTTTCCTTCTAGGGGTCAGGGATTTGGGTACATACTAAGCAGAGCGTGTCTACCTAACCGGCTCCCAATAAAAATCCTGGGCACCCAGTATCTCATGAGCTTCCCCTGTATCAACACTTTGCATGTGTCATGACAACTCGTTGCTGGAGGGATTAAGTGCATCCTAGGTGACTTTCCTGGATAAGGACTCTTAGAGCTTGACCCAGTTTCCTCTGGACTTCACCTCATGTGCTGGGTCCCTTTGCTGATTTTGCTTCACATTATTCATGGTAATAAATCTTAGCCATGAGTATGCTAAATCCTATGAGTCCTTGCAAATCAGTGGGGGAGATCTTCGAAGCCACCCACACACAAGCCTCCACGCCTTGAACAGACCTTCCCTGACTACCATCTCTGTAGTCTCAGTATTCTTTAATTGCAGTCATTCTCTATCTCCTCAAGTGCTTTACTGAAGAGTAGAGCAGATCTTATTCCATTTATAAAATAATTGTATTGTCTTCCCTACTGAACATAAGCTCCATGAAGGCATTAGGCACTCAGTATTTGTTGAGCCTCCATAATGTGCCAGATACCATGCCACGCACTGAGGACACCACAGGGAAAAGACAGATAAAGCCCCTTCCAAATGGAGCTTACATTTATGGGAGGAGACACAAAACAGATTTGCTTATTTGTTTAATACCAGAGAGTGGTTGGCACTAAAAAAAAATAATAAATAAGAGTCCAGGGATAAAGGATGGCATGATGCTATTTCTTCTGGGGTGGTTAGAGAAGGTCTCTTTTGAGAGCATCACATCTAGAAGCTTGGGGAGCTGTAGTCTAACTAGGCTACCTTCCCAGAGGAGGTAACACACCCACACTTAAAGGGAAGCCGTCTAACTAAATTGTGTACCACATGACTAAAAATCAATAAAATCCCAAAAGTCATTATTCACAATAGTCATAATTTAAACAAACAAAAAATTATTTGGCAAATAAGCTAAAACACCTTGGTTTGGGAAGACTTTCATTTAGCACGCCATGACCATTGCTTAGAATTCGAGAAACAAATTCTTGGATTTCTTTCATTTAAGAAAAAATCAAGAAAGTCCTCCCAAAACTTCTTCTACATCTTTACATGGCTAGTTAGTATGTCCCACAGTAGTACCTAGTCACCTTGAGACGTTAGACACACTGACTTGAAAACCAAAACTATTTGTACGCTTGTCAAAGAGAAGGGAAATGGTTCATCTGAAATGTAAAACCTCCACCTAGTCTAGACTAAAGTGAGTCTATCCAATGTAAAATGGCAGCTCTACTGCTTCTCCATCTGTCTAAGTCCAGCTTCAACCAGAGAATATCAACAAGCTTTACAGCCATAGACTCATAGGGCATTAGAACTGGGAGGGATTGAGAGATCACCAAGTAAAACAATACCCCATCCCCGGGGTTTTGCTATTAAGGAAAGTAATGCCCAGAGATATTTTGCTGAAGTTCACATGAGCAGTTTACAAACCTTAAACTCCATTCTCCCAATTTTAATCCAAAACCTTCAAGGTAAGGAACAACTTTCTATACTGATAAATAAATGAATAAACTCAGAAAGAGCCAGCATTGAATGACACATCCTTCAAAAACTGGGAAGTCATGCACTTCCTGAACTGGATCCAGACTATCCAGGGAATAAGGTAAGAATAAAGGAAACAGTCCTCGGCCACAGTTAGTCTTTCTTTTTTCCTTGAGAGAAAACACGCTTATATCAAGGTTGGAGAGAGGCGGTCTGGGCAGACCCTTGAAGCAACCCTGCAGTGTCTGATGGAGACTGTTTCTCCCTAATTCCAAGGAAGGATAGAGACAAAGTCTAGGGTACATATTTTCCCTCTCACGTTTTAACGTTTCTGAACATCCTAATTTGACAGGTATATTTAATATCGTAAAGTTGATATTAAACTGATGGTGCATCATATGAGACTTAGGAACTGAAAGCCAAGCCCAAAATGGAGCTTCAATTCCTAAAGAGGCCTAAGAGTTTACTAGTTATCCTTTGGTTTTCTCCTTCATTGGTCAACTCCAGCACTTCTCCAGTATCTTTCTACATCTCAACCTCCCCATTCCCTCTCTTGCGTCTCTCTCATCCTGCAATTCTGTACCATGTAGCCAAATGCCCAAAGCCTCTACTGAGGTTCCCGGGTAAACCCATACATGCTGATAACAACTGCTACAGCTCTATCCCATAAAAGCCACTTCAGTAGAAGCAAGAGGCACAGCAGCTGTGGTACTTTTCTTTTTCTTGCTAATAAAGACACCCCCTGACAACTGGATGCATTGAAAGAGCTTGAGTCAGTCGAGAGGAGCAGGGAAAAGTGTCAGAATGTGGGGGCAAAATGTCAGGTTCAGACAGACTTAGCATCAAGTCCACGCCTCCTTTTTACCTCTCTGTGCCTCAGTGTTCCTGCAGTATAAGTAAGGTTATGAATCATAGACGTTTCCTTAGAGGGCTGTGAAAATGACACCAGTTACGGAAGAGGCCTGGTACTTGGGAAGCACACAATAAATGTAAACTTCTATAACTATATTTAATAACAATTGACACCTAAAATTCCTCGTTGTAGCTGCCAACCTATTTCCCAGATCACTTTGCAGAGAGAGTTCAGGAGGCATTACTACAACATGAATCTGTGGGGTGGGGAGATATGGCTGAAAACAGTGGGGCAGCCTAAATTGTGGCCAACTGGAACAGACCATCCCAGATTACCTGAGCCATACTGTGGAGTCAAACAATAATGTGACAAGTTCTTAAGGTAAAAACATTATTAATTTTTCACTTAAAATATAAAGACTGAATAATCAATCAAGCTCTAAGATAACTAAAAGCACTAAAAAGCCTATTTCTAGATCCAATTGTTTTGAACAAATAAAAACCCTTACAATTTTTAACCCTGTAAAGTGCACTAGTTACATAGCCTCTGGGGGGTTCCTGGCTATGCCTGCACAATCTTTTAATTGGCCCTAGGGTGCTTTATAAATTAAGGTCAATGGTCTACTGCTTCGTATTTCTTCGCTATTCTCCCTGCTGTCATTCTGTCTCTCCCTGTTACCTATGTGGCCACCACTCTCACCAAAGACTGTTTTCCTGTTTGTATCACCACCACCCAGAGATGGTGCATCTGCTGTGCCAATCTGTAGCTTGGTGGTCTAGATCATCCTTGCCACTTAGAAAATAACCTTTGAGATCTATTGGGTTAGAATAATACTAGCCCTAACCATTATTTTGTTAGTTAAAATGGTCCATTTTTTAAATCCTCCACAATAGCCCCCCCAGAAAAGCACAGTAAAGAAAGCAGGGTCACAGAATTATCAGACTAGAAGTCAGGAGACCCCTACAACCAACCAGTTACATCACCTTAGGCTGCACACTACTTCCTGGGTTCTAGTTTACTCACCTGTAAAACAAGGTTAGGGATAACATTTGGTCTTCTTTTTAACTGAGAGATTATACATAAAAAATATTATATCATATTGGTTTATGCATATGCATTACACATTTATAAATACATATGAAAATAGCATATATACTATAGAATATACAATACATAGATGTGTTTATTTTAGATCAGTTGATCTATTATGTTGATGCCAAAGTGATTGTGGTTTTTGCCGTTATTTTCAGTGACAAAAACTGCAATTACTTTGGCACCAACCTGATACATCAGTGGCTATTAGGCAACACTGTCAAAACTAAATCCAGCCACATGGCCAGTCAGAGACTTACATTGGTTTCTTATTCTTTAGCCATGATGGTAATGAACTTCGGAAACAGAGGGAGGAAGGATAAATGCAGATGTACTTTAAAAGTCAATCTGGGATCACACTGAAAAGGATGAAAGGCTGTCTGAAGGAAAGGGAGAAAATTGCTCAAATGATGAAAACAGTATCATGCTTTTCTTTTTTAAAACATTATGAGGGTAAAGTGGCTTTGGAAGCTCTATGTTCCCTCAGCCACTCCACACAGATAGAATATATCTGCATGTTCTCCCATGGCTACAAAATCATCCAAATCATTTCCTAGAATCCGAGGCCCTCATTTCCAGCCTATGCTGTGAAACATGGATCTTTGATTCTAGTGGGTTAGTTTTCTCCCTGCCCTGTAAATGTAGTTTTGAACACATTCTTGCCTCTGCCTACCAGAATCTGCCCCATCCCTTACTGTTTAGAATACTACTGTTCAATACAGTAGCCACTAGGTAGATGAGACTATTTAAATTTAATGTAAACTAGTGAAATTATGTAAAATTTAAAATTTCATTCCTTAATCATACTAGTCTTATTTCAACTACTTTCCAACTGCATGTGACTGGTGGCTACTGTATTGGAAGCACAGATACCACATTTTATCACCACACAAAGTTCTACCAGATAGTGCTGGTCTATAGCAAGGGTTGGCAAATATTTTCTTTTTTTTTTTTTCTTTTTTTTTTTTTTTACTTTAAGTTCTGGGATACATGTGCAGAGCATGCAGGTTTGTTACATAGGTATACATGTGCCATGGTGGTTTGCTGCACCCATCAACCTGTCGACTAGGTTTTAAGCCCCTCAGGCATTAGATATGTGTCCTAATGATCTCCTTCCCCTTGCTCCCACCTCCCGACAGGCCTTGCTGTGTGATGTTCCCCTCCCTGTGTCCGTGTGTTCTCACTGTTCAACTCCCACTTATGAGTGAGAACATGCAGCGTTTGGTTTTCTGTTCCTGTGTCAGTTTTCCGAGAATGATGGCTTCCTGCTTCATCCATGTCCCTGCAAAGGACATTAACTAATTTTTTTTAATGAATGCATAGTATTCCATGGTATATATGTGGGCTGGCAAATATTTTCTATGAAAAACCAGAACTAAGTTTAGGCTTTGGGGGCCATGAGACAAAACAGAGGATATTTTATGGGTACTTACATAACAAGAAAAAAGTGTTTTCACAAATTTTTTACCGATAAAATTCAAATAATAATAATAATAATTGAGCCAAGTGTGGCGGCTCACAGTTGTAATTCCAGCACTTTGGGAGGCTGGGGCAGGAGGATCACTTGCACTCAGGAGTTGAGACCAGACTGGGCCACCTCTATCAAAAATAATAAAAAACAATTAGCTAGGCATGGTGGCATGTGCCTGTGGTCCCAGCTACTCAGGAGGCTGAAGTGGGAGGATCATTTGAGTCTGAAAGGTGGAGGTTACAGTTAGCTGGGATCATGCCACTGCACTCCAGCCTGTCTGACAGAGTAAGACCCCATCTCAAAATAATAATAATAATAATTGAATGTAATTTGTTTTTGTAATAGACGCCTACTACTGAGAAGAATGGAATTCTTTTTTCAGGGAAAGCATTTTGCTTACATGAGCTTCAAAGTTAATGTTTCCTATAATTAAATTGGTTGCAAATGTTCATCTATAAAAACCATTCTCAGCTTGTAGGCCATGCAAACAAGCAGGCAGCAAGCCTGATGGGGCCTGTGTACTGTAATTCCCAAGTTCTTCCTGGACTGTTTCTCAACAGGACACTATCAACGCTTCGGGTGGGTCATTTCTTCATTTTGTAGGATTAGCCCATACATTGAAAATAGTATGCATCCTTGGCCCTCAGGCATTAAATACAGTAGCATCTTCCAGTCAATGTGATAACAAAAAAGCCCCACCACATATTCAAGCTCTCCATCACCCAAAGGGAGGTACCATTGCCAGACAGAACCATAAAATCTTTCTCACATCCACCTTTTCTGCACCTCTGACCATACAACTTCCTCTGACCTTCTAAATAATCTATTATTAACTCTTGACCCTCATGAGCAGTATAAACAAGGCTGAAATTGCCAAATATGTATGTGGGAACATTCATCTCAACCAAATTTCAAGTTGAACACATTCAGATTCCCATGTCTTGACATACTTGATGAATGAGCCCACTATGGGCTCATTTGTGTGAGAGGCTAAAGCTTCTCCCAGAAACACAGTCATACTAAAGGAAGAGAGTCAAGATAGAAACCTGGTCTAGAAAACATGGACCAGTGCTGGGGGAATTGATGGTTTATATCTCCATTCATTCATTCCTTCAACAAATATTTCCTGTTTACTCTGCGTGAGGCACTGCTGGAGATCATGGACAAAGGGATGTAGGAGCCATCAGGCTTCCATGCTGTCCTTCCATCCTCAGCCTGTTGTTCAATGGTCATGCAGTTCTCTCATCTGTCCAACAAGACAAATGGTAGCACATATCTCAGCTGGCTTAAGCCCTTAGAGAAGTACCTGGCACGTAATTACAGCAAATACTTACTTTTTGAGCACTTATTGTATTAGTTACAGTTTTTCTTCAAGGCAGTCTTATGGATTCATGCACAGGTTCTTAGAAGAAGAGACAGCAAGAAAGGGTACATGAAAACCACGAAAATCTATTAAATGGAAGTTTTTGGATACTTGAGTGTAAATTGGCATGGAAGGGTTTGCCAGCTTCAATGCTGGTGGTGCTGGTGTAGCAGGTAGTGCTGCTGTGGCAGGGAATGGAGCCACTGGTGTCAGGAGGCTTCCAGCACATCATCCTCTCTGTGTGGGCAACAAAAGCCACAGCAGCAGCTATCACCTCAGGGCTCCTGCTCAGGAGAGGTGTAAAATGGCAGACACCCTGCACAACCAAGAGGTACTTACTGTGAGCACTTGGGAAGTAGCCCTGGGGGATCATCTGACAGCAAAGGGAGACTGAGGCTCCCAGAACCAGAAAAATACTGTCCCATGACTCAGTAGTGGCTATTTTACCCAAAAACTGATATGGCCTTGGAGCATTTTTTTCAGTAATAAGAGTTATCATTTAGCCTTAACCATGCATCAAGCACTGCATGAGAGCTTCACATCATTTTATCATTTAATCCGCACAGCTCTGCCTCCATTTCCCCCCACTCATATGAGAGCAAATTAGCAGACTAAGTAACTTGCCCAAGGTCACGTAGCTAATACTGGGGAGCCAGGGCTCATCCCCAGATCTATCCATCCACTACAGAGCCGTTCTCTTAACCACGATGCTGCCAGCCTGGCAGAGGCTGCCCACATGCATGCACCTCCCTCACCTGCCTTGAAACAGCCATGCCTCAGGGTGGTGCTGCTTATGAAACAGAATATGAAGGTAACTCATTGTGATTCCTTCCTGTCTCCCAACAGTACCCAGCAGAACACCCAAGTAATAAGTAATATTTATTTAAAACCAGTGGGAACTTGTTAACTATATACACAGTCATAGGTCTTACTATTTATCATTAGAAATAATATAAATGAAAATCAAATTGGTAGCCCTCAGGGTCTTACGATAAGTCAAAAGCAGGTAGCACTTATCTGAAGGATGTTATTGGCTGTTACCACCGGAGCGTCATCATTTACAGATTCAACAGTCACAAAAAGAGTTTGGGGAAGACTGTTTTCCAAGCTCTGAGCTATTTGCAAAGATGGTGAATTGTCATGAAGCTTCTCGCTGTCATCATGAACATAGTAAATCAATTCATTTTCCACCTGTAACAAACCACAAAATCACCAGTTTGCTGAAATGTGACTTAAAAATACGAACAAATGGCAATAAAAGAAATCCCAAATTTTAAAGTCTCTCTAAAACACAAAAGCACATCCTCATCCTGTGAAGTTTCAGTCTGATAATCAGAGTGCAAACTGTGATGGATGGTATAGTTTTTCTGAAATGATACTGCATCCTAGAAATAAGATTAAGGAGGAACAGCTTTTCCAGCACTGGCTCCACTTGGTCAGTGTGGTTTTGCCTTTATGGGGGTGGAGTTCACCTCAGCTGTGGACGGCAAATAACCCTGTACAAAGAGGAATGGAGATTGCCTCTATCCACCTAGATTCATAGGCTGCCCAGAGGCGATCTTGGCATCAAGGAAGGGAGCACTGAGGCACATTGCACCATCAGCTTCAGAGGATGGCAGCCACTGATTTGTCCCATGGGTTTTTTTCTGGGGAACCAATCTGCCCTTTTGAAGAAAAGACAAAGGTAGAAAGGATGGTGGTGGACTACCTGGCAAATGGTTGTCAGAAAGGGAAATACATCCTAGAACCAAATGGTCATCACTTCAGCAGGGTTTTTTGAAGAATCAAATATTCAATGGGATATGAATGACAAGAGCCTACAGTGGATGGAAACTCTGTGACTGTAAGAATTGTGGAGAGGTCTTCAGTGAACAGTTTTGCCTTAAGACACATGTGAGAGCTCAGAATGAAGGGAACACTTCTCAGGGTAATTGTTATGGAAAAGATGTCCTCAGTGTGCACAAGAAAGCTTCTATTGGACAGGAACTTTCCAAATTAAATACATGTGGAAAAATCTTTGCTCTAACTGCAGGCTTTACTGTACATCTTGAAATTCTCAATGCAAGACAATCCTACAAATGCAAGGAATGTGGAAAAGGCTTTAAGTATTTTGTGAGCCTTGATAATCACACGGAAATCCACACTGGTGAGAAACTGTGAATTTCAGGATGTGGGAGAGCCATCACAGCTTCCTCACACCTAAAGCAGTGTGTAACAGTTCATACAGGAAAGAAATCCAAAAAGACTAAGAAATGTGGGAAATCCTTCACTAATTTTTCTCAACTTTATACACATGTGAAAACTCATAAAGGAGAGAAGTCCTTTGAACGTAAAGAATGTGGAAGATCCTTTAGAAATTCCTCATGCCTTAATAATCACATTCAAATTCACACTGGAGTAAAACCAACAAGTGTACGTACTGTGGGAAAGCCTTCACTAGATCAAATCAACTTTATTGAACCTGTAAGAACCCACACTGGAATAAAACCCTATGAATGTAAGGAATGTGGCCAAGCCTTCGCTCGGTACTCGGGCCTTTCTACACACATATGAAGTCACAGTAGAAAGAAACCCTATCAGTATAAGGAATGTGGGAAAGCCTTCACTATGCCCACAAGCCTTATTCAACATACAAGAATTCACACAGGAGAGAAGCCTTATGAATGTGTTGAATGTGGGAAGACCTTCATTACTTCTTCCCGTCACAGTAAACATTTTAAAATCCATAGTGGAGAAAAGCCCTTTGTATGCAAGATATGTGGCAAAGCATTTCTGTATTCCTTACGCCTTAATGTTCACCTGTGAACTCATAATGGAAAGAAACCCTTCGTATGTAAAGAATGTGGGAAAGCATTTGCTGTTTCCTCACACCTAAGTAGACATGAAAGAATTCACACTGCAGAGAAACCCTATGAATGTAAGGGTATGAGTGTTATCATTTAGCCCATCGGTTGCCATCTTTAATTACTGGCAATAACACCAAAGATTATCAGATTTGTCCTAAATGCCTTGAGGTTTAACGGCTCATGGATTGGCCTTAGATGCCATCCTGAGGGTCTGAAATTAAACCTACAGGTTCTGAATACAACTTCTTCATGGTTGCCTGAGTCTGGGCATCTGTGAAGAAGGGTCATGGATGGTAAGGTCAGTACTGCAGGCTGCCTCACCTTGGTGATTAGATTCCTAAGATCATAGCATTAACAAGTTCTGTATGAGATAAATCATGCAGACTGGTCCCAGCCCCTGTTGGTTAGTAGCTGCCAGTGTGGCACATTCATGTCAAAATTTACCAGGAGCCAAGATGATGTAAGCCCCAGAGGTGGATTGTTAAAAGATGCTCCTCCAAAGGTCTCTTCTGTTCCCTCGGATCCTGCAGAGCATGGCAGGAATGAAACCATCCATAACTGCCAGTAAACTTTCACAGCCGATTATTTCTGTGTCCCCTTCTTGTAAAATCTAAGAACTGTGACGGCCTTGCTTGTTCTGCTTTGTATGTCTATTTTAGGTGGCACAGTCTCAGTGGCAGTGTGTCTTCTAGTATAATCCAGTCTCTCTCCTCATTTCTGTTAAGATGGCTGATATAGTCTATGAATCTCATTCATGATCTCTTTATCAGATCATTGTTCAGCCACACTTTCAGGATTCTCTTCAGCACAAGTTTTCTAATTTTTGCAGTATGGATAGGCTGAGAATTTTCCAAATCTCCAAGCTCTGGTCCCTTTTTCCTCAACAATTTCTTCTTCAATTCAAGTCTCCTCTTTTGCATTTTCCTGTAAGCAGTCAGGAAGAATGAAATTTCCTGTGTACTTTAACACTTTAATTACAGGTCTTAGTGATACATACCTAATTTTATCTCTGTCAAGCTCTACCTTCCACAAAATGCTAGAATACTGTTCTGCCAAGTTCTTCACCACTTCATATCAAGGGTTGTCTTTTCTTCATTTCCCAATAGCATGTTCCTCATTCCCCAATGACACCTCACCAGAATCACCCTTAACAACCTTATTTCTAGCTTGCACATCAGAATTTTTCCAGCCTCTACTCATTTGTCAGTTTCAAAGCTGCTTCACATTTTTAGCTTTTTGTTTCTTTGTTTTTAATTACAATACCTCACTTCTCAGTACCAAAATCTGCCTTAATGAGCTCAGGCCACCATAACAAAATACCACAGACCAAATGGCTTACAAATTCATTTAATTTTAAATAAATGAGGTTAAAAACAGAAATTTATATGCTCATATTTCTGGAGGCTGGAAGTCTGAGATCAGAGTGCCAGCATGGTCAACTTCCGGTGAGAGCTCTCTTCCCGGTATGTAAATGCCCACTTCCTCATGTCTTTACATGATGGAGACCAACAAATAGGTTGGTCAGTCTGTCTCTCTCTCTTTCTCTCTCTCCTCTCTCTCTCCTCTTTCCTCTCTCCTCTCTCTGTCTCCTCCCTGCCATCTCTCAACATAATTTCATGATACTTCCTAAAGATCCTATTTTTACATACAGTCACACTGGGATTTGGAACTTCAACATACGAATTTTGGGAGTTATTGTTCAGTCCAAAGTACTTAATATTATTCTTTTCCCTTTTAACATAGGCAATCACATAATCTGTCAATAATGGCTCTTATTTTTCTACTTTAGTTGTTAGGTTTTATCTCTCTATATATATTTTTTCTTGCTTTACTGGACTGATTTCAAGGTCCAGCACAACATCAACTAAAAGTAGTAATACCAGCATAACTGTCTGCAATTCTGCTGAGATATGTGCTCCATTTTATTGGCTTGGCTGTAGGTTTTTATTTTTTTATTTTTTGAAGAGGCTATCTCCAAAGGAAAGGTTTCTTTTTATATCCAGTTTTTACATGATGAATGATTTCTCAATATTTCATAATTTGTGAGGCTGAATTCCTCTTGAATTTATTGAATGTTTCCTGTGCATCCTCAAAAAAAAAAAAAAAAAGATTAAGGAGGAACAAAGCGATTGAGCAATGTGGTGTAGCACAGAGAATGCTGGACTGATCATCAGAAGATGTGAGGTAAAAGTGCTACTTCTAACATGAAAGTGTGTTGTGAGTGACTAATTTTTGAGGTTGCTAATTGCTTTGTTTGACAATTCAAACTGTTAAATTTCAGCTCTGAAACTTCTATTCATCCATTGGTTGGATTTCTCCTTTAGAGACATATGGACCAGAGCAACTATTAAGTTTGCCCAAATTTCTCTTTTCTAAACTAAATATGCATTGCTCCTTTAACTCTTCTTTGTATGTGAGGTTATACTTCCTTCTGAGGTTATACTCCTATAATCCTGCTCCTTCTCCTTCAGAATACAATAGGTTTTTGTGTAACTAATAAAGGATTCTATGCATAACTAGCTAACATACAGCCGCTGTGGACAGACTGTCATGAATTACACCAAAATCAAGTTACTCTAACAACACAGATTTCCCTCTCTATAATAATCCAAATGCAAACATTTACTTTTACTTCTGTTATATTTTATCTTTTTTTTTTTTTTTTTTTTTTTTTTTTTTTTTTTTTTTTTGAGATGGGGTCTTACTCTGTCACCCAGGCTGGAGTGCAGTGGCATGATCTCAGGTCACTGCAACCTTCACCTCCTGGGC
>NW_012106441.1:202312-218492 GCF_000951045.1 Mandrillus leucophaeus | reverse complement strand
GTTACTCTAACAACACAGATTTCCCTCTCTATAATAATCCAAATGCAAACATTTACTTTTACTTCTGTTATATTTTATCTTTTTTTTTTTTTTTTGAGATGGGGTCTTACTCTGTCACCCAGGCTGGAGTGCAGTGGCATGATCTCAGGTCACTGCAACCTTCACCTCCTGGGCTCAAGCGCTCCTCCCACCTCAGCCTCCCAAGCAGTTGGGAAGACAGGCACGCACTACCATGCCCAGGGAATTTTTTGTATTTTTGGTAAAGAGGAGGTTTCACCACATTGCCCAGACTGGTCAGATTTCATCCTTTTAATGTTTGCTCTGAAATCATCCTCCAGAGAATTAGTTATTCCTCTTGGATTTGTCATAACCACAACTTTGATCAAAATGCCTTTCATGTATTTAAAACTCGGATGGAAATATTGAAGAGCACAGAATCAAAATCAGAGACCAAGAGGATTATAAAACTAAAACGGAACTTAGCTGCAGTGAGTCTGTGACCCAAAGATACAGCAGAGAACTTCCAAACCCCAAGAGTAGCAGAACTTCTGAAAAAGTATGTGGGATTGTGTTTATTTTGATAAAATACAGCCAAAATTTTTAACAGTTCAACTTCGCCCATTCCTGTGGCGTACTTCCTCTGAGCAAAGTCTTTTGATCTTTCAGAGGTGTTTCGGACACGAGTTGAAAAGTTCATGAAGGGTCTCAAGAGAAAGTTGTGTCCACTCATACACAGGTGCTATGAGAATTTCTTTGGAGTTCTGTGGGCAGAGGAATTCCAGATCATGGCCTGTGAGTGTGCTCCTGGAACATGCTGTCTTAAGCTATTCGAAAACAAACATGGAAGATGGCTCTGAGCAGAACGTAGGAGAAGTTTTAATGCACTATAAGAATGTAACCTTTGAATACCAGTCATGTTCAGAGTATTTCTCCTGGAAAAATACATCATTTCCTTAATGGAGTGGCACTTCCCAAAATGACATGCCATTTAATAATATTAATCTGAAGGCAAAGAGAGGGTATGTTGGGGATTTGTCTTTCCCTAGACTTCTAAAACCAGAACAATATCCGCTGGCCTGAAATTAAAGGATAAAACAAACTAATGGAAAATCTTGACAGATTCAAAAGTATTTGGTCCCCTGTCACCAACTCTGTTCGGGGACATACTTGATGCTCCTCTGCTCACATCTTCTCATCCCCCAGTGCTCCCCTCTCACTCCTTACTCCGGGTCAAAGGTGAAGCCTCGGGCCCTCCCACACCTGATCTGCTGGCTCACCTGCTGTGCTCCCCACAATGCCTGCAGCGCCAGCCACACTGGGTGACTTGCTGCTCCTTGGACACACCAGGTGTGCTCCTCATGCAAAGCTGTTGCTCTGGCTCTTGTTCTGCCTGAATGTTTTTCGCATATACACTTAGCTTACCTATCCATCACCTCCTCCGGGGTCTGCTCAGATGCTGCTTTCTCAACAGTGCCTTCCTTCACCACTCTATTAGAAACTGAATGTCAATACACACACACACTTCAGTAAAGGTGCCAGCACTTCCTAGCTCCCTTTCCTGCTTTATTTTTCTCCATAGCATAAATCATTCAACATACCATTTATTTCATGTATTTATTTTATGTATTGTTTCTTCCTGCCTCTCTCTTTCCCTCATCAGGAAAAATGCTCCCTGTGGGCTGGGATTATCATCTGGTTAGTTCACCAATTTATCCCCAGTACCTAGAACTGGCATCCCTGACACAAAACAGATATTCAAAAACTATTTGCTGAATGAATGAAGGGCAAGAATGGCCAGGGAATCTCCCTCTCCCAGTCACTAAAGGCTGCAGCCACTAGTTTTTAGAGGTTAGAGTCACTGTAAGTGAAATGACTGTGTCTCAAAACTTGGTGACCCCAGGAGTCATCTAGGCAGAGACAATGTGAAGGGGTCACCTCAAAAGCAGGGACCCGTGACTTTGACTCTCCTCTGTGAACAAGGCTACATGATAACATAAACAGCATGTTGTCACAGCAGATGCATAGGGAACACCTGCATCTCGACACATACATTTCAACCAGTCATTCTTAAATACATGCCTCTTATGAAGCACAATTAATCATTGAATTGACCAGGATCGGACCAAAATTTAGTGCTCAGAAGATAGGACTACAATTTACAAACTACTTTTAGAGAAGTATTCCATTCAACTCACAGCGGAGCAGGTTTGAAATGGTCTTAGATGGGTTTGTCCAGCCTTTGAGGGAGAAGCCATGACTGAAAGACACCTGCACAAGGTCACTAAAGCATCACCTTCCCTGGGGCCCCACCTGCATGAGGTCACTAAAGTGTCACCCTCCCTAGGACCCCCGCTGAGAAGCACTGATGTCTAAGGTCTTTTCCAACCCTCAGTATTCTCTGCTTCTCCCCAGGGCTCCCCAAGTCCCCTGGTTAAGTCTGGCCTCCTTGACGTGTAATTCAGGTTACATCTCCTGTGGTCAAAGGGGAGGACTCCTCCACAGACTAGCTCCAAGTGCACTCTGCCACTCCTCCACCTCCTGGACAACTCCCCATCCACCTAGAATGCCGTTGGCCATGCTGTTCCCTTTGCTTGCCCTGCTTTTCTTTGTTTCCTCCTCTATTATCTCCCTGCTCTTTCACTCTCTCCTCAAAGTCTAGCTGAAACAGTATTTCCTCTGTGAAGGTTCCCCTATGCGCTTCAGTTAGCATCTTTATTCCCACCGCACCACTGTGAAAATGCAATGTGAGAGGCAAGAAAAGTGCACCTTATATTAAACCTGGTGCCCTTGATTGCTCAGCAGTATTTCTTGAGGGTGAGGAATATGTTTCACTGACCATGGTAACTGCACACAGTAACTCGAACAGGAAGTTTAGTAAATTGATTCAAATCAATGGATGCGTTGAAATTCTTAGAAGCAAAATGAAGCATCAAACATGTGTTCTTAGCTGACTAGACAAAGACACTCTAAAATGGTAGGTGGTTGTTAATGTTTTCCAACTTGGAGAGTGTATATTCCTAGGGTCTTATAAAGGAAATGATGGGGACCTGCAAGTTACTTTTCAGCATTTAAAAAGAAAGTAATGGAAATCATTCTTTTATTCATGATAAGAAAGTACAGTCTGACAATAAGACCATTCTAACCCAAAGCAAAGAAACATGACAGCAGCCTGCAGTTGTCCTTGGTTATTTTATGCTGATTGGATGCCAAGTTGGCAATTGTGCCCAGATCCCTGATTGCAGGGACTGGACCATTTTAACTATCCAGAGCTTATGTTCATCATAGGGTGTGATATGGAAAATGTACCATGTAAGCATCTGTTGGTTGAGTGAGAAAATGAATGAATAAAAAAAATCCACCAATGATTAAAGCATACTTGTGTTAAATACCTGGGCATTACCCCGACATTGCTGAGAGGGACAGTGACAACGTGGCACTCATCTAGAACTGGGCAACCAGGATAGTGCAGGAAACCCATGGCATAGAAGCAAAAGCTAGAAAGCTAGGGATGTTTAACCTCAAAAAGATAAAATTCAAGGAAATCTGATAACCTTTTCTTTCAAATACTTAAAAAGCTTTCATGAAAGGATGTGTATGATTTATTCTGTACCAGAATAGTATCATTCTAAGAGAATCATACTATGAATGAATCTAGGAGGTGAATGTTTTATTTTGTACCAGACGTACCTCTGGTACAGAATAAATCTGGGGTACTAGAGCCAGGACCTAGGAGAAAAAGTTTTTAAATGGCAGATTTCAGCTCAGCCTAAATAACTATCTAAAAGTTGGAGCGTGTTTACATTGGAAGGGCTCATCTCAGCAAATAGTAAGTTCCCCATCACTGAAGATGTTTAAGCACTGGCTGAATGACTTCTCTATAGGGATACTGTGGACGGGCTTCTAGCATCTGTTGGGAGGTCGACTAGACACCCTGCAAGGTCCCATCATTCCCATGAATCTAAATAATAAATAGCCATTTTTTCTCCTACCCAACATTCCCAATTACATAAACTGAGAGTTATTACCTGTCTCCTGATAAATTTCATTAGCTTTCCTCTTGGAAAATTAGAACTTTTGACATCACTGTATTTTGGTGGTTCAAGCAGAACAAATTCACAGTCAAGTCCCTCAAAATATTTGCTTGGAATTTTGAGGTAGTCTTCTAGAAGTGCTCTGGAGCCACCTTCTTGAACTGTGAAATTCTGCACCTGCAGAAGAATCCACTTAGGCGTGATATCGACCAAGATTTCGACTCTGCTCACAACTTGGAAACCATTCATCACATTCAGGGAAAAACAGTCCTGTTCTTGGTTGGGGGTTGTCTGCACATAAAGGATATTGCCATCCTCCACATCCGGTTGTGTAAAAGTCAAAGGGGACTTTTCATCTGCACCCAAGCTGCCTTCTTCTGGTATAAATTTTTGGAGGTATCGATGCATTGGTGGAGTTTCGACTATGAACACTGCCTCTGAAGGAATATTATCTTCATGCCCAGCCTTGAGTTCACACACACAATATCTAGACACACACACAAAAAAAAATACTAATAAATGTAAAAGTCAAGACTGTTGATAACCACATTGTCTTATATTAACGTCCACAATTGGCTTAAGTTGTACTTAGGGTTGATACACAGTTTAAACCTGAGTCTATTTTGGTGCCCATGCCAATATTTTTAATATCAGCCCTGGTCACAAAAAAAGTAATGGTCAGCAACACTTGAGTAGCTACTAATGTATCAACCAAGTGTCATTCACAGCAGCAAAAACCCCAGGACTCGAAGGTTGAGGTGAAAGAAGGTAGAAGAAGCAGCAGTTGGGTCAGTAAACTTGTAAGACCTTGAGAGGAAAGTTTTCATCCCCCATTTTAACTCGCTCAGCATTTTCAATACTTTTTTTTTATTCAGCAAACTCCATCTCAAATCTGATTATAACTGATGTGTAGTCATTGGGCTGTATATGCCCCCTTGTGGTGAAACTTAAGTATAAGCTTTTGAAAAAGAACAAAAAAGCTAGTTCTTACTCAAAACTCACTATTCAAACTCTTATTCAAAACTCACTGTTTAACCCATTCTGATTTGAATTCATTTTTAATTAATTTTATTGGCTGCATCTAGCAAAAAAGTAAACTTGTTTGCAGTCCTGAGGGTAGATTCAGAAGAGCCTGCATTTGTGGCCAGTTGTTATAAATCACAGCTTACACATCCCACATCCTATACAGCATTACCCAAAAGAAGTACACCCCTTCCTAACTCTGATCAGCATGGTTGTGCCTGCTGGAAGTTTCCAGTAGGAGCCCCAGGAAACCAGGTGACTTTTGGTCTCACCTCTGACATTCCACTGGTCTAGGCTAGTTTTAACCATCATTTTGAGGATACTAAACAAAGCCACATTCAGAACTAAAAAACTATGTAACATAGTGTTTGCAGCTATCTTAGGAATGTTTCTTACATTTGTTAAATTACTCCAAGTTTTTATACTGTGCTTCAGCACATCATAAATATAACTCAAATCAAATGAAGTATTGGCAGTGTTGCTATGAATAATGAATAAAAGATCTCTTAATTTACCATAATATATACCTCTCTTCCTTAGTCCAAGTTTTTACTGTACTAAACGTATACATGCACACGTATGCACACGTGAGCCCAGCTTTAAAATAACCTGAGCATTGCTTACATTCCATTTCCAACTGTAGGAAAATTGATAGCATCAAAATCATGAAACCTTCCAAGTTTTCTTCTCAACAGCATCTATATTTTTAAAAATTCACTCCTAATACCAGGGGAGAAATCATCACAAAAATAGCTTTCAGAAGCAGATTATTAGTGCCCGTGAGAATGAGAATTCTTGGTGTTATGGATAGGATAATTACCTACCTGGAGCCTTCCGGTATTCAGTTTTACTGCTTTTCTTTCTTCAACTACAAGAGTCTTGATGTGCAGAACCTGTGTGTGATGTGGGTGACCTTCCACACACTTGAACACAGACTCCCACTCCCACCTCTAAGCATGTGGCTTTAACTTTCACTGTCAGGTTGAATACATCAAAGTTGCCACTACCATCGTACCTATCGATCACACGTCATCAAGTCATCCTGAGAAAGTGAGTGGGAAACAGAATGATTGACCAGGATCCTGCCGTGCTTTGGGGCCTGCACAATGTAGAATTCAATCTTGTGGTCTGTTCTGACATCTTGGTTTGTGGTGATACTTAGGTTGGCCGCTGTGAGGCTGCCATCTTTTCTTCTCTGTATGAACAGCCCCGTGTTGTTGGCTATCTGGACATAAGGGTCTGACACACTGACCTCAGGAACAGACGATGTGTAGTGGACACCATCTGTCACAAACAGCACAAAGCGGGCCGAGTCTGCATCCTGATGCCCGAAAAGCACGTGCCCTTCCCACAGGTCCTCTTGCCTGAACTGGTAGAGTTTATGAGTGGGGTCGCTGGCTCACACCAAATCCCCATTTGGGATGCCCCGCCGGGTGTACAGCAACTGCCCATCATCAAAATCTAAGTCAGGGTCATGGCAACAGAGATCTGCCAGGGTCAATAAGTGCTGGTCATTCCGCACAACATGAAAGACTTTATCTCTCATGCATACTGGTTTCTCATCATTCTTTAACCAAATAGAAACGGTGACTTTTATTTCCGTAGATGAATGCTCTGAGCCAAGATCCCTGACTGTTCCCCTGGTCCTTTGGTGGAGGCCACAACAAAGAACTACTCATCACCTTCAGTTTCAGAGTCATCTTGAACATACATCAGCTGTTCACTCACTTTGTCTTGATTTGTGAACATAGTGATATTGTTATTTATTTCCAGAGAATCAGACAAGCTAAGCAGTTTCAGCTTCGCATGTTGAGGGCCTTTGGAGATTTTATATTGGAAGATCTGATTGCCCAAAATTTGAACAAACAGTTCTGATTTTTAAATTAATTTCCCTTCTCCTTCTTTTAAAAATAATCTGTTAAAATAATGTATGTCTTATCTGCTTTAAAGCTGATTCTGAAAGTATAATCTTTTGATTCTATCTATTTTGCAACAACGAAAAACCTAAAAGTATCCTGTGAGTCTTCCCTTGGCTTTTCCTGAGGTTCGCAACTTATCTTAAAGTCTGTAATATTTTTTTGGCTGAAGATTGAGTTTGTTTTTAGAACGTTATTGCCAAGTAGCAATTTTCCTTTCTTAGATGGGATAAGTAACTTAAAAAGTAGTTCCCTCTCAGCTACTTCCACACCCTCTGTTGCAGCCTGCAAATGATCAGAATTCAATATGTGCTTGTTTAGTTGACTGATCTCTAGAGGAACATTTTTCAGAAGGATAAACTTTAGCCATTGTGCTGTAACTGGAAATATCAGCTTTTCATCAACTTTTCCTTCTATGTTAACTTTAAATTTAAAGTGATATGTAACATTTTCTAGCTGCAATTCTTTGAATGTACTACAGTACCGGACCTGACTCTGATCAACAGAACGCCGAGAAAAGGAACTAACTTGTCTCAATTTCCCAGTTGACCCTCGCCGCTGGATCTGGCCATACTGAGTGATGTCAGAGCAGGTCTCCGTCTCATGCCATTCACCATTAACCTCCACTGACAAGTTACTCCGTGTAATCAGAGGAGTGCCACCCTGTTCTATGACCACACCAATTCTATTGGCCACTGCAAAGTCCCAAGGAACAGCCATGATTCGCAACACTGCTCTATTACTAACCAGCTCTTCATCACTTGCTCTCAGAACAATCTGAGAGTTTTGATGACCCCTGTGCACATAAAAAATGTTGCCATCTCTTAAATCTTCATGTGTAAAATGATTAATGGCTTTCCCGGGATCATTTGCATTTTCTAAAAACCCAGCACCTGAATTGAAGTTGCCAAGAACTGAAATACTAAGACTCAAAGAATCTGTGTCAGAGTCTGACATGTCTGTCATACTTAGGGTCAGTTGTTTCTTAGAGTTCTCAAATAGAAAAAGCAAGTTTCCTTCTGGTACCTTAAGGTACGGGGGATCGTTGACTGGAATGACAATAATGTTAAACATATGTGGAGCACGTTCTTGCAGATATAATGGCATTTCTTTCTTGCTATTGGAAGAAACCAAAAATGTAAAATAATCCATAGGTTCTTCTGAACCTTCGTGGACATACCAAACTTTTCCTTGCCATAAGTCTAACATGGTAAAAGCCATCTCCATTTCTTGCTCAGGTGGCACATCTAATGGAAGGAACCCATGTATAGGCCTTTCCTGTATTTTAAATAGTATTTGAGAATGATGGATACTCAAATCCTTAAATTTCACATGCAGCTTCATGTGCCTTTGTTCCAGTAAGGTCCACCTTCTTGGACCCCCAAGTTACTCAAAACCAAGAAATCGCTGCTCTCATCTTGAAGAAAAGGCTTGATGACCTCACGGACGACAGTGGAAAGGAAAACTTCTGACTGAAGCAGATTTTCTATCGCTGTTATGGAAGGATTTGTGTTGTCAACACTCTCAGTTTTACACCAGCAGAAATACCTTTGAAAACAAGGGCATCCCTTAATGCTCTCTTTTCTGAATTGGCTTCCAAGCTTCTTAAGCACCCTTTGAAAGAGGTTCCTCGAGCAAATTTCCCAGGCACAGAGACAAGTTCTAACCTCTTTACTTCTTCCCACATTTGGTTATCAAGACCTCCCACAAAAAGGTCTCCTTCAGATACAAATGGTTTGCTTTGCAAAGGCAGTGACTTCCTTACCTTTTTTTCATCTACTGGTAGGTCCAGATACTCCCCTGTGAATTTGAATTGAATAACATGCCTCTTGTTGTCACTGACAAAACTAAAAGAAGAAAGCTGAAGTTTTACTTTAAGCCTTTCTACATAAGGCTTCAATAGACGTTCATCTATTTCCAAAGCAAGAAAATCTCCTTCCTTACCCAACTGAAATGAAAGCAAGGCTTGCTGAGTTACAGTTTGCAAAGTAAATTCCAATAGCCCTTGTCCTTGCACTCTCCATTCTGGAAAAGTGACAGAGAATCTGGAGCTAAAGAAATTGATGGCTTCATCCTCCCCTGCAAAAAAACTCATCATTGCATCCTAGTGACACCTCATAAACCTTCTTAAAACCAGGGTAAGATCTAAGGGATGTAAGGATCTCCCTCTGGTTAAATACCACATCTTTCACACATCCTCGAAAATTGGGGAGCTTTCCATCCAGATAAGGTACATCGAGTGCCCTGTGGCCTCCTACGTAGATTCCATGTTGAAAACTCAAATAACGCATCCCACCAGCTGCCATTTGGCCAGTTGTCTCATAACGTTTGTCAATAACAAAGGAAATATTATGCTTAACATAGCGCAGTTCCACGAAATGCCAAATAAAGTCATCCATATGAAATCTCTGCTCAGAAAGGAGCATTTGTTCACTTGTACCCAAATTTACTCTCACCTGAAAAAGAATCATAATTAATCAATCCCATCTCACTTTTCATTTCATACTGTTTTATTGAGAAAATGGGGCCTTTCACAAAAGAAAAAGAAGAGAGAAATTTGGGCGTGAAAACTCTTCCCATGCTTATAGATTACATACTAAACTCAGAAAATTTTAAAGTTGAAATATTTAAGACTTGCTAGTAAAACTGGAGAAGATCCCAACCTATACAAATGGCCCATCATTTTATTCTAGTGAAATAACAGCAATCAATATATGTAGCTATTTTGTTCTCTTTCTCTCTCATTGCTTTTCTTTCCAGTAATTCTATGCTTATATGTATTTTAAAGATTTAAAATCATACCCGTAAGGTTCCTGATTTAAGTTATATTATACAATAGTCATTTGTTCGAGCTGCAAGAAAAAGTAGACCCTGTGGTTTGCTGGTATGAAATTTTAATTGAAGAGATAGCTCAGAGGAAAGTTCTATGATGTTGAACTCCACATAGCTTTCACCATAAAAAGATGCAAAGGGAAAAATAACAAAAGAAGTATGTCAGTAAATGTATTAGGCAATGACTATTCCACTTTATATTATTATCTCTTTTCAGGGACTGATCCTGGTGAAGAAAGTTGCCTTTCCCAAGGCCATATCTGCTTCCTGGGGTGACCCAGAGATCTGACATGGGTTATAAAAAGCTCAGTGTTCTCTCACCCCAACTCTGGAAAGCTCTGAACAGTCATTCCCTCTTCACAACTCTCAAGAGAGGTAGCTGAGGCTTAAACTGAGATGAAATTGCAATTCAGCTCCTCCATCTACCCCAGAATGCTGCTTTCCCTTCCACAGGAGTTGATCCTACAAGCTTTCTCTAATAAACCTCCTGCTTGCTAAGTTCCATTTCAGATTCTGCCTCCCCAGAAGCCCAACTTGTGACAACTGGTACTGGAAGTGGTCTGAAAAAGCAGATGCTAAGATAAGATTTGGAGCTGGACCACCACTACTCAAATGGTAATTACGACGCTGTCACTGGTGGTAGGTGAACCACAGAGAGCCCTGGCAATGACTGCAGACTTCACTGGTGGTGAGCTGTCTTGGTGTAAGAGCAGAAAGGAATACATTAGGCCTGGCTCTGAAATACTGAGGTATTAAAAACAAGGCAAATACAGAGTAAGTATGAAGACAATGGAATTGGGTACCTATTGCCAAGCTTGAATGAGGCTTTGGAAAAGATAAGGAAAAGCTGGGAAAGATTAGTTGACAATTACAAACTAAGTATGAAAGCCAGAAGACCTTCCTTTCAGCAAAGTCCTTCTCATCTCCTACAGCAGGAGGGCAAATAAGCTGAGACTCAGACCCAGGAATTAATCGTCAGAGTAGTCAAGCTCCAAGCAAATTTTTGGGGAATCTAGCCTGCAATATCTACTCCCCTCTTTGCTCCTCTGTGCATGTCTTTATCCTAGAACCTGCCAAGTTGCATTGAAATTTCTTATTTATGCATCTATCTCCTGCACTATTCTGTAAGTTTTCTAAGATCAGGGACCATACCTTTTATATCTCATCTCTTCAGTACCTAGCACAGTGCCTGGCACACAGGTAGTGTCATAGTTTCTGTTGGTGTCCCATTTCGATCCCTTTTAACAGGCTGGTGCACCCATCCTTCAGTTGCTGAACTGAAGTTTTTTTTTATCCAAAAACTCCAGTGAAATCACATCCCCTACCCTGGAAAGCAATCCACAGCCAAAGATTGATTGGAACTGAGCTATAAAATATGTAGAACTCTGCATTGCCATTCATATTCCAGATTCCCTTCTGGGATCAGGCTGAGGTTACATCAGCTGAAACCACATCTTCGCTTGGCATCTTCTCCTGCCTTATCCTGCTTCCCTCACTTCCTTACATTCTCTACTGGGAAAAAATCATTCAGTGATTCACTAGCACCACAATCCCTCACTCAGGCTTTCTCACTAAGGAAACTGACCTAAAACAGGCAAGCAGTAAACAAGCATTTATTGAACCAAACTATACTGACCTAGTAGACCCCTTACTCTATAGTTGAGTAAACTCAGACTTAGAAAAGCTTAGGGACTTGCATAAAGTCATCAGTTGGTTAGAAACAGAGCTAGGACACAAACCAAGCTTTCCCCACTATCAATCCAGTGTTTTTATGAAGACAGGAAGTTAATACAGAGATGAATATGATCCCTACAGACTCTCCCAAATATGCATAAGCACCCTTTTCTCTCATTAAAATATGCATTAATAATTAAACTTAATAGAACTAGAATGTAGAGCTAGGTCATTAAAGTTGACAGATGGCAGTTACATACCCACTGGCTAGCTGAGTATATCCTCCAGGCCTCCCCATTACTGAATGCCCCCACCTCAATTTCTGACAGACTCAGAGGCTGTATTGTTAAGTTTTCAAAACCAGGAAATGTTTTCTAAATTATAAAAGCTACCACTGAGAATGACTAAGTAACATTAATAAACAATATCCCTATATTTTCCCACGTTTCACCTCCCTGGCACTAAATCAATCCTAGTCCCAGCTGGTGGCCAGAAATTTCCATTGCCTCTGGAGAAAAGCAAGGAACTAGGTTAAAACCTGGTTTGACAGCCTGAAGCCGGTTCATGTCCTCACATACCTCTAAGTAGATCCTATCTTTTGCAGCCCCTAATAAGTGTCTCAAAATAATAATAAAGAGCAAATAGAAACATGAGTGAAATTGGCCCCTGGAAAAAGAAACGTGATCCCTACCTTCAGCGAAGAAAAAGTGTGATTTCAGCATTAGCGAAACAAAGTTGAGCAATAATCAGATAACCTCCTGGTTTTGCGTGCTTAAAGAAATGATGAAATGGCTAAGTGGGAGCCAGAGTCTTCCACTAGTAAAATATATAAAACATTTAGTTTGCTCTGCAATTTCTCCCAGGAGGGTGATTATTTTATTCATTATATCCTCCTTAGAAGTGATTCCCATTCCTTCTTCCAAACTACATCTCTCTGGTTTTTTGTTTTATTTTGGTTTTGTGCTTTTGTTGTTTGGCTTACTATTTATAGAGTGCCCACTATGTGCCAGGTATTGCCAGGAGTTGAAGATGCAGAATCAATAAAACAAAGAGGCCTGTAGCCTACCAGAGAAGAAAGCCATTTGGAAAGAAGAGTGTGCACCCAAGTGATATTAGAAAGTTGGTCCATCAGAAGTACCTCCGGGGTCACCTGCGATATGAGGGAGGGAGCAATCCAACTATAAAGTGTCTCTCTCTATCCCTAATCTATAAAGTGAGATTAGTGACTTCACTTGGAAAGGGGCAGATTGAAGTGGCTGATCCTATGCATGGGTTATTCTGTCCACAAGTGATACCAAGCATCTTATTTAGTACTGAGGATTCAATGGTGAGCATGAGAGACTGCTAATCAAGTTATTACAGTTGCTTATTAATTGAGAAACACACAACGAAAGCACAGGGCCTAATCAAGGGAGGTGTGGAGTCAGGGGGTTTCAGGCAATGGCTTCTGGAAGGACCTGAGTGATGGAGCAGACAGGAAGACAGGAGAGAAGGGAGAGAGGTGAACACAAGCACTGAAGGTCCAGTCTGGTTGAGGGCAGTGTGAGGAGAGGACAGCCAGGGTGGAGGCTGAGGGACGTGAGGGGTCACAGGGCAAACGTCAGAGAACAAACCCCACCTTGTCCTTCTGAAAGGCCTTCTCTGGCCACTCTGTTTAAAGTGCCCTCACACACATACATGCAAATGCACACAGGTCAGTGGCTGGCTACTCCTTTCAAGGCCCTTATCATAATCTCTAATTACCTTCTGTATTTGCTTTCTTGGTTATTATCCAGCCCCAAGACCACACCACCCCAAATAAAATGTAAGATTCTGAGGCCAGAAGCTTTTGTTAGTCTTGATCACTGCCTAATTCTCAGTGCCTAGAACAAGTGCCTGGCAAACAGTACTCACTAAATAAATGATGGTCTTGGAAAGCAAGTTAAAAAGGTCAGACTACATCTGCAAAGAGGGCTAGATAGGGAACAAATAGGGAAATGCATGATCAGATTGCAGTTTAGGAGATGACTGGCTGAAACGCAGACTCTCATCAAGTAGCTGGGTCTAGGGAAAGGGAGGAGAAAGGGTGGGTTCAAGAAATATTTAGATAGGACTGTTAGGGTAGGGAGAAGGGAGAGGACAAAGGGGCAATTCAGATTGATTTCTAGGTTTTGGTCTTAGTATCCACTTACTAAGTGGAGACAGGGAACCTGGGAGGAGAAGCTTTGGTTTCATTCTATATTGTTTTGTTGATGCATATGTGACAAGAAATTCTCAATGAACTTCTGGGGAGCAAGTGAATGACTCACCAACTGGATCCCCATGGACAGGGAGGGCCTTATGAACATGTTAAGGAGGTTGAACCTTATTCTGAAAACAATAGGCAAGCATTAAATTATTTTCAGTTGAAGAGAGACAGATCAGTTTGGGGTTTTAGAAAGATCAATCAGTCTCATAGCTATGCGAGTTCAAAACTAGCATAGGATGGAAACTGATTAGAAAGTATTTCAAAAAAGATTTTAGATCTCCTTTTATGGAAAATTAGAATTACCTTTTCATATTGTATTTTCACTAATTTTATAATTGTGCCTCTTTATGTACTGCTATTCTTCCAAATATATTCTGCAGATATCATAATTATAACTTATTTTCAAAATTAAAATTAGAAAAAAAACATCTGTGATAAATTATTTGCATTACACAAAGTCCTAAGATGAGGTCTTAAGAGGAGGTCTTGCATTAATAAAGCAACTCTTACTTATGTTGTGCCATCTGAGATTAGTGACTTCACTTGGAAACGAACACCACACTTTGCATTACAAATCTATCCTTAAGAATCTCAGCAGGACGTGATGGCTCATGCCTGTAATACCAGCACTTTGGGAGGCCGAGGCAGGCAGATCACCTGAGGTCAGGAGTTCAAGGCCAGCCTGGCCAACATGGTGAAACCCCATCTCTACCAAAAATATAAAAAATTAGCAGGGCATGGTGGTGTCCTGGCTGCTGCTTGGGACCATGCACAGGGCTGTCCTCTGGACTCTGGAGGTTGCACTCTGCGGTCTGAGGTTAATAAATGGAAATTGCCACAATTTTTATACTGCTATTTATAAAGACATCACTTATAAGGAACTTAAAAAACCTATTGAATTCTAAAAATATTACATTAATTGATGTTAGAGAGACATGGGAAATTCTGGAGTATGGAAAAATCCCGAGGTCTATCAATATACCATTGGATGAGGTAGGTGAAGTTCTACAGATGAACCCAAGAGACTTCAAAGAGAAGTACAATGAAGTAAAGCCATCCAAATCTGACAATTTGGTGTTTTCTTGTTTAGCTGGAGTGAGAAGCAAGAAGGCTCCGGACACTGCAATATCACAGGGTTTCACAGTGCTCAACACTATGCTGACGCTGGAAAGAATGGGTAACCTATGAATTTTCAGAGAAGAGATAAGGAATTTGAATTTCTGGAATACAAGTTGCCTCTTTCCTTGCGTACATGCAGCTTAGGATAGTGGAATGAGCAAAATAATAAAAATCTAGTACTGGCACCACTGATTATGGTAAGGGGAATTTTATATAAGTCAGTTAGTTGTTGAATCATTTTCTCATCTCTAAACTGAAAATGCCACTCTCCCCTGAGATAATGCATGTTACTCGCCATGGAAATATAAGGGTTGGGATTCTAGGAATTAATTTTTAAGTAGCTTAATATCATTCAATAGTATTCTGAAAGACCAGGTTACTTATATTACCTAATCATGTATGACATTTGTGTTAGTATACCTTCTATTTGTCAAAGAGGCTATGAGCTAGACCTGCAGATTAACAAGCAGATGTAACCTTTAAAAAAATCAATTAATCTGGGATCCAGAGAAGTAGATGAAATTTGAACAATGAAAATACATTAACAGCTTCTATTGATTTATAGCAGTGTTATGACCAGCATGGCAGTGATGAAATTCATAATTTAAAAAATTAAAATTAATATGATTATATGGGGATAGATAATCAGGACAGTGGTTGCTGTTCTAGAGGGAAGAAGATTAACTGGAAAAGGCAAGGAGGAGCTGGGCATGGTGGCTTAGGCCTGTAATCCCAGTACTTTGGGATGCCGAGGCAGGCAGATCGCTTGAGTTCAGGAGTTTGAGACCAGCCTGTGCATGGTAAAATCCAGTCTGTACAAAAAAAATACAAAAAATTAGCCAGCCATGGTGGCACATGCCTATAGTCCCAGCTCCTTGGGGGGAGAACTGGGATGATCACTTGAGCACTGGAAGATCACTTGAGGCCAGAAGGTCGAGGGTGCAGCAGTGAGCCAAGATCACGCCACTGCACTCCAGCCTGGGTGACAGAGTGAGACCCTGTCGCAGAACAACAACAACAACAACAAAAAAAAAATTGAGAAAAAAAAAAGGCAAGGAAAGAACTTTCTAGGGTGATGGAAATGTTCTGTATCTTGACTGAGGTATGGATACATAGGTATATACATTTAAATGTAAATGACTCCCACTAGCATGGGTATATTCCTTTGGAATATTAAGTCCTATACTTGTTAGTGTGCTAATGTACTGGTGGCAAAATAAACCTGTTTTTCTCTTGTCAAAAAGAAAGAAGGAAGGAAGGAAGGAAGGAGAGAGAGAGAGAGAAAGAAAGAAAAAAAGAAAGAAAGGAAGGAAGGAAGGAAGGAAGGAAGGAAGGAAGGAAGGAAGGAAGGAAGGAAG
>NW_012106441.1:174750-202262 GCF_000951045.1 Mandrillus leucophaeus | reverse complement strand
AGGAAGGAAGGAAGGAAGGAAAAGAACTCAGCACAAACATCCAACATGCCCTGGGAAGCTCAATCTCCTTTATTCACTGAAAGCAAACCCCAACAGGCAAAATTCTAAAAGTCTCTGCCACAAAACTCAGGCCCACTAAGATATTTGCTCCATGGCTACAGGACAGGCAGGTGACCAGATATTCAGAGGGCTGGAGTGAGGGGAAAGCTCTGGTGCCACATCCCTCTGTTGACACTTTTGGAGGAAGGCAGAGGAGAGTGTGCTAGGCCCAGGCCCACAGTGAAGATGCAAATCTTGGGTTTCCAGGTACAGCCAAAGCAATCTATAGCCCTAGACTTCTTGCTTTGCAGAACACAACCCACCAGTCTCTCATCTATTCATTCATTCTCCAAATATTAGCTTTCCTGAAACTATTTTGTACTGAGATCTTAAGTAACAAAAAGAAAAGCAGCAGGTACCCTGCCCTTACTTCCTCTCAACAGGGCATTCCCAGGACCCCATGTCCACTATGCATGGCCATTCAGATTGTGAGAAGAAGCTATTCCCGGAGTCTCTGATGTAAGTAGCACCCACTGGAATTCTGCAGTGAGGCAGTCCTGGTGCCCAGTCTACCCCAGTTGAGCTGACAACTCTCTCTTAGGTGTTGCAAAACCTATGTCCTATCCTGTATGCCCCATGTGTGGCAATTATGTGTTCCTGTGTTCATTGCCCAGCTAGCGTGGGAGTTTGCCAGGCCCCAGTCACAGGCATGGGAGTCAGTGCTATAGCCAGGCTTGCTCCCCACAGGGACAGAACCTTCCCTAAAGCCCCTGGCCTAACATTGGTGGCTCTTCCAGCCCCTCATTCCTCTCTGATGGCATCGCCATCTCATGCCTCTGTAAGATTATACGGCCATTGAATTAACTCTTTTACTAAGACACAAACTCCCTGTGTAAGTTTCCTGTTGCTGCTATAACAAATTGCCACAAATTGAGTGGCTTAAACCAACACAAATTTATTATCTTACAAGTTCTGGAGGTTGAAATCTAAAAGAGGTCCCATTGAGCTAAAATCGAGGTGTGTGCAGGGCTGCCTTCCTTCTAGAGGCTCTAGGGGAGAATCTATTTTCTTCCTTTTCCAGCTTCTAGAGGCTACCTGCTTTCCTTGGCTTGTGGTCCCAGCCAGCAATCACACCTCTCCAGCCTCAGCTTTCCATCTCCTCCTCCAACTCTGACTGTCCTGTCTCCCTCTTAAAAGACCTTTGTGATATTCAGGGCCCATTCAAATAACCCAGGATCATCTCCTCATTTCACAAATATAATCATATCTACAAAGTCCCTTTTGCCATATAAATCAATAAATTCACATATTCAGAGATTAGGACATGAACATATTTGGGGAGCTGCTTTTCTGCCTATCACACTCCCCAGGGGCATTCTATCCTTCAGTCACTCGTATTTAATGAGCATCTATTATTTGTAGGTTACTGGACTATGTCCTGGGAATACAGAGGTCAATAAGGCAGTAGCATAAGGGCCTCTGGAGCAAAGGCCATGAGGGTTTTATGGTGATTTGTATGTCCTGTACAGCCCTATAAAACCAGGAGATGTTAAAGTAAAACCTGGACTTTTTGGCTTCTCTGGAAAAATCAGATGGTCAGGGCACCTTGGGACTCATTAGTTCCCACAACATAGCAACTATGTATGGGGTGTGGATGCTTCAACCACAGGGTACCCACCACTCTGTGTCACCTCCTGCCACACTAGCGGCTGCTTGGCTCACTATGACTCACTGGCTCCTGAAAACATTTGGGTTTGGGCACCACAGCTTTGGAGAAGAAATGGTAAAGTGAGATGCCAAGTTATTTACTTTGGAACTGAAAGAAAATGTTAGGACTTCTGGGGTTGCTATATCTAAAAACAAGTAAGAACTGAACATTTTTTTCATCTTTAATTTACGGACTGATTGACATCCTGTCTCAACTGGCATGAGACAGCCTCACCTGTTGAGTGTGAGTTTCATCTGCTCAGTGCACAAGTCTCCTAAGGGATAGGTGGGGGTTCTACAATGCAGAAAGCTTGACTGCGATGCCCTCTCTCTCTGCCTACATTCAGTACACACCACGGGCAGGTTTGCCTGGAAAACTGGGTCTACTAATTGCGTTATCTCACTGTAACTAAACAAGTCTTGACAAATACTATCAGGAACTTACAAAATTCCTCCAAACCACTGGCTAAAGCTATATACAAATAATGTAAGGACTAGTAATGCAAAGGAACAAGCGGTGCTGGTGATTCTCTTCCTGGACAAGTTCTCCACCAGCCTTGTTACAAGGTAAGGCAATAATATGCTAAGGAGATTTGACAATAAAGTAGTCAAACAATGAGAAATTATTGAACTATTGAACCATTGATTGAGTCTAGTGCTGAGTGGTCTAGTTTTGGTAGCACTGATAGATGATTTACAGAGATACACTGGGGGTGTATGCTAAAGATATTTCTATCTAGACAGTATTTTTTCACTAGACAAAGATGGCTTCCCACCTTGATGAAACTTGCCAAGATTGTTCAAGGCAATAGCCTGAATCACTCAAGGAGCTAAGAAAAAACCTAAATTCATATAATGCATCTGGCTACTCAAGAAAATATTCTTCCAAGTACACCAAAGTAGATTTGAATAAGACTTTGGTATTCAATATTTGTCATGCCATCGGCGCCATGGATGAAGAACAGCATATATGCTAAAATATGTGCTATGGAAATCTTTATTCAATAAATCTCCATTATCCACATTCTTTTCCCTAAATGAATTTCCAATCCACTGGCACTTACCCAAGGTAATTGCACAGATGGGGAGGAAAGGAGGGTAATGAGTAGGAAAGGATGGAAATGAGTATTTAATGAGTGGTTCTCAGGTTGCTAGGCAGTCTTACATAGTATTTTATTTAAGCCTCTCTGTATCATCATCTCCATTTGACAGAGGTAAAAATCAAGACTCAGAGAAGTAACTTCCCCAAATTCTGAGAATACAGGACAGCACCCTGATTGAAGCCACGTCCATCTGACTGCAATGCTTCCTATCACCCTACACTGACCACTTGGATCACTGGCTCCTCCCCCATCACCACCCGATCTGTCCCCACGTGGCAATCACTGCCCTCTCAGATCTCGCTGGCCTGCAACTCACACCTTTCCCCTCAAAGCCACAGTCAGGGCAGCCCCAGGCCTCCAGTTCCCTGTCCCATCCACTCTAGGAACCAGGCAGGAATGGGCAGGGAGTGGGCAGAGGAAAATCCAGGAAGGAAGGAGCAGAGCTGAGAACAGAGCCCGGCCTCCCCACCGCCACAAGGGGAAGGTGAGGTGTCCTCTACTCCGGGGGCGGGTCATCGCTGGAAGGTGCTGCAAAGCTCCCATGAAATCAGCAAGAGTGTAAGCAGCAAGGACACTATTTGTCTAGGCCTAAAATGCAGTAAATAAGACTTTAGAATTTAATCCAAGTACTACAGCGATACAAGGCCTTTGATTTAGAATGTGTTCTCTTAAAAAGTCTCCAAGGGAGTCTTGTTGAACCGAATTCAATTTTAAAACGCCGTGAAGGGAGGGAAGAACCAAGTACAGGGCTCAATCACGTAGCAAAAAGTCAAAGAATTAGCAATCTTTAACCTCTGAAAAGTGCCACAGAAATGTAGAGCACGTCTTCCTCATGGAACCCAGAAATTTTATGCTGATAAGTGGAGGGGCTTATGGGACAGCGGGCTGGTGGCCAAAGAAGATTCCAGCGGTGAGTTTATGGCAACCCGAGCCCTGCCGGTCACTTGCGGCCGAGTAACTCGCCGGGGCGGGGTGAGGGGCAGAGCTAAGAAGGATCAGTAGGGAAGACAGCAGGAATCATTCATTCTGCTGGTAGGAATGCAGTCAGGAGGCCGACTTTAAAACTCCGATCCTCGGGGAAGGCCACGCGGAGGTGAGGAACAGGCCCTGCCCTGGAGGCGCCCGCCGCACCGACTTGGAGATGGAAGTTTTTCGCGGGGGCGCCCAGTCACTGCGCAGGACCGAGCAGTCTCCTTCCCCGGCTGCCCAGCTCAGGAATGCCCTGCCTGCGAGTCAAAGTCGGAGTCGCGGCGTGGCGAACCTGGCCCAGCATTGCCTGGGGCCAGCAGGGGCGCCGAGGGGGTCTCCCCGCCAGGGCCCTCCTCCCCGCTCGCCCACCCTCTCCAAGCGGGCTCCGCACGGCCGGGGATGGGACGGGGAGGGGAAGTTTGGGGCGCGTACCTCCTAGCGCCCGGCAGAGCCCCAGGCAGGCGGCCAGTAGTAAGAGGCGGCGGGCCCCGAACCGCCCATCCCTCTGCGGCGGCCCTTTGCAGTCAGATTGCAGTCAGATGCCCGGCGCTCACTCCCCAGCGGCGGCCGAGCTACCCGCGCTGCCGCGACCCGGAGCACTGCAAGGGGGCGCCGCCCCCAACACCTCGGGGGCCGGGCCGGGGCGGGGAGAGCCATTTGCGGCCTGAAGCTGTTGTGCCACTTCAGAGCAAGGAGCGGGCTGGGCCTTTACCCCGATCCTTACACCCCGCCCGCCGCTGGTAGCATCAAACTGGCCTAATGGCACCTAAAGGGGCAGAGAGTAAGCCGCTCCTGCCCCGCCCGGCCGAAATCTTCGATGGAGTGAAGTGTGCATGTGTGAGCAGGTGATTGTGACAAGTCAAGAGTGAGGGCAGCAAGCTGGAGAGTTGGGAGGAGACAGAAGGATTCCTGGAGAAGATAGGACCATCATCTGGCCTTGAGGCAACCGCTTCCCCTGACCAGGGTGAGATTCAGGAGGGCAGAGGGTTTGTTTTTCTCATTTCTATATCCTCAGTGAGTGCCTGGCACGTAGCATCAGTAAATAGGTGTTGGATGAGTATGAATGGAAGAGAAGACAACCTAATCATTCCTTCTTAAATGTGAGTCTTCTTTTTGTTTCTTTGAAAGCACGGCCCCTAAATTATCCCATTGGATTTTTGAAGCAACTCTCTGTCAGAAGAAGACCCAAGAGTCCCCACCCGGTGGATATCGCCCCTGAGTTTTGGCACGTGATCATAGATCATAGAGAGGAAAAGCCTCCACTCAGGTCTGCCGCTACTGGTAAAAGTTAACTTAAGCAGGGCCTGAAGAGGATAGTGCTTGACAGGGAGGCGCCAGGGACCTTCTAGAACCAGCTCCTCTGGGAAGCATTTCTTTCAGTTGCTTTCTCTGCAACATGGGTGTTTGTCAAAATGCCAACACTTGAGCTACAAGAACAATCAATGCTAGTGATATTTTGTTCCTAATAAAATTAACAATGTCATTTCCCCTTCATTTGCTTTTTTGGTTCTGTAATGAAGTGCTTTTTCAGCATAGAATCAAATTTTGACCATTTCTCCAGCAGATGACCTGTGAGACCACTGTTTTTACTTCTGAGCTGGAATGTTTTGTCTACCCAGCATCTTCCCTTCTCCTGGGAACCTCACCCTCTTTCTTTAAGGGACTGTCCACTCCTGCTCTGACCATGTGTAGAAAATGAGAGTTGGCCTCCACATTCATGGGCCACAGTGATAAGTCAAGGAGTGGGTTCTTGACCTGAGCAGGGCCAGTTTCTATTTAAAGACTTTCAGGGAAGGTTTCTAAAGGACAAGGGTCTGCCCCTCTCTGGAGGGGAGGCAGAGAAATTATAGGTAAAACTGTTTGCCTTTTCAAAGAAGCTAGCCTCTAAATGAGAAGAAAGCAGACAAAAAGATTTGCAGCTTGGGCCTGGGATGAATGAGAGCTGTCGTCTCCATTCATCCACAAGGCCAGCAGTATTCTTATCTTTTCTGGGATTTGATTACATGAGTCAGTCAAGTCCCCTTTCAACCTAACCTAGCTGAGGTAGGGTTCCATTACTTGTAAGCAAAAGAACCTTCTTAACTTCAATCCAAGCATGATTTATATCACACTAGCTATGGTTTGTGCTCTGCAGGCCACAAATTTGCAAGCCCCAAGAGGAGGAGCTGAATTCCAGCTGATCACTGTCCTCAGCCCAGATTCCCCTGGCACTCATGACTGCCTTGCATGCTGTTGATTTCTCCAGCAAGCACCTGCAGCTCTCTACATGGGGCTTACTCTCTGGGTGTAGGAACATGCCTCGCCTTTGTATGCCCAAGACAGGCCAGGGGTGGATGCTCACAGGAGCAGCCCTCAACCAATTATGGAAGGGAATTGGTGGACAAATATCCAAATTTCCTCACTCTGGGTGGGACAACACCAAAGTGGGATCTAAATAGTCTCCTAGAGGACTAGGTTCTAGTTACCCATGGTGGTAACCTGCTCATTAATGTGAGTACTTGGTGGAACTGCATATATAGTCCCAAAACAAAAAGTTGTAGGTTGGAAGGAGCCTCTGAGAATGAAGTAGAAGCAGCAGATTTGTTGTTAAGAACCTGGCGACTGACTTTGCATCCCAGACTTACCTCAGTGCCCCAGGGCAAGTCCCTTAGCCTCTTTGGGCCTTGATACCAGGCCTGACACATGCTTTTTGTCTGCAAAATTGGCCTAGTGATAGTTCCTACCTCATATGATAGTTGTGAGGATTTGTTATGACTTTTTGAAGTCTCAGAATGGAGCTAACGGGGCAGAGAGATTCCACTGACATGTGTGGTGGTTTTGTGCCTGATATACAAGTGAATCCAAACTTCCTTTTCTACAACTCCTTCCTTGCTGGGTTGTAAGGACAGTCACAGTAGTTCTTTAGCTTCAGACTAAATCAGAATAGGATTTCAAAGTAGCTTGAAGAGTCTAGTTAGGGGTCCCCAACCACCCCTGGCAAGAACCCTTAAAGCTGCCTGGGCAGTTGGAGTTCTACTCCTGGCCTTGCTGGACTCATCTACATCTCCTAGTTCCTTTGTGTCCTATCGGCCCCTCCATCCCAATCGAATGTTGTGCACTTTGTCAGTATTGTTTCTCTAACAAGCCAGAAATGAGTAATCAGCTGGCTGAGAAGCATCTAAGAGGGGAACCAGCCAAAAAGGATTAATTAGATTTTCCAGGTTCCACACAAACCTGTTACTCCCAGCCACTATGGTCTCCCACATAGCCCAGTATAAACTAAACACACTGTGCCTCTGCTTTTTCCCTCTTAAAACGTGGAAATCACACCAAATCTCTACAGTCCTTCAAAAGCTTTAGCATTTTAAGCAAATGGAAAGCCTCTCCACAAGGAATGTGAATTAATAAGCACAGATGTTGGCCCCACCCTGGGCTGTGTCCTACCAGAGTGCTGGAGGTGAAGCTTGGGAAGTCTGCTGGGGTCTGAAAGGCCAGTTCAGCTCAGATCAATCCAAGCATGCAGAAATTATCCTGGCACGCTCAAGTATCCATATAAATTTAAAAGCACAGGCAGCATAGAACAAGATTACCCAGAGAGGCCCAAGCTGTCACCAATGTCTCCCAGAGGGGCCTCTTCTCAAATCTTGGTTGTCTCTGGCTAAGAACACAAGCTCAGGGGTTTGAGAGACCTGAGTGCAAACTCTACCTTGGATACTAGTAAGTGACATTGGTATATGACCTTGGCCAAATCACTCAAATGTCCCAACTGTCCCCTCATCTGTAAAATGCAGATAATCATTCTGATTCCATAGGCGTGTTGTGCAGTTTAGTGAACTCATGAGGATTGAGTATTAAATAGTACCTGGCTCATGGTAAGAATTCTGGGCACTATAATTATACCTAGGGGCCCAGTTGGGCCTGTGGGCCTCCTCTGCCAGCCTCTGAGTAGCCCTGACTCAATTCCAAGCCTCAGACACTCTTGAGAATGAGCCATCTCTCATCTTTCCTGCAGCATGGAGGACTGTTTCATTTTGTTTCTGTGTACTTAGCCATGAATACTGCTAAAGACTACTCATGTTCTCCATGTTAATAATCTCTAGCACTTTCCAGCTGTCCACAGCAGTGTGGATTTTCTAGGGGTTGAAGAACCCAGGACCAGATAGGTAGGAGTTATAGCTCTGGTCCTAGATGTGTGGCAAGGCACATATCCTGCAGTGGCCTCAGCTTCCTCCCTTATAAAATGAAAGGGATGGACTAAGTGATCCATAAATTCCCTTCAGGCTCAATATTTTATGATTCTAATTGGTTATCATTAGCGTCAGATGGCTCCCCCATTTAAATACAGCTCTTTAAATGGGCACACAAGAAAACTTGTAAAGTTTGGATTTCTTTACACAAACCAAGGTAGTGATTGCCAATAACGTGAAGCTTTTAATGTAGAAACATCTTTCAAAATGTTGAAAAGATATAGCTAGGAATTTGCTCCCTGTAGGGCACCACTTGCTCCTCTTATCTGAATTAGTTCTAACTTATCACTCACATGCTTCAAAGATTGAATGTGATCTCCAGCCAATTTCCATGGTAGCTAAGATGGCTCTAGAATAATGGGAAGTTAAGATACTCAGTTGTTAGGGAAAACCCATGTTTGTGGTGACTCCAAGGATGTTTCTTTGTAGTGTCTGGTCAGGAAATCCACCCAAATAAGGGCCACACTCTAACCTAGTCATTTTGACTGGCACTCTCCTGCTATACCCCAGCAACAGGAATTATCCTATTCAGATATTGGCCTGAACATGATTCACTCAGAAATGAAGGTATAGAGAGCAGAACACAAATACAGGGATATACATTCACTGATTCAACAAATATTCACTGAACTCTTTCAAATGCAAAAGGCACATGAAAGATGCCCTGGTGCATACAGAGATCAGTTACAGCCTCTGCTTTCTAGGAAGCTGCAACATAGAGAGAGACATAAGACATGCACAGCAGTAATTTTAATAAAAGTGAATTGGAAGTTGAGTCACGCCTCTGGGCTCAAATGTCTCCTTTCTGGAACTGTCCAACCCATACACTGTTGTTGATGTGACCAGCTTGAGCAGCTGTGTCACATTTGCATGGCCCCTCACCCTCTGACCCCACACAGTTGGACCGGGTGAATTCCTCATCTAAAGGGCATGACCCTGGAGAACAAGAGTATCAAAGCTGATTCCATCTCAAAACTTTCAGCCAAGAAGCATAAAGAATGAAATGATCTGGTGGCAGTCACAGAACCAGTAAGTTATGTGGAGGTGGTGCCTTCATAAATACCAGCAGAGATCCAAGTTCCACCCAAGCTATGGAGGAATAGGGACTACAAGACAGCAGAAAAAGCCACTTGCCTCTGTCTTGGTCTTTGCAGAGAGGAGATTGGTAGCATGTTCTAGAGAAAAGCTGATTGTAAGAGACAATCAGAGCCACAGAAAATCATTGCCTGGTGCTCTTCTCATTCCTGTGAAGTCCAGATATACTTCCGGAATTTTATGTCCATGAGATTCTTCTGGGTTCTTTCAATAAATCCACACTTTGCTAGAGCTAGTCTATAACTCTAGCTTCGCAGATTCTGGTGTGCACAAATTATGACTTTCAATATTTTTCCAAAACTCAACTTGATTTCTGTTTTGACCTTCAAAATCTGTTGCAGATGCAAAACTACAACTCAGCCAGTTGAAGGGTTCTTTCCTGCATCCCCTGCCCCAAGTTGTTTTGCAGTTCCGTAGAATTTATGTAGTGCCAAGACATCAAGATGACTGAAGAAGGGGTGTGGCAGTTGTCTGTTGCAAGACACTCTCACCCTTATGCAGGCCCCCCTGAGACATTCTTCACCCCATGTGGTCTTCAGGTGTCAGTCCACGCAGTCTCCATGGAGACCGCCTCCTTGCCATCTGAATGGTCCCATCAGGTCAGCAACCTTTTCCATTTCTCCCTAGCTACTCTGAATGCTCTCGGGCCACCCCTAGTGCAGGAGCGCTTTGTGAGGCTGGGTAAGGCCCTGACTACCAATGCTCACCACACAGACATTTTCTCTCTTGGAATCTTACTGTCTTTTGGGACCCCATTCATCTAGCTGTGGGATTGGGCTGCTTCCATGGGTCTCTGACTTTCTGTAAGGCCCACCAATGTCATCGCACTGACCATTTTGCCTTGACTGTTCTGTCCCCTAACCCAGGAAATCCTTTTCCTCTTGACCTGCTGGGTATTGAGAAGGAGGAAATGCTGCATAAACCAAGATGGGGTTTTAGCCACTCAGCAGAATAAAGTGTAAAATCATGAGTTTGATTATTATAATACAAATGTATCATTTGTGCAGATTTGAATTGCAGACAAGAGGACTTGTATTTGCCACATTAAGGAGCCTACACGGGAATGCTAAGAATTTTTATGGAACCTACCCTACTCCCAGACTGGTTAACAAATGGTTGAATTTGAGCCAATTTCTTTAGGCAATGGCTGTGACCTCAGTGAGCACTGATGTGTGATAATGAGGTAGACTCTCAGAAGTCACTGCTGGTTTCAGAAAAAACAGTCTTTGAAAGAGCACCTCAGGATGCTTTCTGTCTCCCGGGAAGTCAACAGAAGGAAGGAAGAATGGCCAAATGAAAACTTCTGAGTTTTCTGCAGAGATTAAATTCTCTAATTTCTGGGAAGCTGCCTCAGGAAAGACACGGATCTCTTCAGGACCTCTGTCAAGGATTCCAATTTCTCAAAAACCAGAACCTTTTCCCAAGGAGAGTGGAGCAATTCTAGCTGAACTGGCTGCTTCCAGCAACCAAGAGGTCCCTTATTACTCTGCAGAACCCACATGGCCCCTTAATGTGACATTAACTTAGTGACCTGGAGTACATGCAGAAAAGGTCTATATCCCAGCTAGAAGGAAAATTTTGCCTAGCTCCAAGGGGAATATTTCCAGGTAGCTTCTCTGAGTAGAAAAGGGGAAATGTTCTCCAAGTAGAAAAGGGGAAGGTTCTCCAAGTAGAAAAGTGCTAATGGATTCTGTTCTTCCTTGATTTATGGGAAGATAAACACTTTATGGGAGATTCTACCCACAAAGAGACCCAGAACTAATAACGTGGAAACTGAGGTGTATTTGGTACCAGGAAAGGCAGCTTGGGAAACCAGAAGAGAACTAGATTGGGGCCACACTGACTCTGCAGGAGCCTAACTCATTCAGCTCCCTTGTCCCCTCTGAGCCCAGAGAGCCCCCAAGGCCCAAGTTAAAATAATAACTACCAGAAGGAGGAGAATTATGTATCTAAAAAGCAGTTGAGGTAACAGCCCCATTATTTAGGGAGGCAGCTTTTCACGGAGGCTTTATAACCCCTCACTCTGTGAGTGGTTAGAGGTTCAAATCCCAGCTTCACCACTCAGCAAGCCAAGTTACCTAGGCTTTGTGCCTCAGTTTTGCCTGCAGAGATATGGACATAGTACAGTACCTACCTCCACTGGGATGTTGTAAGGTTAAACAAGATCATTCACAAAATATGCTTGAGACATAATAGTAGGCAGCATTTTGACTGTTAACCACTCCTGTTGCCTTTAAGCAAAATGAGATAGCTCTTCCTTGAAGAATACTGTTCAAAGACATGCAAACACCAAGGAGAAAAAGAAATGGCTGGGTGTGGGGAGTTGCAGGGATTTGTTTCATTTATGAAATATTACTCCACCGTAGTAGTTTGCTTGCAAGGAACAGAACCCCACTGAAAGAACCTTAACTAGAAAGGAAAGTCACATATGATAAACAGGAGGAGAGCAAGAGCCTTTTTGGGTATGTGAGTTGGATTTTAAAGAGTGGGTCAATGGAGATGTTGTACAAGGCCCTAGAAGGCAGGAGGACATGAGGGCCTGGTGCTTCCAGCCCGTTCTTTCCTCCTCAGGAGACAGCTTCTGTCCGAGGGCTAACAGGAGAAGGAAGAGTAGCATCTCAGGATGTCAGGAGTTTGTGCAATTTCTCAAACTTGTTCAGTTTCTCCCCATCACATACACACATGGGTTCTTCCTCACTGGCAACACCCTCATCATATGGCTAGTGCTTTACCCCTTCTTGATCTTTCAAGGGTGGTAGGGATTGTGAGAGGCAATTTCCATACAATAAATGAAACTGGGGACTAAGTGAGGACTTTGATTCAACATCTCCTTGAGGACTGTCAGCGAATGGAAAGACCTCACTTGACAGTAATAGAAGGAATAGCACACTTGGCCCTATAGCACAGGCACAGGGTGGGTTCTTTCTGATGGAGACTGGACAATCTGTGGACTGAGGCTCACAAAGAGGCAAGTTCTCCATGCTTGGCCAGATCCAGCCATCTGGCATCTTTGGCAAATTCCTCAGAGTCAACTGTCAAGGAAAGCTCATAACCCCCATTCTTTTATTCTCTTCTTTCTCCCCCTCCCCCCAACAAACACCTAGTCATTTTTTCTCCCTAGCACAGGATAATAATCTCTTTTGACATGGGAAAGAATCTGCTCTCTTCCTCTGCTTTTGGCTGTGTTTTTGCTCATTTTCTCATAGAGGGTTGCAGCCCAGGAGAGAGTAGAAAGAGCCCCTGAGCTATTGTAGCTTTTGTGTTACAAAAACCTTGACGCTTAAGGGTATGGGATTCAGAGGCACAAAGATTACTTGTTTGAATGATAAGTGAAAGGGTGCTCACAACAGGAAAAACTAAATTAATATCTCAAACTATGATTCCAGTCACTTCTGGTTACAGTATAATATTATGGGTAAAGCTGGTAGGCCTATCTTTCTGCCAATTCTAGAATTCAGAGCCCAGATCATTTAGAAACATCCTGAACATTTGCTTTCAGCTTATCCAGGTTCCGAGTCATGAAGCCTGAAGTCACCAGAAGAGTGGTATATAGTCAGAGAGAGAGAGAGAGGAAGTACTAGGACAGTGCGGGGTCTCTGAAGTTAACAGATTAGAGAGCTTCAAGGACTGACTGGGGTCCCAGAGACTGACTTCCCACCCTGAGAAGAGCCCATTGGGTGGTCTCTGATAACACCTTGAAAACTATTTCTGATAATGGGTATCCCAATAGAAAAAGAGGAAGTCAAACTACCCCTGTTTTACAGATGACATGATTCTATATCTAGAACACCCCATAGCCATGGCCCAAAAGCTCCTTCAGCTGATAAACAACTTCAGCCAAGTTTCAGGACACAAAATCAACATGCAAAAATCATTCTAGCATTCCTATACACCAACAACAGCCATGCCAAGAGCCAAACCAGGAATGCAATCCCATTCGCAATCACCACAAAAAGAATAAAATACCTAGGGATACAGCTAACCAGGGAGGTGAAAGATCTCTACAATGAGAAGTACAAAATACTGCTCAAATAAATCAGAGATGACACAAACAAATGGAAAAACATTCCATGGTCATGGACAGGAAAAATCAAAATCGTTAAAATGGCCATACTGCCCAAAGCAGTTTATAGATTCAATGTTATTCCTGTCAAACTACCAACAAGAATCTTCACAAAACTGGAAAACACTATTTTAAATTTCATATGGAACCAAAAAAGAGCCTGAATAGCCAAGGCAATCCTAAGCAAAAAGAACAAAGCTAGAGCCATCATGCTACCTGACTTCAAACTATGTTTCAGGGCTACAGTAACCAAAACAGCATGGTACTGGTACAAAAACTGACACATAGACCAATGGAAAAGAACAGAAAGCCCAGAAATAAGGCTGCACACCTACAACCATCTGATCTTCAACAAAGCTGACAAAAACAAGCAATGGAGAACAGACTCCCTATTCAATAAACCGTGCTGGGATAACTGGCTGGCCATATGCAGAAGATCAAAGCTAGGCCCCTTCCTTACACCATATACAAAAATCAACTCAAGATGGATTAGAGACTTACATGTGAAGCCCAAAACTATGAAAACCCTGGAAGACAACCTAGGCAATACCATCTTGGACCTAGGAATGGCCAAAGATTTTATGACAAAGACACCAAAATGAATTACAACAAAAGCAAAAATTGACAAATAGGATCTAATTAAACTGAAGAGCTTCTGCACAGCAAAAGAAACTATCAACAGAGTAAACAGACAACCTAGAGAATGAGAGAGAAATGTGTGCAAACTACGCATCTGACAAAGGTCTAATATCCAGCATCTATAAGGAACTTAAACAAATTTACAGGGGAAAAAAAAAAAAGCAACCCATTAAAAAGTGGGCAAGACATGAACAGACACTGTTCAAAAGAAGACATATATGTGGTCAATGAGCATATGAAAAAAAGCTCAATATCCCTAATGATTAAAGAAATGCAAATCAAAACCACAATGAGGGCCAGGCGCGGTGACTCAAGCCTGTAATCCCAGCACTTTGGGAGGCTGAAGCAGGCAGATCACGAGGTCAGGAGATCGAGACCATCCTGGCTAACATGGTGAAACCCCATCTCTACTAATAATACAAAAAAATTAGCCAGGCATGGTGGTGGGCGCCTGTAGTCCCAGCTACTCGGGAGGCTGAGGCAGGAGAATGGCGTGAACCCGGGAGGCAGAGCTTGCAGTGAGCCAAGATCACGCCACTGCACTCCAGCCTGGGCGACAAAGCAAGACTCCATCAAAAAAAACCAAACAAGAAAAAAACAATACAATGAGATACCGTCTCACACCAGACAGAATGGCTACTATTAAAAAGTCAAATATTATAATAATAATAACAGATGCTGGCAAGGTTAAGGAGAAAAGGCAATGCTTTTACACTGCTGGTGAAAATACAAATTAGTTCAACCATTGTGGGAAGCAGTGTGGTGATTCCTCAAAGAGCTAAAAGCAGAACTACTATTCAACCCAGCAATCCCATTACTAGGTATATAACCAAAGGAATACAAATCTTTCTATCACAAAGACACATGCACACATTCATTGAAACACTATTCACAATAACAATGACGTGGAATCAACCTAAATTCCCACCAATGGTAGATTGGACAAAGAAAATATGGTAAGTACACACCATGGAATATCATGCAGCCATAAAAAAGAATGAGATCATGTCCTTTGCAGGAACATGGATGGAGCTAGAGGCCATTATCCTTAGCAAACTAATGCAAGAACAGAAAACCAAATACTGCGTGTTCTCACTTAAAAGTGGGAGCTAAATGATGAGAACACATGGACACATAAAGAGGAACCACAGACACTGGGGCCTACCTGAGGGTGGAGGGTGGGAAGAGGGAGAGGATCAGAGAAAATAACTATTGGGTTCTAGGCTTAACACCTGGGAGACAAAATAACCTGTACAGCAAACCCCCATGACACAAGTTTACCTGTGTAACAAACCTGCACACGCACCCCTGAACCTAAAATAAAAATTTTAAAAAGAAGGAAAATGTTCTGTAGAGAGTGAGGACAAATGTCAGCTGGAAATGGGTTAACAGAGGAGTGCGGAAGTTCTGGAAGCTGATGGTATGATACAGATTTGAGGAATTTAACTTTGAAAAACCTTTATGTTTTACCTGGTTATCATTTCTTGTTTCACTGCCAGTGACAAATAGCTTGCCATTTTAGGAATGTAAAAAATTTTTATATCATATGACTTGATGCAATGATGGGGGGTGAATCACTACTGCATTTTGAAACATTTCTTAAATAAAATTAGAAGACTGGACTAATTGGTCTCTGAGGTCCCTGCCAGCTCTGACATTCCGTGATGCCTTGAACCTTTGGGCCATCACAAATGAACTTTTACAGAGCACTTTCAGCAACACGGAACATGCAAAGATGGCTCTTGTCTGTAGTCACAATAGGAATTCTTATAAACTCCCTACAACTGGAGAGTCCTCTGCTTCTGACTGTCTCATCTCCTGCTTGGCTTTGCTCAGAATCAAGTCTTCATCAGTCCACAGGCTCGGAGGGGAAGCCACCCATCGAGCAATGAGGGGCCCACATGGCCAGCTCTGAGTGGTAAACTGCTCCCCACAAACCCACCCACAAGGTCCATATGGAGGTAGGACCCACCCGGAACCCTTGGTGGTTTAGGCCTTGTAATATGTCAACTTCTCAGCCCCTGGAAAGCCAGAGAGTGCCGCTACCACCCTTCCCCATGGAGCAGCCCCAGGGGCTCAGACATAATACCAGCAGGCACCAGGCCTCATTAGGGGAAGACATGTTTCTGCTGAACTTGCATTTCTAGCACAAAGCTGCCTCTAGTAACCCTAGCGAAAGAAATACAAGAAGCCACAGGAAACTATTTTCAGCTATCTTAAAACTAGAACATTGATTTAAAATTGTTGCATTCTGCTTTCCAAAGAATCATTTACAGCTGTCTTGCCTCGCTTTTATACGATTTACACATATGACTCAGTCCTACTTTCGCCCCACAACTGAGTGAGACTTGAAAAGAAATGTACACTAAAGAGACCTCCCTGGCCCCTCCAGACTCAGAGATAAGAGTGTTTTCAAGTCAGAAATAAAGAGAACTGCTTGCTTCTTTCTCTCTCTTTCTCTCTCTTTCATTTTCTTTCCTGACAGGGTCTCACTCTGTCAATCAGACTGGAGTGCAGTGGTGTGATCATAGCTCACTGTAACCTCGAATTCCTGGGCTCAAATGATTCTCCCACCTCAGCCTGCAGAGTAGCTAGGAACTGTGTGCTTTTCCAAAGCCAATTTCCGGTCTACCTGCTTATGATCCTGTGTCTCTGGTGTCATCTGCAGGAAGTAGACACAGCCAGATGTTTTATACAGATTGAGTATCCATTATCTGAAATTCTGGTGTTTCAAATTTCTGATTTTTTTTTTATTTTAACGTATGTTCATGTACCTAATGAGATATCTTGGGATGTGACCCAAGTCTAAACAGGAAATTCATTTGTATTTTATATATGCCTTATATGCATAGCCCAAAGGTAAGTTTATACAATAACTTTAATTTGTGCATGAAACCAAGTTTTGACTGCATTTTCTACTACAGCTTGTTACATGAGGTAAGGTGTGGAATTTTCCACTTGCAGAATCATGTCGGCCTTCAAAAAGTTTCCAGTTTTGGAGGATTTTGGATTTCAGATTGAGGATTGAGGATTCTCCACTGGTATTTTTATGTGATACTAACTCAGCAACTGGTGGTGATTGACCACAAAGGGGACAACAAACAAGCAGCCTAAGAGAGGTACCAAGAGAACTATGGACGATGAGGAAGTCATGAATGTCCCTTAGAATCACTTGGCAATGCTAAAGGCATCACGAGAAGTCAAGTAAGATAAGGATGGAAATTTTCTAGTGGTTTTGACCATTTGGAGGCTAGAGCTATAGAGCTAACTTCATGAGAGTAGCTTTATTATCTCAGCAGGAAACAGAAATTATACTGCCCTGATTGGATGGGTGCAAAGAGAAAGAAACATCATGTGCTTCACAGAGTTTGGATCAGAAGAGTAGGAGGGAAGTTAGTTATGGTGAGGGGACTATAATATCAGGAAAGGAATTTTTAGGATTAGAACATGCTTTTAGGTTGGAAAAATAGAGAAGGCGATATTGGAGATTAAAAAAGGGAGAGTAATACCTTGAAGAGGCAGAAGGGAATGGAATCCAGAGGCAGGTGGAGGTTTGCCCTTAACAAGGGACAAAGGAAGGATGAATTTGGATATATGACAAGTCTATAGGTCAGAGTACAAGAAACTGAGCTTGGAAGCCTCAGTTTTCTCTATGGAATGGGATGCAAAGTGTAGATGGGCATAATACAAGCCTGGACGGTTTAGAATTATCCTAGGTCTGAACTTCTTTCCCTTTCCCTCTGTTATGTAAAATTGTTTATGAGTAGGTTGACCATTACTCTTAGTGTGTCCAAGACAGTCCCAGTTTATGCCTATTGCTCTGTTATAATTATTCATTCTCAACAATGTCCCAGTTGGAACAATAAATTATATGGTCACTCTATATATGTGTGTGCATGTGTGTGTGTGTGTGTGAGTGAGGGCAAGGCTGGTGTTTTGTCAGCCTGCACAACTGTGGCATTTTCTCCTGTAATACGGACCCTTGCATCAGACCCAGAAGACACAAATAGTATTGATTCAGGGTTTGGGTTTCTCTAGGCAGGTGAAGTAGCAGGCTAGAGATACTTAAGATTTAATAGTTCTGGTGATTGGGTAGCATGGGGACAATGGCATCTATCAATGCTTCCTCCTCCACACAGGTAAGAACATCTTAAACACTGTGGTTTGAGGTATTTCTCAGAGGAAAAGCCAGTGCTCTTTGTAGACAATGGTCTACAAAACCCTGAGTGACCTGCACCCACCTCTGACCTTCTATCACCTCCCTCTCATTTACTGCTCTGTGGAAAAGAAGACCACAGCCTCAGAATTTACCATAAGGACAGCACTGTGGGAAGGAGGGAAGGAAGTGTCTAAGTGTCTAGCGAACAGCACATCCCAGATCCTTAACACATGAAAACTGCAGACTTTCTTTACATACTGATACAACCAAAGACACCCCCTCCTCCACCGCCTGAGTATTGCCTTATGTATCAAGAGGGGTGCAGGAATTTTGTAATTCATAGGCAGAGGTGGGAGGATACTGTGGTAGTCAGGGAAGGGGAAATCTAGGGATTACCAGGGGATGCAAATACTACAATCCTAAATTAGCAAACTTCAAAGGGCCAAAGGGGAGGAGTGGCAATTACATACTTTTCCTAGTCAAACTTTAGCAATGTATTATTTCACTAGACATTAATTTTTCTTTCTATATAGTAGTTTGTCAAACTTGAAGCTCTGAGGAACAACAAGATGCCACATATGTCTAGAGTGGAGTATAAAAGAAGAGTCAATCTCATAGTAGACAAACACTCCAAGGACACAGGCTCTTTACACTTGTCATTTCCTCTGCCTGCGATGCTCGTAATACAGACAGCATCCAACTTAGCAAGGTTCAACTTACAATGTCTCTGCTTTAGTATGGTGCAAAGGCAATGCACATTCAGTGCACTCCTCAGCTCCCGATGGGGTTACATCTGATAAAACCATTGTAAATTGAAAATACCATAAGTTGAAAACACACTGTTGACTAACAATATTTTCAACTCATGATGAGCTTATGAGGTTACTGATGGCCTTCTAGGGACATAACCCCATTATAAAATGGGGAGCATCTGCATCCTCGTGGCTTGTCCCATGTTGCTTTCTCTGCTTAAATGTACTCTAACTGGTGAGGCCTCCCATAGTCACCATGGAAAACAACTCCTCCATTCTGCATAAACTGCTTTTTCTCCACAGCATTGATCACCATCTGGTATACAGAGATCCTTATTTATAGTTTTCCTTCTCATTCTAATGTAAACTCTATGTGGCAGAGACTTGGTATGGTCACTGCAGTAACCCCAATGCCTGCAGCAGTGCTTGGGCCATAATGGGTTTTCAAAGACTATTTGTGGAATGAATGAATGAATAAGTGGATACTAAGAGTATTCATGCAATGTCTGTTTTCATGAAATTTTGATGAGCCCTCATGATCAAATTGTGGAGATATCCTAAGAGAATAATTACATCTTGATTCTTATGAGTAGGTGAATTGCCCCTTTTTTCCCCTCAGAAAAATCTCTTGGGCAGGTAAGCTACACTCAGTAGCTTGAGATGAGTCTCAGTCCTGGGACTCAAGTATTTTAACTCCAAATTCCATCCCATTTCCATAGCCCAACATGTATCCCTTCCTTTAGCACAGAGAAAGGAGTCTCCTTTGGGAAAGCTTTGTTTCCTTTCACTGTCTCCACTTTCTCACCTCTTTTGGGGTTTGGTCTCTTTTTGACCAACCTCAACCCCTCCTCGTCATCCCTGCTCCCAGCATCTATTCTTGTTACAGGCACTGGAGTTACTTATTCAGGGCAAACCTCCACTTGCCTCTAGATCCCATTCCCTTCTGACACTTCAAGGCGCCCTCTCTCTCTCTCTCTCTCTCTCGCTCTCTCTCTCTCTCTCTCGTAATCTTTAATATACTCCTCTCTAGTTTTCCAGCTTTTTTAAAAAGGATATTCTAATCCTAAAAACCCCTTTCTTGATATTATAGTCCCCTCACCATACCTAACTTCCCCCCTACTCTTCTGATCCAAACTCTTTGAAGCACATTATGTCCCCTCCTCTTTGCACCCATCCAATCAGGGCAGTATAATTTCTTTTTCCTGCTGAGCTACGAAGGTAGGATGAGATGAGAGCAGAAGGCGTCAATCACCACACCTGATGGTACTCTCTGTTCTCATCTCACCCTGCCTTCAGTAGCATTCAAACTGACTGCTCCTTCCTTGAAATCCTTTCCTTTCTTGGCTTCCATAAAGCAACAGGCTCTGTGTTAACCTCCCACTTCAGTGACCGCACCTGCTCACTCTCCTCTGCTGACTCCATGTCCTCTAAGCCATCTCTGCATGTTGCAGTGCCTCAGAGCTCAGCCCTGCCTGCTCTCTTCTTCTCCATCTACAAACTTTTTCCCACGCCATGGTTTGAAGTACTACATGGAAAGGACTCCCAAATTCACACTTCTGTGTTCTGAGGGGCCCCCTGGGTTTCAGCCTTACTTGTGTATACAAAGCCCTTGTTGTGGACCAAATGTCTGGCCTTCTTCCCCACCTCCCTGCCTAAATTCATATGCTGAAATCCTAACTCTCAATGTGATGGTATTAGGAATGGGACCCTTGAGAGATAATTAGATCTTGAAAATGGAGCCCTCATTAATGGGATTAGTTTCCTTATCGGGAGAGACCAGAGAGCTAGCTTCCTCTCTCTGTTCTCTACCATGTGAGGATACAATGAGAAGAGAGCTGTCTATAAACCAAGGAGAATGCCCTCACCAGACGCTGGATGTGCGAGCACCTTGATCTTGGACTTCCCAGCTTCTAGAATGATGAGAAATAAATGTTTGTTATTTAAGCCACCCAGTCCATGGGGCCTTATGTTATGACAACCTGAACTGAATAAGATAGACCTGCTTGCCATTTTCCCCCAGTTGTCAAATAGTCATCTCAACACTAATGTGACAAAAATGGAAGCCTTGATTTCTGCTCTGCAAGCCTGGTCCTCCTCTCACCTCCTTCATCTCTGTAATAGCACCACCATCTATCTCATGGTTCAAGTCCAAACCTTAGGAATCAACATTCATTCATCTTTTTTTCCTTATACCCAAAGTCCTGTTAGCCCTACATCTAAACATGACTCAAATCAATCTGCTTCTCTCCATCTCTGTTGCTGCTCTAATCCAAGTGACTGTCAATGCTGTGTTATCTCCCCAGTGTCTGGGCCAGTGGCTGACACAGCATGTACTCAATAAGTATTTGATGAAGCGATGAAGAAATTAACTTGAAACCTTTTTTCTATTTGAAGTTGTCAGTTTATCATTTTCATAGGAGAGTTATTGAAAGCCAGCCACACTATTTTACAGCAGAACTCAGAGACCTCAAGGAAAATTTGGAAGTCAGTAAAGTGCATATCTTAATACCCCCAAATGCTAGTGCTGCTCTTGTTCCCATGGGGACCCTTCTATTCCTCTGCCATCTTCATAATTTCTCAGAGTAAAAACCTACCCTGAAGAAAGGGGCTGGAATTCCTCACACAGAAATATAAATCAGTGATGGCCACTCAACGACTGTCCTCACAGAGCATATGGGAACAAGACCTTACAATGAAGGAAGAAAGTTAAAGCAGGTCTGTGGATTGACAGGAGCCAGTGGGGATTTCTTCTGTTTCCTCTGACAGTCAGCTCTGGAGACTCAAGGCCATACGAAGTACTTCCTTCAGCCAAGGTTAGATGCAGGATTAGTCCATCAGCCCAGTCTACACAGATGTTCATTGTAGGCCACATAGTAACAGGAGCAGTTGCAAAACCTGCAGGAGCTAACATTCTGAATGACACCGTTAACATCTACCTGGGTTTCTCTCATTCTTCTAGCCCTGTAACCCCATCATCCCCCCCTTCCTATTTAGTAATGGGGTGACAGCTTCTATCTCCACAAAATAGAAAGACTAGGTTCTGACTCAAGAACCCATGGAATGAGGAGTGAATTTCCTTCCTGCTTCTCTTCCTTTCTATCAGTGAATCAGGACGAAAAGCCAAGTCTCTCTGAAACCAAAGCCCTTAGCCACCACATTATGCTATTTCCCATACCCTGCGTCAAGGTAAATACAAGGCACTGCAGATACTTGCACTGTATCCAGTACCTACAAGGCATCCGTCATGCTCAGCTGCTGGGTAAACGGCGTCTGATGCAGCAGTAGCCCAGAAACAGCTGTGGCGCGCCCACATCCTCTGTCCAGGGAGGTTGCAGCTCGTGGCTCATCATTAAACCTTTCTCAGAAGACAAGAGACCCTCCTGACTGTGACTCACTGTATCAGACAGCTGCTTCACAGAACACAGTGGGAGTCCAGCCTCCCTCCTCCTCAGAAAGCCTGTATTGCAAAATAAGACTTTTGAACAAAACGTCTTCACCAGCTCCCCGTCCTGCGTTACCATTGAGCAGCTGCTGCTTACGCTGCTGCAAACTGGCCTAAGTCCATTTGGCCATTCAGCAAACATCAGGATATTTTTCTGGTAAGTATCAAAAGCCGATGATCCTCTGGAGGTTCTAAGTGGGTGGAGTTAGACGTTCCCTTCACCACACTCTCCCTATCAGGTGCAGAACAACAAAAGGGGCAAATTCCACCTAAAGTCACAATTTAGTCCCACAGCCTGCATGTGGCGAACAGGTCCTACTCTTGGCCACACAATCACTCCTTCCATGAAAGGCACATTCCAGGTGAATGCTCATCTTTGTAGTCAACTTGGTGACAAAAATCCTCCATGAAGAAGCCAGCGAAAGCAGAATCCAAGGGATTTTCAACCTGTAAAGCAGTCGTTAAAGTCCTGGGCTTACTCAGATTCTTAACCTTCATTCACATACGCCATTGAATGTTCATGAAACGACAGTGAGTCCTGTACTAAGCTTTCAGTCAAACTGTCCTTCACACCATGAATTTCAGCACTTAAAATTATTTCTGACATCCCTTCTGCTAACTTACAAACACTCTCAGGCTTTATTTCAGTAAATGCCAAGAAATTAGTTTTTGAGGTTTAAGTTTCTGTTTAGGATTCTGAATAGCTAATTAATAACCTCATGATTTCAAAGACTATTAATCACCTCTAAAATGATGGAGTTAACTTGTACACAAAAATTATGTAGTTTAAACAAATTATGTTATTTGTTATTGTTGCTTTATGACATATATTAAAATGTATAACATGGTGTTTTGATATAGTTATCTTGATATCCATATGCATAGTGAAGTGATTACTACATTCAAATGAGGTAACATGCCCATTATCTTTGTTACCTTTTTCTTTTTTGCTTGTGATAAGTGCCTAAAATCTACTATCTATCTTAAACAAATTATTTTAAAGTAAATTAACCCACAAGCCGTAGAACATTGAATCTCTGCTGTTAAAATAGGAATAAACACTAATGTTTCTCACTTCTGGGTAGCCCTCATCTTCCTTCCGATATAAAGCAATTGGCACTCTCTCTTTCTCTCTCCGTCTCTGGCACATGTACACATGCACACACACAGATTTTTCAACACACTTCTCTGCTTGAATTGGAAGAGACCGGGAAAATCAGACAACAGCTGCGCACTTCCAAGAAGGCTCCTATTTCTCTGGCTCAGCACAACTTGTGATTTAGTTCATTTGCTCACTATGCAGCATTTCTCAGAAACCACAAAGAACATGAATGCAGGCGGTGTGACCGGAAGGCTCAGAAAGTGCTCTGTGGTCTCTGTATGAGTTTGAGGTTTCAGATTCTACAGATGGCACATGTGAAACTGACACTTCCACTGCACTGCATGTCTGGCTCTGTAATTGAGGGGCAGCTGCTTCCTGGTAATGCAATAAAACCCAAGGGCCCAAAAGAAAGGCTTAGAATACTCCTCTCCCCTGCCCTCAATTCCCAAGTGCCTTCCCACCAAACTGCTGTATGGGAAAGTCACCTCTCCAGCCTCGTCACTCCCACACACCTTATACTCTTCTCAACTTTCATTACACCCTGCGGGGTGACCTGGTGATTTGAGTGCCTGTATCTTTATTAGTCATAAAATTATGTCTAATATTCTAGATAGCCCCATGGCACCTTGCATAGTATAGTTGCTTCACAAATATTTGTTTCCATTTTGCCTATAGCTCATTCATTCATTCATTCATTCATTCATTTATTCAATGATTTTGGGACTTAGGTTAGAATAGTCAAAGGTATATTCAAAGGGGGAGGATTTCAAGGTGGATTCATTTTTTAGCATTAAGTTCTGCTTAATGATGGTTTTGTTTCAAGTATTCAGATGCAGCATTAGAGGTTAGAGACTAAAGACAAGGATAGCTTTATGGGAAGTTGGTTCAAGCTTGAAGCTATCATACCTCTTTCCAAACACGTCTCTTGGATAGATAATGTACCCTAGAACTTAAAGTATAATAAAAAAAATTTAAACATTAAAAAAAGAAAAAAAAGAAAAATAATAATAGTAATAACAACAACAAAAACAGGACGATTAGCATTTCAAGAGTGTTTACTTTTTTCAGGCACTGCTGTAAGTGCTTTACTCACTTACTCCACACGGTAGCTTTATGAGGGAAACACTATTAATGTCCTCCATTTTACAGATAGCATGTGCCTGTAGATTAGTATTAGCAAGTTTAAACTTGCTATTCTGCTGCTAGAGATTAGTATTAGCAAGTTTAAGCCATACCCTCTATCAGGCCATTCCCTCGTTTTAAATGTGCACATCCCTCAGCATGATGATCCCCTGCAGTAGTCCAGGTGACAAACACGCCTTAGTATAAAGCAGTTTACAAAATGCCTCACTTCCTGGTAGTCTGCACTCTTGGAGGATTTGGAGTAGGAGCTCTGAAAGAGGGAATGGAATGGCTTCAGAGAGAGAAGGTGGGATGGACCCCTATATCATATTGGATGGACTTGATCAAAGCCACCGAGGCTGGGAATCCTGTAGCTGGGGTTTAACTGGAAAATGACTAGAGACTTGGCCAGAGCAACTTTTGTTTCTTTCTAATGCTGTGTCCATTGACTCCAGGCTAAACAAGAATCTTTTGGGAAAGGGCATTTGACTGACTGATGTCAATCAAGGGCAGTTTTGCCTTCCAGGGACAATAGGTACTATCTGGAGATATTTTTCATGGTCATCACTGGGCGGTCAGGTGTTGCTGGCATCTAGTGGTTCGGGGTCAGATAGGCTGCTAAACATCCTACAATGCACAGGACAGCCCCCTTATCATAAAGATTATCTGGGCCAAAATATCAATAGTGCTGAAGTTGAGAAACTCTGCAACACATTAAAAAGCTGCATCTGTACCAGTGGAATTTGAGTCTGGGCTTCTGAACATGATGACTGCAGAGGGGCACCCTCCAGTGGCCAGTATGAATCATGAGCCTAAATCCCAAAGAGTGACTCCAGGTCTCTATCCTTTCCCTGCTATTTGCTCAGTCTTCCATGGAAGAGCTATCAGGAATGTCCTGTCCTTTCTGTCACCTCCTCCCAGCCACAACATTTATGAAAGTATGGCACACAAGCCTTCACCCTTCATGCTGAAACTCCTCCAATCTTCCAGTGGATTTTAACTTTATGCAATTAACCTTACGTGAACAAAAAAAAAACAAAAAGGGAGAAGGTACACAGTTCCCTTCCCTGAAGGGGGAACATGAGAACCAGGGAACTCTTTATCTTTCACACTAACTAAACACACCCGAATGTGTGTTTTCTCTTTCTTGACTCTTTCGGCTTCTTCTCATCTACGTTCAATGTGGTCACCTGTAAGGCCATAGCCAGCAGAATGGTATCTTCATTGCTCTTCTGGGAATGTTAATGAGCTTAGCAGCAACAAAATCCTTCTGATCTACTAAACCAATGCACCTCCTGACTTGTGCATAAGCCTCCATGACATTGCATTGAAATTGATGCTCCATTATCAAAGCAATGATAATTTGAAAGGTTTCTTTCTCATCTCTGTAGTTTTTAAGCTCTTAGATAATTGGTTTGACCCTTCTGTGGGATCTGTATAAAATCCCAAAGTTAGTGAGAAGGTGCAAGCGTGAGAGTCACTCCAGGTCCCTCCCATGACTGACATTGTCATGGGAGACTTGCCCTCCCAGACTTCAGATGGTGTCTGCATGTACCAAGTCAGGTGTGTGCTGACTTTTAATCAGGCCACTCAGCCTGGTTGACTGAGGGAGATGCAGATCCTCCCAACCTCTTAGGGAGCCAATTCTTCGGCCCAAGTGACTAATAAAACACCCAAGCAACAGATGTTGGACTACCCACAGCTCATGGCTCTCCTACCTCTCACAGAGGCCACCTCACTCCTACTGCACTGGGAAACGTGAGGAGGTCTCGTGAATGGTTTGCCAGCCTGTGGGAAGCTCTGAATCCATCCACTAGAACACTTCAAAGATTTTGTGTTCAAAGTCACCCTGGAGAAACAATCACCAAAGTGGTTCATTCATCCCACCAGTAACTTGATCACTGATGCTTCGGAGGAAACCAAAGAATTCAGCACTATTTACTACCTTGTAAAGTATAAATCACTGTGCCTTCTTAAAACTGCATGCGTAGGAGACAGAAGGCCAGCACATGCTTAGTTTCAAAGCACTTTTTTACCTAGTTTCTCAAGCCCCCTCCCTTGTTCAAACATCAACTCAGCAAGAAGGACTGATTCTAAAAGTGTACCTACCCTTCCCAAGAGAACGTTCTGAGAAATCATCCCCTGGCCATGCTGTGTAGCATCAGTGCACGCCTCTAAGTTTCCTTCTCATGGCAGCAGGTGGCAAGGAACATCTTGAACCTTCAGGGATTGAAGACTAATAAGGATGAATTTGCATTGTCTTCTTTACAAATAATAAATCTGATTGCTTTAATATTTTTTTAAAAAAATGTATCCTGCTTTTAAGAAACGAAACTTCTGAAAAGACTGCCATGAGATTGAAAATCTGGAAATGGAATATGCCGCTTGAGGGCGCCATTAGGTTTTAAGAAAATAACTGTCTGCTACTTTAATGTGCTGTCTTTGGAGCCAGCCCTATGTCCAACAAGCTCTATGAAATAAAACTGAATTTAGATCTCACTTCTAGGAAAATGAAGGGAAACAGGAATCTAGTCTCTTTAAACTCAAGTGAGATTAACCAAAATTCAGTTGACAAGTTCTAAATTCCCTTGTACAAAGCTGTCTTTACCAGCCAAATGAAATAAAAAGTGATACTGTGCTAAAAGATGCTCTGTGTATTTTTGTAGGAGTGACAGTTGCTTAAGATCAACATTCCAATGTGAAATGAGAAAAATAGTGGGAACAAATTGCATAACAGACATCTCCTGACTTCAAACTGGAAACCTAAGCTGTTTGGGTTCCATGGGGAAAACTGCTTTACTTGGGTGTTTGACACTCCCAGTGAAAAGAAAAGCTTGATATGTGATTCGGGTTTTTTTGTCAGGCTTTGTTTGTGCAACACAGGTCCTACTTTCAACAAAGCATAGTAGAAAATGACAGAGAGGGTTGAAATTCCCAAGTATTGCAGAAGGAGATTTGTGGAAGATCAAAAATCAATTTGTAATTCAATAGAGTATTTAATGAAGCTAAACCTTCAATACAGAATTTGCTGAATGAGACAGTCAATGAGAAAACAGATTGTAACAGAGAGTTGAAGATAACAGACTACCAGGAG
>NW_012106441.1:166084-168745 GCF_000951045.1 Mandrillus leucophaeus | reverse complement strand
GGCACTCCCTAGTGAGGTGAACCCGGTACCTCAGTTGAAAATGCAGAAATCACCCGTCTTCTGTGTTGCTGGTGCTGGGAGCTGGAGACTGGAGCTGTTTCTGTTCGGCTCATAATGTTAAGAAAGTTCACAAATTTGTACTGGGCCACTTTCAAATCCGTCCTGGGCCGCACGCAGGCAGGTTGGAAAAGTTTGGACTACAGCATCATTGATCCAAATTGGAATTCCTCTCTCTGCCTTCTACCTATCTCCATCTATCCAATCTTCAGTACACAGTGTGAGTTTCATGGTTCCCATAGAAACTCCTTTTATTCTTCCAAATATATTGTTCTAATTATTTTATATATGACTCTACCCTCTCCCATTCAACTTAAAAAGCCCTTAAAAGCAGGAAACAAATATTATATCTTTCTTATCTTCTATTGCCTAGTCCATGGACCTATCAGGCACATATTAAATATTTTCAGATTTTACTGATCAATCTAAAAAGAAGAGAAAAAAATCTTTTTCCTACCATTTGCTTATCTTTAAGAGAAGATTAGATGATTTCTATTAGTAAAAATGCTTAAGGATGTCAAAAACTCAGAAAGAGATGTGGGTTAAAATTTACTAACATACATGCATCACATTCCTTATATCAAGGCATTTTCCTTATATCAAGGCATTTTTATGGTAAATTATCATGCAGACAATACAATTATGTAAGACCTGCGTTTTAGGCAAATTAACCTGGTGGCATTGTGAAAGGCAGATCAGAAGGGGAAGACAGTGACATTTAATATTAGTTACTGTTTGTCAAATGCCAACTCTGTGCAAGCCAGTTTATATTTACTGCCCTTAGGCATCGGAAAACTTGCTTGGAGAAAAGTAAGCAACCCATTGAAAGGCCTGAAGAGAATGAATGACAGAGCTGAGAGTCAAGTCCTGATGTAGGTGAATCCAGAGGTGTGGTCCTTGCACTACAGTTCTGTCTTCTGGGATAATGGCTGCGGGTCTGTTAAGCTGCAGACCAAGGAACACTCAGCCAGAGCTTGGATGCAATGGCAACCTGATAGGGCTAGGGCCCTCTTCCAGGTCAGCATTCACGGGTGGTATGAGCACCAGCCCCTTCTGTGGTGTGATCAGGGGAATGGGAGCCATGCCTTGAGGTGGCTGCTTGGTGACCAGCTTGGTGCTTGGTGACCAGCTTGGTGCTTGCCTCTCTCACTATGGTCTCATCTCATTATTAGCTAACCACCTTGAGGACTGGGGTTGTATTTGACTCCTTGCACTTCCAGCAGTGCCTTGCATGTAACAGCTACTCAAGATTTGTGGAATTGAGTCTTGAGGAGCAAGATAAGGGAAGTCTAACTACTGTTATGGCAGTAGAATTAGAAAGAAATTAGAAAAGATTAGATTCAAATGGCAATGAGGGAGTAATATTTAGAATGCATCAACTATTCTACATGAAGAGTAAGAAAGACTCATAAGATTCTAAAGAGCAATGTCCAGAAAAAAATAAGAAGAGAGTTGGTTAGGGTGGGAGCAGTGTTAGAGAGTGCTAGTTTGGGGCATGATAAAGTTGAAGCTCTGCAAAGCCCTTCAGGTGGAGTGGTCCAGTAGTGGTTTAACACCATCAGACTGGCCCTTGGGAGAGTGGTCAACCAGAAATATTGATTTGGGAAGTTGTCCTACCCATCCTGTTTGCTGTGCCTTAAAAATAATCCAGAATCTGACTATTAACCCTGCTACCCGGGTCCAAGCCACCATTGTGTATTGTCCTGATTATGGCAGATGCCTCCTAACTGGTTTGGCTGTTTCTGTTTTTGCAACACCACCCTCTCTTCCAAGTCTACTTTCAACACAGCAGGTAACAGGATCTTTTAAAACATAATTTAGACCTCTCTTCAGCTAAAACCCTGCCATCCATCATCCCCACACAAACCCCCCACCAAACACACACTCAGAAAAAAAAGTCCTGACAAAGGCTTGAACAGCCCATCCGGTGGGCACTGGCCCAACCTCTATACCACACTCCTACTTGTCAGAACTCCTCTTCCACCACTGCCTCTTGCCGGGCTCTCTGGGCTTCAGCAGTATCAGCCTCCTGGCTGCACTGCAAACCCCCCAGCCTCACCCCACCCAGTGTGAGGTGTAACCTACAAGCCCTCACTGTAACCTCTGCCTGGAATGCTTCCTTCCCCTAATCCTCATGGTTCATGCTCTTCCTTACTCTAGGGCTTTGCTCAAATGTCATTTTCTCCTTGAAGGCTTCTCTAATCCTCTCTTTAAAATGACAGTGACCCCACCCCTCACTGGCTCTCCTTCCCCTGCTTTGCTTTCCTCTCCACTGACATTCTATGAATTTTGTTTACTTGTGTACAGTCCACCTCCTGCAACTAGAAGTTCCATGAGGACAGGAATGTATATGTTTTTTCAACAAGCACTAAGAACAGCGTCTGGCACACAGTGGGCAGTTAGTAAATATTTGTTGAATGACTGTTGAATTATCGAGCCCGTGCAGACTAACAGCTATAACTATGGCACTGCCAAGGGCAAGAACATGTTGAGAGAAAGGGACAGGGCACCAACCTTGGACACAGAAAGGCTAGGTGGGTGGTTCACCCAGGGTCACACAGCCAAGCTGGGGGATAGATCCATCTTCTGACTCCTGGGCCAGTC
>NW_012106441.1:165458-166034 GCF_000951045.1 Mandrillus leucophaeus | reverse complement strand
GTGATGCCTCCAGCTTTGTTCTTTTGACTTAGGATTGTCTTGGAGATGCGGGCTCTTTTTTAATTCCATATGAACTTTAAAGCAGTTTTCTCCAATTCTGTGAAGAAAGTCATTGGTAGCTTGATGGGGATGACATTGAATCTATAAATTACCTTGGGCAGTATGACCATTTTCACGATATTGATTCTTCCTATCCATGAATAAGGAATGTTCTTCCATTTGTTTGTGTCCTCTTTTATTTAGCTGAGCAGTGATTTGTAGTTCTCCTTGAAGAGGTCCTTTACATCACTTGTAAGTTGGGTTCCTAGGTATTTTATTCTCTTTGAAGCAATTGTGAATGGAAGTTCATTCATGATTTGGCTCTCTATTTATCTGTTACTGGTGTATAAGAATGCTTGTGATTTTTGCACATTAACTTTGTATCCTGAGACTCTGCTGAAGTTGCTTATTGGCTTAAGGAGATTTTGGGCTGAGATGATGGGGATTTCTAAATATACAATCATGTCATCTGCAAACAGGGACAATTTGACTTCTTCTTTTCCTAACTGAATACCCTTTATTTCTTTCTCTTGCCTG
>NW_012106441.1:126444-165408 GCF_000951045.1 Mandrillus leucophaeus | reverse complement strand
GTTATGGCAGTAGAATTAGAAAGAAATTAGAAAAGATTAGATTCAAATGGCAATGAGGGAGTAATATTTAGAATGCATCAACTATTCTACATGAAGAGTAAGAAAGACTCATAAGATTCTAAAGAGCAATGTCCAGAAAAAAATAAGAAGAGAGTTGGTTAGGGTGGGAGCAGTGTTAGAGGGTGCTAGTTTGGGGCATGATAAAGTTGAAGCTCTGCAAAGCCCTTCAGGTGGAGTGGTCCAGTAGTGGTTTAACACCATCAGACTGGCCCTTGGGAGAGTGGTCAACCAGAAATATTGATTTGGGAAGTTGTCCTACCCATCCTGTTTGCTGTGCCTTAAAAATAATCCAGAATCTGACTATTAACCCTGCTACCCGGGTCCAAGCCACCATTGTGTATTGTCCTGATTATGGCAGATGCCTCCTAACTGGTTTGGCTGTTTCTGTTTTTGCAACACCACCCTCTCTTCCAAGTCTACTTTCAACACAGCAGGTAACAGGATCTTTTAAAACATAATTTAGACCTCTCTTCAGCTAAAACCCTGCCATCCATCATCCCCACACAAACCCCCCACCAAACACACACTCAGAAAAAAAAGTCCTGACAAAGGCTTGAACAGCCCATCCGGTGGGCACTGGCCCAACCTCTATACCACACTCCTACTTGTCAGAACTCCTCTTCCACCACTGCCTCTTGCCGGGCTCTCTGGGCTTCAGCAGTATCAGCCTCCTGGCTGCACTGCAAACCCCCCAGCCTCACCCCACCCAGTGTGAGGTGTAACCTACAAGCCCTCACTGTAACCTCTGCCTGGAATGCTTCCTTCCCCTAATCCTCATGGTTCATGCTCTTCCTTACTCTAGGGCTTTGCTCAAATGTCATTTTCTCCTTGAAGGCTTCTCTAATCCTCTCTTTAAAATGACAGTGACCCCACCCCTCACTGGCTCTCCTTCCCCTGCTTTGCTTTCCTCTCCACTGACATTCTATGAATTTTGTTTACTTGTGTACAGTCCACCTCCTGCAACTAGAAGTTCCATGAGGACAGGAATGTATATGTTTTTTCAACAAGCACTAAGAACAGCGTCTGGCACACAGTGGGCAGTTAGTAAATATTTGTTGAATGACTGTTGAATTATCGAGCCCGTGCAGACTAACAGCTATAACTATGGCACTGCCAAGGGCAAGAACATGTTGAGAGAAAGGGACAGGGCACCAACCTTGGACACAGAAAGGCTAGGTGGGTGGTTCACCCAGGGTCACACAGCCAAGCTGGGGGATAGATCCATCTTCTGACTCCTGGGCCAGTCTTTGGCCAAGACACCAAGCAGCCTCATCTCCTAGAGACTGGCAGCCCCAGTGAGGGTGGCAGAAGTAGAAGGAGAAAGCAGCATGAACCGTTAGTGAGCAAATGTCAGATCCTAGATGCCTTTGGAAAAAGGAGAGGATTATTTTTCAGTCTGTGGCAATGGGCACTGCTAAGGACCTCGTGATTTTGCTTGTGGATGTTGAATCGCAGATTAGTATTTTATTATCATTGTAGCCCTGCTGTACCTCTTAGGGAAACAAAGGTTGCTTTAAAATAAGACAAGAATTAAACTAATCCCTACATGTGAATTGTCAATAGAACACTAGGCAATTTCTTGGAATATGTTAACAACTTACTAAATTGCACCCTGGCAGCATCCAAAGCTCAATATATTTTCTCCAGGAACTTTAGCTGCAACCAGAGATGTCAAACAGGCCTTGGGTTGGTATTGCTTGATGATGCAGTGACTATCCTGTTACACCTGACTTTCCCCTAAGACACTTCTGGTTATTTGCCTGGAAATATGACTGTACATTCAAGAGGGTCATGTGTCTTGAATCATGAGCTGTGGCCCATTACCCTCTGTCCAAATCCACAAGATTATTTCACAAGGTATCAGCCCACCATTGAGTCCCTGGAAAACTGGTTCATTGAAAGAGAGATGTGTGGTTAATTGCCTGTGGCACTCCAAATACAGCTTCAGACTCAGTGTTCAGCCAACTCGCGAGATTCCATTGCAAATATCTGCTGATTGGCTCTGTAGTCAGGCAGTAAATTGGAAAGCCAAAGAGTAGAGCCAGATGGGTGGAAAATAATTGTCCACTCCTCAGTGAATCTAGACATGAGAAGACCTCCCAAGAGCTTCATCAGGAAAATGGCTGAATCCTTGCATTCCTCAACAGCCCTTTCGTGCACTGACCTTCAAATGTGAGATGACCTTTGATGATGATCATCCTCTTTACTGCCATTGTCTGCATCCACAGAAGCAGAAAGTCTTCATTAAGTTTCCACTGTCTGTAGTGCTGTTCTGACCACCAACCAAGTACCTTGTCCAGTGGCCCCAGCCTCTGTGTGTTTACTTTCTAAGCTAAAATAATTGGCTATGGCTGAAGCTGCTTTTCATGGACATCAGCCTCCATCTGGCTGCTGTATCTTGTTGCAGTTGTTGTTTTAACCTTTTCAATATCATGATTCATGCTTGTGTGAGACACAGGCTACTTTAGATTCTCTGACCAGAAAGAAAAATAAGATAAGTATTTGAATAGTATTTTCATGAATATAAATCAACTTATTTTTTATAACAACTCTTTAAAGGGACAGGCATATTTTTTTCAGTTTATTCATGATGAAATTGAATCTCGGATAAGGCATATGACTTACGGATTTATAATCTTAGCTAAGTGGTAGGGTCCATGTTTGATAACTTAAAAATATCTCAGAGAGCCTGAACATTTCTAGAGGAGGTCTCTAGTGGCTGAAAAAGAAAAAGAAAGTGCAGGGCATGGTGCTCTTTGTTCCTCCATGAGCTTTCAACTTAAAAGATATTGTTGACACGTGTGTGTGTGTGTGTGTGTGTGTGTGCAAGAGAATGAGAGAGAGATGGAGAATAAGAATGAGTCCTCCGTGTGCGCTGATTCAAAAAGGAGACTTGAACTCAGGGGAACTGTAAAAACCACATACCCAGGACCAAAGAAAAGCCTGGTCACAGGACCCCTGCTTACAAAGCCCACGGGACCCTGACTGAATGGGAACATCAAGTACCCTGAGGAGCCCCGAGAATCAGAGCAGAATCTAGACTTGGAAGGGAAAGAGAATTGGACTAGAAAGAAAGGGAACAACCACACAGCCATTTCAAGCTCCTGAATAGGCCCAGATTCTGGAAGGAGAGAGAAAACAAGGAGTGCCTGGAAATGGCTGCACAGCGCACCTAGCCTCTGGGAGACTATGTGACGCCATCTTACCTCAGCTCTGCAGAGCTGGGCGCCACTGCCTCAGGCCTGAGTGGAGATCTGCGGCTCTTCCCACTGCCTCTCCCTGACCCCCTCCCCCTTCACAGGCCTTCTCACCTGGCTAAGCTCTAGTCCTCATCCAGCCTCAACCTAAAGTCTACTACCTCAGAGAAACCGTCCCATTTTTTGCTCCCTGTACTTCCCTTTTTATGACACTCACCATATTTATAATTTATTCTCTGGCTTCCCCCTAGAGTCTCAGATCTATTTGAGTAGGTCCTGTCTCTTGAGTCCAGGGCTCTGCCTCCAGCTCCTAGGAGAGTACCTGGCACAAAGAAGGGACTCCATAACTATTTTTTAATTGCATTGAATGAAGATTTGGGATTCGCTTGAATGGAGTCAGCAAATGCCATCATCAGAGGATGCTATTTCAGAAGAGAAAAATGGAAAGGAGGTGTGCTCCTAAGGGCTCCCTCCTTGGAGGTATTACTAGTACCACAGCCCTTCTGAAGTTTCTATTTGCTTTGGTTAGCTTTGCACTGTTGTCATTATTCTGGGGATTAATACCAAGAATATGGAGCAGATTGGCTTCCCTTCAGAGGCTACTGGGGCATACCCCATGTTGCAGAAAGATCTCTTGCTCTGTAACAAACCACCCAAAAACTCACTAGTTAAAACAATAATTATGGGGTTTTTTTTTGTTTGTTTGTTTTTTCTTTTGAGACGGAGTCTCCCTCTGTCGCCCAGGCTGGAGTGCAGTGGCGCGATCTCAGCTCACTGCAAGCTCCGCCTCCCGGGTTCACGCCATTCTCCTGCCTCAGCCTCCCGAGTAGCTGGGATTACAGGCACCTGCCACAATGCCCAGCTAATTTTTTGTATTTTTAGTAGAGACAGGGTTTCATCGTGTTAGCCAGGATGGTCTCAATCTGCTGACTTCGTGATTCGCCCGCCTTGGCCTCCCAAAGTGCTGAGATTACAGGCGTGAGCCACCGCGCCCGGCCAATAATGATGTATTCTTTCTCACAAGTCTGCAGGTCTGGTTTTGAGTTAAGACTTGATTGAGCAATTCAGTTCTGCAAGGCATTGGCTGGAGTCACTGACTCAGCTGCCCTCTGCTGCACATGGGCTGGGCTAGAGGGTTTAGGAAGACTTCACTCCCATGTCTGGTCCCTCCATGTGGACTCTTGCTTTCCATATAGTCACTCTTCCTACGGTAATCTAACCTGTGCTTCTATAGAGCTGGAGTCTGGCTTCCCAGAGGAAAGAAAAAGCTGTGCAACTTTTAAAGCTAGGTTTAGAACTGGCTGTCATTTCTGCCAATTGTGTTGGTCAAAGTAACTCACAAGGCCAGCCCAGATTCGAGAGAAAAGGAAATGGATTCCATCTCTTGATAGATGGAGCATCACACACATAGAGAGAAGAAAGCAATGGCCGCCATATTTGGAAGTTCCACCACACCTACCATATTCTACATTGTCACGCAGCTCTAAGAAGTTGCAAGTAAATGTTCCCCTTTCCTCATCTCTAAATTTAAGGGCCAATGTCAGTAACTATTTTTTTGTTTGTTTTGGTCTATTTGCCTTTATGTGTCCTGAAGGAAAATCAGTGTGATGCTCAAAAGGCCAAAGTCAAAAAACAAAAACAAAAAGAGAAACTTGTGTCAGATACTAAAGTCCAAATTCTTGCCTCTTGCTTCAAGTTACTTTGGCATAGTATAAAGACTCCCTGGACTACATGTAAATTGATCGGCATTAATAAGCTGCCTTTAGATTCTTTAACAACAACAACAACAAAGAGCCCAAATCATGTTTGAATTACGGATTGTATTCTATACCCAGTTCATTTTGTTTTTCTAACCTGTTTCTACTACTCAGTTAATGAAACTCTTCAGATAGACTTTTGAGAACCAGGTGATATCCCCAGAGGTGAAACACCATGACTGCCCCCAAACAATGAGTGCCTAAACAGAGAGAAGCAAAGCATGGTCCTGTGTGTCCTTGAATGCCACATCCCTGGGGTGCAGAGAATGATGCTTCATAGCAACTAGTAAGTCATTTCCTGAGAACTACTTCAAATCATAGATTGGAAAGGGCTGCATTATCCAGCAGCTCAGGCCACCTCTCTGACAATTCTACACAACTCAGGGAATCCTGGAAAGTTCTAAAATCCTGAGTTCAAGTTTTTTTCACTGCTCTTCACTAGTTGTGTGATCTAGGGGTAGTTTTGCCTCTGTTTCCCCATCTGTAAATGGAGAAAATAATGTGACCTCCTGTAGGACTGGGGCAAGAATCAAATGGGAAAATAGATGTAAAAAGTAATTTGTGAACAGCAAAACACTTTTACTCCTGGTATTTCTTTCTATTACATCTCTCAGCATATACACATTCAGCCACAGGAGTAGACAGATGTCCCAGTTGGAGCAATGTTATACAAGTGCTTGCTCTCCTGTGAACCAGTCACTGTGCTACACTCTGTACATATTAATGCATTTGTTAATACGTTAACTCTGTACATATTAACTCATTTGCACCTCATAATAATACCAGATGTCCTATTATTATTGCTATTTAACAGATGGAGAAACTGAAGCATAGAGAATTTAAGTGGCGTCCATAGTATTCCAGGTAGAAAATAATGGTGCCTGGATTCTAATCTAAGTAGTCTTGCTTCAGAGTTTCTGCTCATAACCACTAAGTTACACCATTTCATCATTTTAAACACCATAATTGGTCCAAGAATAGGGCCATAGGACAATAATAATTAGAGCTGTTTTGACACTGACATGTGGACAGAGAGAAGGCAGTTCTCTCCCTTGGAAGCAGGTCAACCTGGAGCTAGTGGCAACCATTTTCATTAACCACATCCAAAAAATCTGTCTACAGAATGAAGACGCCAAACAGGGTGTATTGGTAGAGGAGGTTCCTCATTATAACAAATAATGCAAATAAATTTCCTTTTGGCTCTCTCAGCAATTCACCACCAGGAATCCTGATTGAGCAGCTTCCCTCCATGCAGCAACTTCATGACTTATTTTCCATCTTTTTGATATTGAAAAGGTTAGATGGCTTTCTATTGGGGCATACCACCTGCCACCCCTAGACTTCATTCAGATGTGTAGTTGAATCAAAGACAAAGGCAGTGAATGGAGAGTCTAAAATGAGGAGTCAGAGTTCTCCATTGTCCTATTATTGCACAAAGGATGTCTAAAGAAATGCCTAATGTCAAGGAGCAGGGAGTTAACAGCTGGGCACTCCCTTTCTTTACAGCTCTTCTCCAGCTCTCCCCTTGCTGCCACATGCAGGCCACCATCTTCTAGCCATGGACTGATTGCTAAGGGAGTCCGGTGGTGGGGTAGGTATATCTAAATTAAAAGTGTAGGGAGATTATTCTAGCTCTCTGGAAATAAAGGCACAAAAATTATTTTACCACTTCCATTTCATTTTAACAAACGTGCTCATTCACCTCCTGCTCTGCAAGGTGATAAGATAGTATAAATAGACACCTAAATGCGATCAATCTACAGCAAAAGTCTAGGTAAACTGCTTGAGAAACCAAGTGGTAAATGAGATTGATGAGAGCCTCAGAAAGATGTTGCCAGCAGTAAGCCCTTTCATGGGTTTATGAAGGAAATCCATGGACTGGGATAAGCTCCTCAGTGTCTCACCATTCGACTGCTGAACAGCAAAAGGTTTGTTCCCCCTTCAGATGCAACAGTAGCAGAGCTTAGCTCAGATAATACAAAGAATCTAATATTATCTCAGACACATCATTAATATCAAAGTGTTTCCTGAGGAAAAACACAAATCACAGTCAGCATCCACTGGCTTTTGGGCTTTCCCAAATGTCAAACACTTCTGGGACCATTTCCTTCTTTTTTCTCCTGTTTTATATCCCTGAAATGGACCAAGGGCACTTTTTTTTCACCTATGATTCAGTGCTGATTCATTTTTTTCTCTATTTCATGCTATTTACTTTGATATTCTCTTTGGCTGAAGTTGTCTACCTTATCCTATAATTTTCTGAAGTTTAGACCTTCCCTACCAGATGACTTATTCAGTGCAAAATGGCAACGATAAGCGGTTCATTTTATTAATTGTAATCAAAGTATGGGATCAAGTTTGAAATATTGGCTGTATGAATGAAACTTCAGGGTCTATGAAAATATGACTCACTCTAGCTGATAATTGTTTAGCCAGGGCCCAGGCTCCATAACCTTCCCTCCTTCATTCCTTTAACCTTATGCATATAAACAGATGCCATTAGAGTGTTGTGTTGGTTGATGACATAACTACTCATCACACTGGGACACTTTTGAGAGAGAAATAAAGTACTAAAATAATTAACAAGCATTAATTGAGCTCCAGCAGGTGTAAACTGGTACTGTCCTGGACAAATCAAGGTGTAAAGCTATTTAATTATTGTATATCCTGAAGCATTCTTGTAATGGCCATCATCTGGCCCAGTAAGCCAAGGCTATGTCAGGACTGCTAAACCAGGTCAGAAAAACTGTAGGACTGTACAGAGTATATTTTCATCTTTATGCATAGATAAGGCTTTCCAAGCAAAGGAAACTAAAATCTGGTTTAGAGGAAAAACCTTAGAAGTTAAAGGGTGTTAGATCTGAAGCCATCTGTTCCCATTAACAGGACAAATAAAATTTATATCTCCAGGAGCCAAATATTTACATTCCAGGGTAGGAACTTCCCCCTTTCTCTTCCTATAAGAATTTATTTACATTCAAAAGACTGTAAATGACTAGGGAGCACAGATTTTTCTCTTTCTCTCAGAAAGAAGGAGGGAAGGACAGCCGTCATGCTCCTACAGAAACTGACAGACTCATAATTTGGGGGTTCCTCGTCTGTGGTACAAAAAGCCTCTTTTTGTATATGCACAGGGATTTTGATAGGGATTATATTGAATCTGTAAGTCAATTTGGGAAGTATTGTCATCTTAACTATACTAAGTATCGCAATCCATGAACATGAGATGTCTTTCTGTTTATTTAGGTTTTTAATTTCTTTCAGCAATGTTTTCTAGTTTCCGGTGTACGTAAGTCTTGCTCTTCCTTGGTTAAATTTATTTCTAAGTATTTTATTATTTTCGATATTATTGCAACTGGAATTGTTTTCATAATTTCCTTCTTGAGTTGTACATCATTGGCTGTACAAAAATACACCCATTTTTGTACATCTATTTTAAATCCTGAAAACTTGCTGAATGAACTCAGTTATTGGCTCAGTTTTTTGGTGAATTATTTAGGGTTTTCTTTAAATCTGTAAGACCATGTCATCTTCAAATAAAGATTGTTTTAATTTCTCTTAAATTGATTTTATCCCTTCTCTTCCAATCTGAATGCATCTTGTTTCTTTTCTTACCAATCAAACTGGCTAGAATCTTTAGTATAATGTTGAACAGAAGTGGTGAGAGCAAATTGTGTTGACTAGAACCTCTAGCATGATGTTAAACAGAAGTGGTAAGAGCAAACATCTTCTTCTTTCTGATCATAGGGGAAAGCTTTAAGTCTTTCACCCTTAAGTGTATTAGCTATGGGTTTTTCATAGGTGCCCTTTATCAAATTGAGCAAATTCTCTTCTTTTCCAGTTTGCTGAGTAATTTTTTTAAAATGATAAAATGGTGTTAAATTTTGTTGGAGTATTTTTCTGTATCTATTGAGATTATCGTGGTTTTCTTTCACTTTTTTCTATTAATATAGTGTATTACACTGATTGATTTTCATATGGCAAGCCAACCTTGTTTTCCTGGGATAAATTTCGCTTGGTTGTGGTGTGTGATTCTTTTTATATATTACTAGATTCAGCTTGCTGGTATGTTGTAGAGGACTTTTGCATTTGTATTAATTGGTAATATTGGCAGGTAGTTTCCTTTTTTGTGATGTCCTTATCTGATTTTGAAATCATGGTAATGACCTCATCAAATTAATTGGGAAGAATTCCCTCCTCTTCCATTTTTTGGGAAAAGTTTGGGAAGGATTGGTGTTAATGCTTGTTTAAATGTGTGGTAGAACTCACCAGTAAAGTCATCTGGTCCTGAACTTTAATTTGTGAGTTAAAAAAAATTAATAACACAATCTCTTTACTTGTTATAGGCCTATTTAGATTTTCCATGTCTTCTTCAGTCAATGTTGGTAGTTTGTGTCTTTATAGGAATTTGTTCATTTTACCTAGGTTATCTCATTTGTTGGCATACACTTGTTATTAGTATTCTCTTATAATTCTTTGTATTTCAGTAATGTCCCCTAGTTTTGGTTTTTTACAGTAATAGTTTACATTATTGACTCAAGATTTTTCTTCTTTTAAATGTAGGTATTTACAAGTATAAATTTCCTTCTGAGCACTATTTTTTGCTGAATTCCATAAATTTTGGTGTTTTGTGTTTTTATTTTCATTCATCTCAAATAATTTTCAAATTACTCTTTTGATTTCTTCTTTGGCCAACTGGTAATGCAAAACCACTTTTAATTTCCACACATTTATAAGTTTCCCAGAATATTTTATTTTATTGATTTCTAATTCCATTCTATTGTCATCAGAAAACAGACTTTGTATGATTTGGATTCTTTTTAAATTATTGAGATGAGTTTATGTTGTAAAAGATGTTCTATTCTGGGTAATTTTCCATGTGCACTTAGAATAACATGTAGGTTGGAGGATTCAAAATGGCCAAATAGGAACAGCTCTGGTCTGTGGCTCCCAGTGAGATGGACGCAGAAGGCGGGTGATTTCCGTATTTCCAACTGAGGTACCTGGTTCATCTCATCGGGACTGGTTGGACAGTGGGTGCAGCCCACGGAAGGCGAGTCAAAGTAGGGTGGGGCGTTGCCTCAACTGGGAAGCACCAGGGTCAGGGAATTTTCTCCCCTACCCAAGGGAAACTACGAGGGTCTGAGCCTGAAGAACTCTAGCACAGATACTGTGCTTGTCCCACAGTCTTCACAACCTGCAAACCTGGAGATTCCCTCCAGTGTCTACCCCACCAGGGCCCTGGGTTTCAAGCACAAAACTGGGTGGTCAGTTGGCCGAACTAACTGCAGGAGCCCATTTTTTCTTTTTCCATACCCCAGTGGTGCCTGGAATGCCAGTAAGACAAAACTGTTCACTCCTCTGAACAGGAGGGGCTGAAGCCAGGGAACCAAGTGGTCTGGCTTGGCAGGTTCCACTCCCATGGAGCCCAGGAAACTAAGACCCACTGACTTGAAATTTTCACTGCCAGCACAGCCACAATCTAAGAGTGGAAGAAAGGATATCAGTGCTTGAAGATCAAGTTAATGAAATAAATAAATAAAGACAATATTAGAGAAAACAGAGTGAAAAGAAACAAACAAAGCCTCCAAGAAATATGGGACTATGTGAAAAGACCAAATCTATGTTTGATTGGTGTTTCTGAAAGTAACAGGAAGAATGTATCCAAGTTAGAAAACACTCTTGAGGATATTATCCAGAACTTCCCCAACCTAGCAAGGCAGACCAACATTCAAATTCAGGAACTACAGAGAACACCACAAAGATACTCCCCGAGAAGAGCAACCCCAAGATACATAATTGTCATATTCACCAAGGTTGAAATGAAGCAAAAAATGTTAAGGGCAGCCAGAGAGAAAGGTTGGCTTACCCACAAAGGGAAGCCCATCAAACTAACAGTGGATCTCTCTGCAGAAAGCCTACAAGCCAGAAGAGAATGGGGGCCAGTGTTCAATGTTCTTAAAAAAAAAGAATTTTCAACCCAGAATTTCATATCTAGCCAAATTGAGCCTCATAAGTGAAGGAGGAATAAAATTCTGTACAGACAGCAAATGCTGAGTGATTTTTGTCACCACCAGACCTGCCTCACAAGAGCTCCTGAAGGAAACACTAAGCATGGAAAGGAACAACTGGTACCAGCCACTGCAAAAACATACCAAATTGTAAAGAACATCAACACTATGAAGAAACTGCATTAACTAGTGGCAAAACAACCAGCTAGCATCATAATGACAGGATCAAATTCACACATAACAATGTTAACCTTAAATGTAAACAGGCTAAATGCCCTAATTAAAAGACGCAGACTGGCAAATAGAGTCAAGACCCAGCAGTGTGCTGTATTCAGGTGACCTTTCTCACGTGCAAAGACACACATAGGCTCAAAATAAATGGATGGAGGATATTTACCAAGCAAATGGAAAGAAAGAAAGAAAAAACAAAAAACAGGAGTTGCAATCCTAATCTCTGATAAAAACAGACCCTAAAGCAACAAAAATCAAAAGAGACAAAGAAGGGCATTACATAATGGTAAAGGGAACAATGCAGTAAGAAGGACTAACTATCCTAAATATATATGCACCCAATACAGGAGCACCCAGATTCATAAAACAAGTTCTTAGAGACCTACAAAGCGACTTAGGCTCTCACACAATAATAGTGGGAGACTTTAACACCCCACTGTCAATATTAGACAGATCAACAGACAGAAAATTAACAAGGATATTCAAGACTTGAACTCAACTCTGGACCAATAGGACCTAATAGACCTCTACAGAATGCTCCACCCCAAATCAACAGAATATACCTTCTTCTCTGCACCTCATCCCACTTATTCTAAAATTGACCACATAATTGGAAGTAAAACACTCCTCAGTAAATGCAAAAGAATGGAAATCATAACAAACAGTCTCTTAGACCACAGTGCAATCAAATTAGAACTCAGGATTAAGAAACTCACTCAAAACCACACAAATACATGAAAACTGAACGACCTGCTACTGAATGACTACTGGGTAAATAACAAAGTGAAGACAAAAGTAACCAACAAGAACAAAGACATAATGTACCAAAATCTCTGGGAAACATTTAAAGCAGTGTGTAGAGGGAAATTTATAGCACTAAATGCCAACAAGAGAAAGCAGGAAAGATCTAAAATTGACACCCTAACATCAAAATTAAAAGAACTAGAGAAGCAACCACAAACAAATTCAAAAGCTAGTAGAAGACATGAAATAACTAAGATCAGAGCAGACATGAAGGAGATAGAGACACGAAAAAACCTTCAAAAACTCAATGAACCCAGGAGCTGGCTTTTTGAAAAAATCAACAAAATAGGTAGGCCACTAGCCAGACTTATTAGTCTTTATTAAGAAGAAAAGAGAGAAGAATCAAATAGACGTGATAAAAAATGATAAAGGAGATATCACCACCAATCCCACAGAAATACAAACTACCATTAGAGAATACTATAAACACCTCTACAAATAAACTAGAAAACCTAGAATAAATGGATAAATTCCTGGACACATACACCCTCCCAAGTCTAAGCCAGGAAAAAGTTGAATCCCTGAATAAACCAATAACAAGTTCCGAAATTGAGGCAATAATTAATAGCCTACCAACCAAAAAAGTTCAGAACCAGATGGATTCACAGCTGAATTCTAACAGAGTTACAAAGAGGAGCTGGTACCATTCTTTATGAAACTATTCCAAACAATAGAAAAGGAGGGAATCCTCCCTAACTCATTTTATGAGGCCAGCATCATTCTGATACCTAAACCTGGCAGAGACACAACAAAAAAGAAAATTTCAGGCCAATATCCCTGATGCACATCAATGTGAAAATCCTCAATAAAATACTGGCAAACCAAATCCAGCAGCACATCAAAAAGCTTATCCACCACGATCAAGTTGGCTTCACACCTGGGATGCAAGGCTGCTTCAACATACACAAATCAATAAATGTGATCCATCACAAAAAACAGAACCAATGACAAAAACCACGTGGTCCTCTCAATAGATGCAGAAAAGACCTTCGATAAAATTCAACACCACTTCATGCTAAAAAGTCTCAATAAACTGGGTATTGATGGAACATATCTCAAAACAATAAGAGCTATTTATGACAAACCCACAGTCACTATCATACCAAATGGGCAAAAACTGGAAGCATTCCCTTTGAAAACCAGCACAAGGAAAGGATGCCCTCTCTCACCACTCCTATTCAACATGGTATTGGAAATTCTGACCAAGGCAATCAGGCAAGAGAAAGCAATAAAGGGTATTCAAATGGGAACAGAGGAAGTCAAATTGTCTCTGTTTGCAGATGACATTATTGTATTTTTAGAAAACCCCATCATCTCAGCCCAAAATCTCCTTAAGCTGATAAGCAACTTCAGCAAAGTCTCAGGATACAAAATCAATGTGCATCACAAGCATTCCTATATACCAAGAACAGACAAACAGAGAGCCAAATCATGAGTGAACTCCCATTCATAATTGCTGCTAAGAGAATAAAATATCTAGGAATAAAACCTCCAAGGGATGTGAAGGACCTCTTCAAGGAGAACTAAAAAGCACTGCTCAAAGAAATAACAGAGGACACAAACAAATGGAAAAACATTCCATGCTTATGGATAGAAAGAATCGATATTGTGAAAATGGCCACACTGCCCAAAGTAATTTATATATTCAATGCTATCCCCATCAAGCTACCAATGACTTCTTCACAGAATTGGAAAAAACTTCTTTAAACTTCATATGGAACCAAAAAAGAGCCCACATAGCCAAGACAATCCTGGGCAAGAAGAACAAAGCTGGAAGTATCACACTACCTGACTTCAAACTATGCTACAAGGCCACAGTAACCAAAACAGCATGGTACTGGTACAAAAACAGACATATAGACCAATGGAACAGAATGGAGGCCTCAGAAATAACACCACACAGCTACAACCGTCTGATCTTTGAAAATCTGACACACACAAGCAATGGGGAAAAGATTCCCTATTTAACAAATGGTGTTGGGAAAACTGGCTAGCCATATGCAGAAAACTGAAACTGGACCCCTTCCTTACACCTTATACAAAAATCAACTCAAGATGGATCAAAGACCTAAACGTAAGACCTAGGACCATAAAAGTCCTAGAAGAAAACCTGGACAATACCATTCAGGACATAGGCATGGGCAAAGACTTCATGTCTAAAACACCAAAACCAATGGCAACAAAAGCCAAAAATGACAAATGGGATCTAATTAAACTAAAGAGCTTCTGCACAGCAAAAGAAATTACCATCAGAGCGAACAGGCAACCTACAGAATGGGAGAATATTTTTGCAATCTACTCATCTGACAAAGGGCTAATATCCAGAATCTACAAAGAAGTTAAACAAATTTACGAGAAAAAAAACAAACAACCCTATCAAAAAATGAGCAAAGGATATGAACAGACACTTCTCAAAAGAAGATATTTATGCAACCAATAGACATATGAAAAAAATACCCATCATCACTGGTCATTAGAGAAATGCAAACCAAAACCACAATGAGATACCATCTCACACCAGTTAGAATGGCTATCATTAAAAAGTCAGGAAAAAACAGATGCTGGAGAGGTTGTGGAAAAATAGGAACGCTTTTACACTGTTGGTGGGAGTGTAAATTAGTTCAACCATTGTGGAAGACAGTGTGGTGATTCCTCAAGGATCTAGAACTAGAAATATCATTTGATCCAGCAATCCCATTACTGGGCGTATACCCTAAGGATTATAAATCATTCTGTGATAAAGATACATGCACACGTATGTTTATTGTGGCACTATTCACAATAGCAAAGACTTGGAACCAACAGAAACGTCCATCAATGATAGACTGTATTAAGATAATGTGGCACATATACACCATGGAATATTATGCAGCCATAAAAAAGGATGAGTTCATGTCCTTCGTAGGAACATGGATGAAACTGGAAACCACCATTCTCAGCAAGTTATCACAAGATCAGAAAACCAAACACCGCATGTTCTCACTCATAAGTGGGAGTTGAACGATGAGAACACATGGACACAGGGAGGAAACATCACACACTGGGGCCTGTGGTGGGGTCAGAGCCTAGGGGAGGGATAACATTAGGAAAAATACCTAATGTAGGTGATGGGTTGATGGGTTCAGCAAATCACCAAGGCATGTGTATGCCTATGTAACAAAACTGCACATTCTGCACATGTAACCTAGAACTTAAAGTAGAATAATAATAATTTTTAAAAAAGAATAATGTGTATTATGCCATTGCTGGGTAGAGTGTTCTACAGATGTCTGGTCTAGTTGCTTTAAAGTGTTGTTCAGATCTTCTAATTTTTGTTGATCTTTCTACTTTGGATAAACCATTATTGAAAGTAGGGTACTGTCAGCTCTGGGCAGTGAGTTTCTGCAAAATAAATAAATAAGAAAATAGGGCTCTGAAGTCTTCAACTATTATGGTTGAACTGTCTATTTTTCTTCTCCAGTGTGTCAGTTTTTGCTTCATGTATTTTGGGACTCTGTTGCTTGGTGCACACATATTTGTAATAATTAGATCTTCTTAATAGATTGACCTCTGTTTGTCTCTAGTAACAATTTTTATTTTAAAGTCAATTTTGTCTGGTATTAGTATAGCCACTTGTCTCTTTTGATTACTGTTTGTATCATTTGTCTTTTATCATCTTTTTACTTTTAACCTATTTGTGTCTTTGAATCCAAAATGAGTCTCTTCTGGGCAGCATAAAAGATGTATTTTTCTTAAAATTCATTTATTTCTGACTTTTAATTAGCAAGTTTAACCCATTTACATTCAATGTAATTACTGTTAAAGTAGGATTTATGCCTGCCATTTTGCTATTTGTTTTCTATATGTCTTATGTCTTTGTTCCTCTCTTCATTACTGCTTTCTTTTGTGTTAAATAGACGTTTTCTTGTGGTGTACCATTTTAACTCACTTATGATTTCCTTTTTCTTTTCTGTTTTTTTTTTTTTTTCTGAGACAGGATCTTGCTCTGTCACCCAAGCTGGAGTGCAGTGGCACAATCACAGCTCACTGCAGCCTCAAACTCCTGATCTCAGTTGATCCTCCCACCTCAGCCTCCTGAGTAGCTGGGAATACAGGTGCATGCCACCACAGCCAGCTAATTTTTTGCATTTTTTGTAGAGATGGGGTTTCACCATGTTGCTCAGGCTGGTCTCAAACTCCAGGCCTCAAGTGATCTGCCCCACCTCGGCCTCCCAAAGTGCTGGAATTGTTGTTTCTTTTACTACACATACTTTAGTTGTTTTATTGTGGTTGCCTATGAAATAGCATTAATACTTAATTTATAGCAATCTTGCCCAAACACTCAGTTTCAATAGTATGCGAGAAATTTGCTTCTATCTCTATGTCCCCCTCCTCCTTTATGCTGTTATTTTTACAGATTGCGTTTTCATACATTGTGTGTCCATCAACATAAATTTATAATTATTGCGTTATGTAGTTGTCCTTTAAATCAGATGGAGGAAAATGAGGTACATGCAAAATATACATTTATTCTGTCTTTTACATTTACCTCTGTAGTTACCTTTACTGGTGCTCTTTATTGTCTCAGGTGGACTTGAGTTATGTGAAGGGTTTTTTTATTTTATCTTGAATGACTATTTTTAGATTTCTTGTAGAGCAGGTCTGCTAGAAACTACCTCTCTCAGTTTTTATCTGAGAATATCTTAATTTTTTTTATTTTTGAGGGATAGTTTGCAGAAGATAAAATTCTTGGTTGACAGTTTCTTTCTTTCCTTCTTTCTTTCTTTCTTTCTTTTTCTTCTTTCTTTCCTCTTTCAGCACTTTTCATTATTATCGTCTTGCCTTCTGTCCTCGCTGGTCTTTGGTAAGAAAGTTACTGCTAATCTCATCAAAGATTCCTGTACATTGTCTTAGCTCAGGCCACTATAACACAATACCATTGACTGCGTGGCTTAAACAGAAGACATCTATTTCTCATAGTTCTGCAAGCTGAGAAGTCTGAGATCGGAGTGCCAGCATGACCAAAGTTTGATGAGGGCTTTTTTTTTTTTTTTTTCTTGCAGGTGGCTAGCTTCCTGCTGTATTCTCACATGGTGGATAGCAGAAGCTCCAGTGTCTCTTTCTCTTCTCATAACAGCACTAATCCTGTCATGGCGTCTCCACTCTCATGAGCAGAAGCTCCAGTGTCTCTTCCTCTTCTTGTAACAGCACTAATCCTGTCATGGCGTCTCCACTCTCATGAGCAGAAGCTCCAGTGTCTCTTCCTCTTCTTGTAACAGCACTAATCCTGTCATGGGGTCTCCTCTCTCATGACCTCATCTAAACCGCACTACCTCCCAATGGCCCCATCTTCTAATATTCTCACATTGGGGGTGAGGGACACATTCAAACAATAACATATGTGATAAGTCTCTTCTCTTTTGCTTCTTTCAAGATGCCCTCGTGGTCTTTGACTTTCAACAGTTTGACTATGATGTGCACAGGTGTGGATGTCTACGAGTTTATTCTACTTAAAATTTGTTGACCTTCTTGGATGTATAGATGAATGTTTTTCATCAAATTTGGAAAGTTTTCAGCCATTAGTTCTTCGAATACTTTTCTGCTCCTTTTTCTCTCTTTTCTCATTCTAGGACCCCATTAAGCATATATTGGTATGCAGAGTCTCACAAGTCTCTTAGGTCTGTTCATTTTTTTTAATTATTTTTTCTTTCTCTTCCTCAGACTGCATACTCTCAAAAGACCTATCTTCAAGTTCACTGATTCTTTCTTCTGCCTCCTGAATTCTGCTATTGAGTTCCTGTAAGTGAATGTTTTATTTTGGTTAGTGTGCTTTTCAACTCTAGAGTTTCTATTTAATTTCTTCTTACAATTTCTATCTCTTGATTAATATTCTGTATTTGCTGAGGCATTCTTCTCATGTTTTCCTTTGGTTCTTTGATATGGTTTCCTTTAGCTCTTTGAACATATTTTAAATACCTAATTTAAAGTCTTTGTTTAGTAAGTCCAATGTATAGAATTCTTAAGCATAGTTTCAATTGATTGATTTTTTGGTGCATGGGTCATACATTCTTGTTTATTTGTATGTCTCATAACTTTTGTTGCATTCTGAACATTTAAATAATATAATGTAGCAACTCCAGAAATCAGATTCTCCCTTCTCCTCAGGGTTTAAAGTATAAACTTATTGTATATTGTCACAACTTATTGTAGTTGTTGTTTGTGACAACAAAATTATTTTTTAAAAATCAGTGACTTTTCTTAAATAAATTTGTAAAATCTGTATTGTCATGTGTTGCCACTGAAGTTTGTATTCAATTAGCTTTTTGATCAGCTAATCATTGAACAGAGATTTTCTTAAATGGCTGGACTAATAAGTCTCTTAATATTTGCTGAGGGGGCTCTGTGTACATGTTAGGGCATACCTTCAACATACAATCAAGCAATTTATAACTCTGCCTTAGTTTCCATATCCTACTTATGCAGAGTCTCAAAGTGAGATAGAGGTGAGAACTGTGGGCCTTTTCAGGTCTCTTATGAGCATATACATAGCCCAATATATGCACGTGGACTTCTGAAGTCCCAGGAATATGTGGGGGCTTTTTAAAGCCCATATGGACAATTCATTCTTCAACATATTTACTTTTAAGCTTTTGGTTTGTCTATTGCTTACCCTAATTGTTACCCATCACCTCAGGCAGCCGTGAGTGCCTGCCTGTATTAGCCTGTAAATGTTTTTGACAAATCACCCCAGAGAAAGGCTCTTAGCACTACGAAAACTTGAGTCAGGTCAAATAAAGACAAGCCTTTTGAGTGGGGCCTTCCAAGAAACACCAGGTGAGTCGAATAATAACTGTTCTTTGGAAATGAGACTTTGAAATAACTCAAGCTTCATCCTACTTTCTCCAGTACCAGGCATGCAGGCTGTTATTTTTCAAGGCTACCACTGAGCTGGGAGCAGGGAATGAGAATAGAACATGTTAAAATGATACAAAATTAACTTGCCTTACTGAGAATCAGGCATTTTTCTCTACTAAATGCTCCCCAAGTTTCTGCAAGTCTTCGATTAATTTCCAAAGTTCTACAAAAGTTTATTCAGATCTTTTTGCCAGTTTTTTCATTGCCTTTATGGAGGGGCAAATTTTCAGGGGTCCTTGCTGTACCATTTTTGCTGACATTCCACCACGATGTGGTTCTTACTATAATAATAATCTGTTTCTGCTCCAGAAACCTCATGTTTACTTTCAAGATAATATGAATAAATATAGATACTAAAAATTATCAGTCATGCATATTCTGTGACAATATACCCCATATTGGCCTTATTAAGTTGGGAATATCACTTTTGGTGTTCAAGTCAGAGACGGGTTTACACTTACCCGTTCCAGTCAATGATGCATTTTACTACATTTGAATTGTATTGAAATCATGAGGTCTAAGACAAAGAATATAAACATACTCAATTGTTTTCAGGGATAGAATAAGATATTTGAATTTTGTTATTTTTCTACACTCTGTAGTGCTAGTTCTTGCATTTTTATGGTAGATTAACCACCACATTCCTTCTAGGTGAATTACAATGACTTTATACAGAACTCCAAAAGAAAGTATAGTTCCGGGAAAAACTGGAAAAGAAAATATGGTCACAAGAAAAAAGTTAATATAATAATGGAGAACAAGTACCTGGGAATCCAATGATTCTATACTTTCTTTCTCTATTTAGTGACAATCTGCCCCTTCTGCAATTCCCTTCTTCTCTTTCCCCAAACCCAAAATAGTTCTTAACGTGGAACAAACACATGACAAGTGGGTTATTGGTTGAGATTATTGGATTATCTGTCCATGAGACCAAGATTATGGCTTTCATATCCTCTCAGGCATAAGAACACCAGCTGATTGTATGCAGTATCACCAATGCTCCAGCAAATGAATACTTTTTTTCCCCGTAGGTTTTTGGGGAATAGACGATGTTTGGTTACATGAGCAAGTTCTTTAGCGGTGATCTGTGAACAGTATACACTGAACCCAATTTATAGTCTTTTATCCCTCACCCCATTCCCACCCTTTCCCCTTGAGTCCCCAAAGTCCATGTGTCTTTCTTATGCCATGCATCGTCATAGCTTAGCTCCTATCTATGAGTGAGAACATCCGATGTTTGGTTTTCCATTCCTGAGTTACTTCACTTAGTATAATAGTCTCCAATCCCATCCAGGTTGCTGTGAATGCCATTAATTCATTCCTTTTTATGACTGAGTAGTATTCCATCATATATACATATACACACACACACATATACATATATCTACACACACACACATATATATATATATCACAGTTTCTTTTTCCACTTGTTGATTGATGTGCAGCAAATGAATACTTTTTAATGGGAGAATTCAACTAATATTATTAAATATTAAGACACAGTGGTAGGCACAATGTTAGGTGCAAAAATTAATTGCGCATAATTGTGTCACTCAAAGAACTGTTTTTGTCAATTATATAATAGATGTCTTAGCCTGGGGGTTCAGAAATCAGAGTTTAAAGCAAAGGCTTGTGTATTACTACAATATTAAGGAGCACAATCCCAGAGAGCAGCAGTAAGGGGCGAGGGTTGCTATGCAGGGGAGAAAGAGTCAACACATAATATAGGTTATCAAATTCGCTGCTACTGAATGTGACTGATGAGCAATCCCACAGAATCATCTTATGTAAACTCTAATAACCTCTCAAAACAGTTCATCCCAGAGGGGAAACGTAGCCGAAAAGTAGTTACTGGCTACTCATGTCCCATTTGATAAAGGTCTACTTTCCTCACTCCTGGGTTGTGCATGTGTCATTATTAGGCAGGGCTCATCAGCATTCCATGCTTAAGAAAATCCACGTGTGAGAGTGATGAGGAAAACTTTTGTGACTGAAGAAATATCTGGGTTCTACTCAGAGGAACAGAAGGGACTGTGGACAGAAGGTTGCAGGGTAAGGGAAAGCGGGAGGACATTCTATAAGGGAATAGGGTGATTGCTGATTTAGCTCCAGTGTGATAGCAGCATTCCTCCAGAAGCCAAACTTGAAACAAGGATTTGAGTACAATAGTTAATTTGAGAGGTGAGCCCAAGAAGCTCAGTAGAGGAGTGAGGAAGTGAGAGCGGAGAAGGAAAGAAGTCAATTTAATGTATGTTACATGAGGCTGGGCGCATTGGCTCAAGCCTGTAATCCCAGCACTTGGGAGTCCAAGGCAGGTGGATTGCTTGATGTCAGGAGTTTGAGACCAGCCTGGCCAACATGGCAAAACCCTCTCTCTACTAAAAATACAAAAATTAGTCAGACATGGTGACACACACCTGTAATTCCAGCAACTTGGGAGACTGAGGCATGAGAATTGTTTGAACCCGGAAGGCGGAGGTTGCAGTGAGCCGAGATAGTGCCACTGCACTCCAGCCTGGGGGACACAGTGAGACTCTGTCTCAAAATAAATTAATTAATTAATAATTAATATACAAAATAATGTATGTTACACTAGCAGGTTACTGCTATAGGCAGATGATGCTTGATCCCAGGGAAGACCTCTGGGAGACTGCTTGTTCACTTGCTGGTGAATGAGTTGGAGTATTTGTCTATTTGCCTCCATTGTCCTTGATTGTACGCTGCCTTTAGGGGCATCAGCTCTCTGGTATCCTGGCCTACCTGTTGTATGAGAAAGTCATACTCCTGGGTAGAGACTTCCTCAGCAAAGTCACAGATGATTTTAATGAAAAGCCACTCATAGTTAAGGGAATGGTGGGTGCCCTGGGTATATAAGCTGGGCACTGACTGCATCTGATAAAAAAAATTAGGGCATATTTTCAGGACAATGAGTTATATAGTTGGGCATAAAATTGGGGCATTTAGAGAAGTGGGCTGCAAGTTTCTTTAGGGTACTAGAAGGTTATGTAAATAACTGATGTGATGTCATGAGGACCAGCAGGCAGGTTCTCATGACAGTCTAGCCACTACTCATAGTCAGTTGAGTGTGAAGATGTGGACCCAGTGTCACCAGATCTCTCAATGTTTCAAAAGAAGCTAGAAATCGAAATGTGTGTGTGTGTGTGTGTGTGTGTGTGTGTGTGTGTGTATGGATGTGTGTATACAATGACTCAATGTTTAAATATGAGCAACTAATTAATAATTTAAGAAAAGAAGTCCGCTAACCCAAAAAAGCCTACAGATCGGGGATAAACAGCCCACTGGATAATTGCAATAGCTGATGTATGTAATATAACAGTGGGACATAGTGGGAAACATTTAAGAACGCTGAGCTGGAGCCATATTATGAACAAACTTGATTTCCAGGGGGGATTTGTGCTTAAATTGGCTTGCATTGGAAAACCAATGAGTAATTTTGATCAAGAAAGTGGAGTGATATGAGCTCTGCTAGAAAAAAAAAAAATTAATCTGATGATGGCATAAAGAATAGATAGAAGAGGGAGGAATGAAGAAGGATGAAAGGCAGAGAGACTTAAGAAGCTTCAGGTGTATTTTAGGTAAGGAATCATGAAGGCTGAGTGGAATTTGTGTCAAACCTTAAAACAGACATTCAAGAGAAAGGAGGGGCAAGGCACACTGAAAAGTAGATGTATCAGTATAAACACTATACTTTTGGTGGAAAAAAAAATTCAACATTCAGGGCCCAAGTCATCCTGAAAGTTTAAGAGCTGGATGAGAAAACATAAGTGGGGTATGAAGTGTTAACCAGCTTTAGTGCTGTGCACCCCCATCCAGTCATGGTGTGGAAAAGTAGGTCTCATCCACTTGACTCCACACCCACGCAGATGTACCAAAACAGCCCACCAGAGAGAGAGCTAAGGAACCAAGTAAGCTTAGGATGAGGGATGAGTCAAGGGACTGGCCAAGGTGACCAATCAAAGAGAGAAATCCACCATGAGAGTTTGGGAGGGAGACTTCACAAAGCTCTGCATTACACACAGTCCACTCTCCCATTATGTTCAAGGAATCTTCGAAGTTCACGAAGACCAAAAGGGTCAGAGCAGGTACCAGACCACCTATGAAGCATGTCCTCCACAGTTTCTTTCTATCTTCCAGGACTCTGAGACCCAGAGCTTCCAACACTGACAGTTCACCTCAGCTCTCTCTGTTCAAGGAACATTATTCCAACCTTTGTTCACTTTTCTCTTCCTCATCCTGTCCCCTCTCCCCAAATCAACTCATACTTGATCTCTGCTCTGGTCTTTCATACTTTTGCTGTAGATCACAGGATAAACCAACTGATGCAGACACTGATGATGCCCAAACCCCTATCCTGTCAACCCTCCTCAAGTTCATCCACAACTGCATTGGTGAACAGTCCCACTCATGATGTCCGTGTTGAGTACCCCTATGCTTTGCCCTCTGCCTGGGACTTTCTCCTTTGCCATAGGATCTTGCTCAGCCCATGCACACAGCATCTTGCCCCAAGGGCAACCCTCAACCAGTGAGGAGTGAATATCAGGTGATAAGTACCCAGCTTTCAATGGAATAGTCGTGAAGTACATTTTTTTACATTTCCTTAAGAATCTTCAGCAGTAATTTTCTCTTTAATACAACTTTTATTGGCTTTTCTCCCTTCACTATCTGACTTCCTCCTCTCCCCTCACTTCTTCCCTGGAATCTCTCCTTAAATAAAATGTCAGCATTGGAGCCGCCAAAGGGTCTGACTTTGGTGGAACCCGAAAGAGACATTGCCCAGTCTATCTGTTAACAGGTCATCATATTATTTGTTTGCCCTTTTTGGATTATACTTGAGTGCTTACAGATACCCTTTCTAGAGGAAAAACAGAGTTTTAATATAAAGGGGTGACAGAAGAGTTGGTGATTTTGATTTGGGACACAATTGTAGACCAATACAGGAGATACTTAGAGACACACAGCACCTATTTAAAAAAAAAAACAAAATAAATAAAACTATTAACCAAACTCATACCTATGAGTTTTTTTGCCCTGTGTAAAGGTGAGAACATGCCCTATCATACTTACATTCACAACTACAATGGAACAAACTGAAATTGAGGTTTATTGCCTGGACAAGCTGCTTTGTTTGTTAGGGGAAAATATAAACTACTTTTTCTCTATGGAAATCAATTTGAACTGCAAATGATGAATGTGGTAAAGGCTGAGGAAAGTCACAACTGGTACTACTAGATACAACCATTGATTGATGACCTGCTAAGAACCAAAATAGTTAAGCAGCACACAAATTATGTCCATGAGCCTTACAATTAAGTTTAAATGGAAAAACTTTTAAAAGCCAAAACCATCTTCTAGTTTTCATTGCTTTCATATACATCAATGTCAAATTTAATGTGCATATAAACCATATTTATACTTAAAATACATTATACCCAGAGTAGGGAGAATGGTAAAGAAATGGTCAGTGTATTGGCAAGTGTGTCATTTGTCTTTGCATAAAATTGTTTTCCTACATTTCCCATCAGCTTTTTCCCTTCTGAGTATTTTATACCCCATCAATCCTTTAACCTATTGTGTTGTATTTATTTATTGAGCAGCTTCCATATTAAAGAAACATGCCTCCATATGAAAGACACAATGCCAGCCTCACATAACACAGAGATGAGTTGTGCAGAGTTCTGGCTCTCCAAGGGTTTATGTTGTAGTAGGAGAGTGAGCTAACGCATCTGGCTCTCCAAGGGTTTATGTTGTAGTAGGAGAGTGAGCTAACACAAAGGAGTGAATCTTCAAACCAAACTTACATGAATCAGAGATCTTACCCAACATCAAGCTTTATTAATAATTCAAGGGCATAAGGATTCAGGAAGCAAAGCCGAAAGAGATCTGAGGCATCCCACATGGCTCCCTGGGTTCTCTTTCCACATTAGACATTTGCATTTCTGCCTGGCATAGACGACGCCTCTCAGTGAGAGCTACAAGTTGCCTGACACAACAGAAAAAAGAGACGTTGTGATACAACTCCATTTTATATCCAAGAGAATTGTATAGCTTACAAGACAATCTCCGATCAATGATGCTTCATAAAGTTGTAGAACCTAGGTGTGTTTTCCTAAGCAAACCAAAGACATCCTATTAAGAACAATCCACAGAAAAATACTCTTCTCCTAGGAAATAGCATTAGTCTATCTTGTTGACAAGGAGATTCAGTGAGCTTCCTGCCGCCTTCTCTTTCCCTAGGGAGAATCCCCCAGTAATGGAGAGAGAAAATGGATTACAGGCCAGCTGCTTCAACACTTTTCTCCCCAGGGAGATAGAACATACATCCAAACAAGTATAACACCCGACAGGTATCAATAACTATTTTAAAGTGCCAGGTAGTAACTAGTGTACAACTCAGGGGATGGTACAGCATAGAAAATTCTACTGCCTGTGCAAATTCATCATGAAGATTTTAAGTTATCTAAAATTAGGGCTTCCATCTATGACCAGATGACCAGCACACCAAGAGAAGCCCTAGAGGATCAGTTGTGCCCATCATCTGAAGATCTGACCCAACCAAAGTTCAAATGAATATGAAAGCCCAAAGTGTTCAAGGACAGGGGATGAGGGAGAATGGTTATAAGGGTGGGAGATATGGTTTGAAAGGCAGATGCTATTAGATTGGACATTCCTTGAGTAACATCTTTAAGGGGTTGTTCCTCTTCTCTCTGCTACTCTCTCCTTCTCCTTGCTTTCTTTCTCCCCTTCTCCCCTCTCCCCTTCTCCTTCTCCCTCCTCATTCAGCAGAGGTTTTGGAATAGACATAAATAGTACATTTTATAACATGTATTACAAACATCTCTTTATAATCTGTATCTATGCATTATAATATATTGTAATTTTAATATATACACATACATGTATCTGTGTTTTTCTATAACCCTTGATATTGATTTTGACAAATACTGATTAAACACTTACTATGTGGTATCAGGCACCATTCTAGGTGCTTGTGATACATCCATGAACAAAATAAACAAAAATCCCTTCCATTGTGGAGGTTACATTCTATCAGGAGGATAAAGACAATAGTCAATAAATATAATTAATAAGTAAACTATATACTTTGTAAGACAGTGATAAATGCCCATAGAAAAAGAAAGAGAAGCAAGAGTGCTGAGAGCAGTCAGGCTGAAATTTTAAACAGGACATTAACCCTGTGGTCAGCGGAGTAATGGGGTTGGAGCAGGGGGAAGGTAAATGATAGAATCTTATAGACCATGTTAAAGACTTCGGCTTTTATTCAGAGAGAAAAGGGGACCCATTGAAAGGTTTGGGACAGAGCAGAGTCATAGTCTGATTTATGCTTGCCATGGTAAGAAGGCTGTAGGAGTCAAGAGAAGCCGGGAGACCAGTTAAAAAGCTATTGCAACAATCCAGACAAAAGAAGAGGTTGGCTCAGCCAGGGTAGCAGCAGTGGAAGTGACGGGAAATGATCATATCAGAATGATATGATTGGACATATCAGAATGGATATATTTCAAAGATGTAACCAATGGGATTTCCTAATAGATTGGATATTGTGTGTTGGATGAAAAGAATTCAAGAGTATCACCAAAATCTTGGATGTGAGTAACTGGAAATTTGGAATTACCCTCAACTGAAGAATGAGAAGAAAGCAGGTTTGGAGAGTGCACTTGGTTATTACCTGTTGTCTCTCAGCCCCACACTTGCCTTTCTATACTCTTGTCAGTGCTTCTGGGGTAGGATTCTGCAAACTACATTTCCCAGGCTCCCTTGCAATTTGGCTTCTTGTTAGGACACGCTACTGGGAGATCAGAAGGAGAGAGGAAAAGAGAGTCTTCCTACTTCTGGGGTAATGTGATAGTTGCTAGTAGTTGCTAACATGAAGATGGGTAAGGGTGATTCCATAAGCCAACAGCCCAGGCAGGGGCAGCAGATTTCTGGCAGCTTCAGCAATGATCCTGAAGATCCAGACCTGACACAACACCATCTCCAGCAGGGCAAGCTTGTGAGCTCCAGCGTGGGAGTGCATGCAGCTTCTGACCTCTGGGTATTGTTCCTTCTTCCTTTATTGCCTCCAGACCTCCTCCATTTTCCCTTTTGCACTTCCAGCCCTTCCAACACCTATGAAACTTCCTGGTATTGAAATGCATAGGTGGTGGTGGTGGTTGTTGTTGTTTCTGACCAAGCCTGACTGGCATGGGGGTGCAAAATTAGGACTTCACTTTTGGACATGGTAATTTTGAGAAATCTGTTAGAAATCCAAAAGTTAATATCAGATGGGCAGAGGGATGCATGAGTCTGGAGGATGTGAGGTTACCCTCTTTTCTTGGGAAAGAAGTCTGGGCTGGAAATATACTTTGGTTGCATATAGATGGTATTTAAAGTCACGAAGCTAGGTGGAGTGACCAAAGGAGTTAGTGTGGGTCAAGGAGACATATAAAGACAGAGCCAGGGATGCTCCAACATTAAGAGAAGAGGAGAATCTGGCAAAAGAGCCTGAGAAGGAGAAGAAATGAGGTAGGAGGAAACCATGGGAGTACAGTGCTCCGGAAGCCTGTGCCTCCTTACATAATCTGGGTTTGGTTTTTTGTTTTTGCTTATGAAACTGAAAAAAGGTACAAAGACTCCCTTACTACACCAAAGGATTCCATACTCTCCAAGGACTAGGAAACCCAGACTGGAAGTCATCATCGTGATATCTATATTCCCATCTCTGTCACACATTTGTTAGGTGATTAGAGCAAATTCATTTGGCTTCTCTCTGCCTTACTTTTTCTCAGCTATAGAATGAAGATCACTTTGCTGCTTATCTACCTGCCATGGATGTTTTGGAAATTTACAAAGTGATTATTTTTAAAGCAAGTATTATCTAAAAGAATTTCATGAACCAAGTTTTGCCACTTATCAACTGAGGTGGCCACTCACAGACAAAAGCACTGGAGCTAAACAGTTTCTGTCCAAAACCCAGTGTTATCACTTACTATATAATGCCCTAATTCAAGTGTTAACCTTCCTGAGTCTCATTATCCCTACCTGTAACGTCCAAACAATGACAGTAACAGCAGGATGGCCGGCCATGAGAAAAAAACAAAACAAACAAGCAAAAAACATATGCTTGCAAGGTCTCCAATACATAGCAAATAAGAAAAAAAGAGTTGATCCTATCCTCCCACTCCAAATTTTTAGAAATCTAGTAGGCAAATGATTATATTTTGACATCAGATAATTTCTAAATATAGAGATGATGGAAAGCCTGAATTGTTTTAACTAGATAAGGCAGTGAGCCATGAAATTGTCAACAATGTTCTCAGGAAGTGAACGCTAAAACAACCAGAACCTCAATTTGTCTGTTAAACTCAACCCAGCTCATGCCTAACAAGCAGGATCATATGTTAGACAAAGCAGTGGCATGGGTTACTCTGCTCTTGTTTGTCTGATTGTTTGTGACTGTTTGCATATACTTACGTGTACCCCGAGAGATGTACGGTACAGGACGACTGCATTCGTTTGCTAGGGCTGCCATGACAAAGCACCACAGACTGGGTGGCTTCAACAACAGAAATTTATTTCTCACAGTTTGGGAGGCTAAAAGTCCAAGATCAAGGTGTAGGAATGTTTGTTCCTTCTGAGGACAATCTCCTTGACTTGCAGATGGTCACCTTTTGCTGTTCTTCACAGTCTTTCTTCTGTGCGTGCACATTCCCGATGTTTCTCTGTGGTTCTAAATCTCCTTTTTTTATAAGGGCACCAGTTAGATAGAATTAGGGCCCACCCAACTGACCTCTTTTAACGTAATCACCTCTTTAAAGGCCCTTTCTCCAAATACAGTCACACTCTGAGTTAGTGGGTGTTAGAGCTTCAACATATGAATGGAGTAGGGAAGACACAATTCAACTCCTAACAAGGGCTAAATTAGCAATTTAGGAGATAAGATTCCATTCAGATCCTTAAAATATTGGGTGGCTTGTAGGCACAGGCAAAAGAGGACTGCCCAGAAGGTAAGGCTCTAAGAGTCCAGGAGTGTGCTGCCATGTGAATCACAGACAGTCTGTCTCAGAACAAGGTATTCTTGTGAAGGTAGTATGAACTGATCCACACACAATCCTATTCCTTCCTCCTGGGCTTATTAATAGCTATGCACTTTTAGGGCAAGGGTTTCTCCCTCAGGCTGAAACCCACGTCTCCCCATCCATGGTCCTTTCATCTGGTCCATGAGCTATAGATGGATTAACGGCAGGAGCTAACCTAAGGAACCTGGGCATTCCCTTCTCATGTGATTGTCAGCAGCAACTAGATAGTGATTGCCACACTTTCAGTAGTGCATTCAGCAATTTCTGTCAAATTAATGGACTAAAATATGCTGCGCCCTTGAACTGATCTTGCAGTTGTCAGATGAGGGGCTGGTGAGAAAGAACAAGAGCAAGTGAGAGCAAGCCAGGGTCTTCGAAGCCATAACCAGAGTACTGAGGATTACTAAGAAAATGGCCTTGTGTCTCTTGACCATCACACGCTCCTCTCCCTGAGTTTTCTGTTTTAACCTGCCTTGAACTGGGGAGAGAGGTGGTATTGTAATCAATACATGAAACATCTACAGAGAAAACTAATGTATCACTTCAGCTTTTTGTCTTCTCAGTCTCTTCCATTCTCAACTCCTTAGAAGAGGTTTCTCAACCTTTCCCCAAAAAAGGTGCCTTGCTCACTCAGGATGGAACTCTTTACCAAAAGTAATGGTAGGTGCTGGACCAAATAACCTCCAAATCTCAGGGGCTTAGCAGACCAGAAGTTCTTGGTCAGCAGGTGACCTTCCACACAGTCCTTCAAAGATCCAGATGTCTCCCATCTGTCCTCAAAGGTCTCACAGACATTTGCATTCACATGAGGAAAGAGAAAGAAGGTTTACAGGTAGCAGCAGGCTTTTCTGGGCCAGGACTAGAAGTGGCACCCCTCACTTCCAATCACATTAAATTGGCTAGAACTCAGTCACATGGCCATACCTAAAAGTGAGGGAGGCTGGGAATGTAGTCAGCCATGTGCCAGGAAGAGAAGGAGAGCATGATATTCATGAACCACGTAGTCTCTGCCACAAGGGTCCACCAGGAAATACCACTTGTTTTCTATTTTATGCCCAGGAAGAATTGGGGCACATTCTGTACATGAAAAAAAAAATCAGCAAAAACTAAGAATCTCTCATTCTTAATGTAACTTTTTGGAAGTGATCAGACATCATCCCAGAACAAAATCTTTTGGAATGTATTTTAAAGATTATTGTCATTGTGGATCAGGATTTTCCAAAAGACACAAGCCATGCCTTTCTCATTATGGATCCTTGGTTATTATTACTACTATTGTTATTAATACCTATAAGAATTCTTTTGATTCTTGGTAAAGTCCAGATGGGGATTTCACCAAGAATACAAATCAAATTCAAAGGCAAAAAAAAAATTCTATTGTGTATTGTTCTACTTGGTAATTTTGAAAACATCGCAGTAACTTCTTCTCCAGCTGCTTTTTAACAACGATAAAGAGCCCAAAAGAGTGTCCTAGCATCCAGAAAGAGGCTCAGTTCTATGTGATTGCAACCTACAAAGGCCCCCATGTCCAGCCCGGGCTGTCTGTGTAGCCATTCCATAAACTGTTGGCCATCCCAGTTGTGTTATCACAACATGTGGTTGAGTTATCAAGCCCTTTAGTTCAACCCACTTGGAGGCTTTGTAGCAAAGAGCCTTTCAGCATGACAGGGGACACCATGAAGTCAGTCTTGCCACGGGTAGGAAGAGTGCCTGCCAAAATGCGCCTAGAAGAGCTTCCTGGAGAGGAGAAAAAAATTTCTGCCCGTCTCTGAGTATGGCCCTAAAGAAGTGGCTAAACCCCTGATCCACAGTTTTCCAGAATGGCCAAGCTGGAGAGGCCTTAGGGCACTATGCTGAGTATTTCACAAGGCTCTCATGTTATCAGAAAGGAAAGTGGGGCTCTGAAAGGAAAAGTGGTTTGTCCAGGATCACTCCAGCACTATAACCTACTGCCTCCTCCAATTTTATGCGACTATGACCTTTGGATTACACAGGCTTAGATTCAAGCTCTAGTTTCACCACTTTCTAGTTGTGGGGCCCTTGAGCTAAGTTCCTTAACTTCTCTAGACTTCAGTTTTTCACCTGCAAAATCTCAAATGTATCAATGTAAAATTGACAATATTGGTACCCTTTTTCCAAAGTTGTTGAAATGACTAAATGAGATTATCACTACGTGAAACACTCAGCCTAGTACCTATAGGCAGTGTGGGGGAGCTATTATTATTAAAATAGGAAGCAGAGCCAGGGTTAGAGCAGTTTGCCTAGTGCTCGGTGCAAGTCTCTTTCCACTGTGATACTAGAAACAGAGCCAGCAGGGACTAGAAGCAATAATTCTATTTTTCTCTCAAGGACTACATAGGCTCAGGGGACGGTGGGATCTTTTCTGTGCATCACTCCCTGACCCCTGACACCACTCCTGCTACATAGTGTTTGTAATGCAACACTTCTTTTACATAAGTGTCATACTTCTGTTGCAAGGGATGCTGGCTGGGGGAGTCATTTTCAGCTGCATCTGAGTAGAAACTGAGACCCAAAGAATATAGAAGAAAGGAAGATGGAGGAGGCTTTGCCTCCCAGGAAATGTATTATAATATATTCAGATAGAGACAAAAATCATACATAATGTTAAATATCAAAGAAATTAGACTCCAGTTTTTACTGCTCTGGCAATGGTGAAATGACCAATTTCATTTACACTCCTCAAAGTCACGTTCCCTGAACTTGAACAACCAATAGAATATACAAAGGAGGTAGTTCCCTAACAAGGGTCCTCTCATCTTTAGCTGAACATTAGAATCATCTGGCAGCTTTTAAAATTTTTATTTTTCTTATTTCATTTTATTTGATTGATTGATTGATTGATTTTGAGACAGGGTCTCACTCTGTCACCCAGACTGGAGTGCAGTGGGGCAATCTCGGCTCACTGCCACCTCTACCTCCTGGGCTACCTCAAGCAATCCTCCCACCTCAGCCTCCCAAGTAGCTGGGACTATAGACGCGTGCCACCATGCCTGGCTAATTTTCATATTTTTTGTGGAGACAGGATTTCTCCATGTTGCCCAGGATGCTCTGAGCTCGAGCAATCCACCCATCTTGGCCTCCCAAAGTGCTGGGATTATAGGCATGAGCCACTGCACTAGGTGGTAGCTTTTCAGATACAAGTTCACTGTCTCCACCCCAGACCTACTATATCTAAATCACTGGAGTTGGAGCTGTGGCCTTAGTATTTTGTAAATGCCCCAGATGACTCTAATGTGTAGCCTAATATTCTAATATTAGGACTATAAAGTTGATAAATAATTTGACAGACCTAACACTGCCATTAACATAAAAGAGCATTTTGGATCGGTGTTAGTTTCCTGCTACTGCTATAAAAAGTATCATGAACTTAGAGGTTTAAAATAACACAAGTTTATTATCTTATAGTTCTGATGTCAGAAGTCCAAAATGGCTCTTACTAGGTTAAAGTCAGGGTGTGGTAATGCTGTGTTCCTTCTGGAGGCTCTAGGGAAGAATGGTTTACCTTTTCCAGCTTCTAGAGGCCACCTGACTTGGGCTCATGATCCCTTTCTCCATCTTCAAAGCTGTCAGCATAACATCTTCAAATCTCTTTCTCTGCTTACATTGTCCTATTTCTTCTGTGATTCTTATAAAGATCCTTATGATTACACTGGGCCCATCCAGGTAATCTAGGTCAATCTCTCCATCTCAAGGTCCTTAATTTAATCATATATGCAAAGTCCCCTTTGTCATGTAAAGTAACATATTCACAGGATCCAGAATTAGGATGTGGACATTTTGGGGAGCCTATTATTCTGCCTACCACAGGTTCTTTTAAGAACTGGAGAAATGGCAGTAAGGACAAACAAACTGAAGTCCCTTTTGGCTACATAAATGGGTAGATTTTTTAAAACTGCCTATAACTCAAAAATGAGGCTTCCAGAGTTTTATCCCACCGCCTTGAAAAAAAGAAGATTTCAGGTAAAAATTCTGGTTAACTTTCCCTGCTACCCTTTGTTTCCCTTCTCCAAACCCCCCACTCCAACCCCCTTCCCAATAAAATGCAGCTACCTAACAAAGGCCATAATGTTTTTTATAGTAAGTAGATTCTGGGGAAAATTAGAAATATGATTTTCCAATTTTTGTCAAGAAAAACATCATTTATAGTTTTTTAAAGAGGAGAAAATGCCTTAAATATGTTGAAGCACTGCCACTCATTTCTTAGTTGGGACATTCATATACCCATAGGCAGACATTCACAAGGCTGACATTGCCCTCTAACTGGAAATCCTCTTTAAAAAGGAGAGAGGAACTTGTTGATCTCCCTTTCATTATCCTTGGGAATAAAATCCTGCAAACAGACAGGTGTCATGATGCAGAAACCTTTTCAGAAATTCCCCGGGATGAATATTTCCTCTGCCATTTCTTTCTCTTTTTTTTTTTTTTTTTGAGATGGTGTTTTACTCTTGTTGCCCAGGCTGGAGTGCAGTGGTATGATCTCGGCTCACTGCAACCTTTGCCTCCCAGGTTCAAGCGATTGTCCTGCCTCCTGAGTAGCTGGGATTACAGGCATGGGCCATCACACCTGGCTAATTTTGTATTTTTTTAGTGGAGATGGGTTTCACTATGTTGGCCAGGCTGGTCTTGAACTCCTGACCTCAGATGGTCCGCCCGCGTCAGCCTCCCAAAGTGCTGGGATTAGAGGCATGAGCCACCGCATCCGGTCCTTTCTCTACCATTTCTAATCACCCTATGGATGGGGGATTCTCTTCCTCCTAAGGTCCCGCCTCCTGTTGCTTGCAATTGCAAAGGAGATACTTTGATAGATTACAAATTGTTTTCAGTAGCTGACCTAGACATAACATCACCACTTCCTGATTATATTGATATGTGTTTCTATTATTTGCTTATTTGCGCCTCCAGAAACAATTCGTTTTTGTTGTTTTACTATAAACAGAATTGCAAGGTCTCTGTATTAAATCATAATTATTTACCCATGCAGTTCATGCACCTTTGTCCCTGGGGAATCTGGTGACGTGAATTTACAGGAACGTCAGGGTATTTCTCACCAACAGTTTCCTGTTATTGATATGCTTTTGTTTAGTTGTGATCTTTTTTTTACGCATTCAGTTTCTCAAGGGAAAAATAAACAGGCATGTGACAATTATCACAGTCATGGGATCTCATCTGGGGACCTCATGTGTATGTTTTCATCAGGGACTGGCCCCTCTGGCAAGGCCAAACGCTGTGAAATTGTATAAGCAGACAATTGGTTATCATTCATTTGTTCTCTCAGTTTTCCCACATGCTTCAGATAGCTATCTTAGTGAATAAATACACATTACGCTATGTAGAAGAAATTCACAGTCTCAAAAGAGCCTGTACTAAAATAGAAAAAAAAAAAATTGTAAGAGATTGATCGATAAGAAATCATTGATTTTTCTAAGCTCTGAAGTACAGAAATTCAAGGTTGGACTGTGCAATTAGGAAGTATTTATGTTAGTTAACACCGTCATGAGCCTAAGTATTCTTGCCAACTAACGTAGAAAATTGTAGTACTTAATTACTGAATTGAGACTTGGAAAGATATCAAATGTACCTAAGTTTTCAGTTTCTCTTTATTGTTACTCAAATATACATTCATCATGATTTTCAATGTCTACTTTTAATTGAGAAATGAGAATCCTTATCCTCAAAAACATTCCAGAAAATGTAGTGGCTTTTCTAAATCCTGTCTTCTATATCAGTATGCTATAAAACGTGAGCTGAAGACTCACATTAGCAAAGAACTTTCTAAAACTGTGCTGACCTGGGTGGTAGCTACCAGCCACAACTGGCTATTTAAATTCAAATTAATTTAATTAATTTACTAGAGGCCATCATATGGGACAGTCCAGATTACTGTCTTCTTCATCATTACACAAAGTTCTATTGGGCAGCCCTGTTCTAAGATGCAGACTCAACATGCAATAAGTAGAAAGCTAATACCTTTTGAAGTGAACATTTACTGATGGAAATTGCAGCTAAACTTTTCTTATGTTTGAAGATGTTTTACTTTTTCCTGCAATAAAGTGGCCCCCTTATACCTAACACCTCCTCTCCTCAGGTTTTATTCCTTTCTGAAGTTTATGAAGTATATAGAGCTGGTAAGCCTGAAAATGAGTCAAGAATATAAAAAGGTATTGTGAAGCAACAGTGTATCCTGCAGGAATAGTGCCCATCGTGGCTGGCTGACAATTTGCCTGATGTGAACTCTCAAATGTATTTGTCAAAATATCATTCTTCCTCACTTCTTTAAAATGTCAAACAAGCGCAGGTTTAGATGAATATTATAGCATGTGAATATAGAAGTCAGTTGTCTGAAAATTCCCTTTACAGTATGTTTACCCTTGGCATCAAGTCCCTTCCTTCTTTAGTCTCTCAAATTTTATTGCCTTCATTCCCAATCCCAGACTTACCTCTAGCCTGGTGGCTCCTTAAATACACTAAAGAGAAAACTGAGAAAAATTCTCCACTTCAGATGTTGAGTCCTGGATCTGCCACTTACCTTGAGTCATATGACCTTGGGGAAGCTACTTCACCTTTCTGACCAATAATTTCTCACTCCTACAACATGTAGGGTGCTGCTAAGGACACCTACTCCACAAGACCTTGCCTGTGAAGGTCTAATGGGGTGATAGGTGTGACAGCACCATGTGAGTCACAGATCACAACACAAATGCAAGTGGCTATTAGCAATAGTTCAGTTACTTTTCCTTGTTGACCATGAGGTTCTGAGAGCCACAGCACCTGGGAGTCCCATAGAAGGACAAACTGAGTCACTGATTTTCTCAATGTATGGAAAGCCCAGGAAAAACTGGACTCGTCAACTCATCATCAACTGTAGGATGCAATTTTCAGCTTAGAGATGAATAAAGTAACACTGAACATCAACAAATCCTTGATCAAGACCATACAAATCTGGGCCTCTGAACATTGCACACTGAAGTTCTTTATTAAAACTAATGTAATCTAATTACTTAAATCATCTAATCTGGGTATTTTTTTCAAAAGTCTGTGCACCTGAGTTGAAATGTTCTGTGTCGGCTGGGTGCGGGGGCTCATGCCTGTAATCCTGACAGTCTGAGAGACTGAGGCGGGTGAATTGCTTGAGCTCAACATGGTGAGTGTGGTGGGTATGGTGGCATGTACCTGTGGTCCCAGCTACTCAGGAAACTGAGGCAGGAGGATCACTTGAACCAGGAGGAAAAATGTTCTGTTTCAGTCCTTCATACCATCATGACTTTTTGCCGTCCTTTAAATGAATTAATTTTTTTTTCATCTTTTCTTCTCTACTAGCTCTTTAGTTAAACATTTTGAAGGGTTTTAGTAGTTATCCTAGAGATTTGAATATGATTCTTACTTATTTCGGTCTACCCTAAATTGCTGCCTTTATGGCTTAAGAATTTTATAAAAATTTATAACTTTTTCTTCCTTTTTGCTACTGTTTTCATATTTTGTACCTCTATTATGTTATAAATGCTATAAGATATTATTATTGTTGCTATTTCAAACAGCCATTATTTCATTTTTCTGGCTTTATTGAGGCAAAATTGACATAAATTATCTATTTTTTAAAAAAAAAACTCTGTTAAATAAGTAGTAATATAAATAAATGTAAACATAACAGGATAAATAAAATCACGGTGTGGCGAGAAAGAACAGAGGGAACATTTATCCAAATAGAGCATTTTTCATTTATAGACATTGGTTCTGTTTTTCCACTCAAGTTTCACTAAAATATTTTTTTCCAAGCAAAAAGAAAATTAACTTTCTTCTGTTCTTTTTGTACTAGTCACCTCAGATTTGGTTCTAGGAAAAGGATTTCCCTGTTGATGAAAGAATGATTTATTTTCCAGTTCGTGAAATGAAACTCTTGCCAGGACTCTACCAGCAAGGCAGTTCACACAGTGAAATCTCTGACCAGGCTTCCAGCAAGCCCCTGTTGCTCCCTCCCATTGTTGGGAGATTTACATGGTCAGGCTGAAGTTCACAGAGCCAAGTTCCCAGTTAGACACCTGAACAGGGCACTGCTCTGCAGTTCCTTTTTTCCAGTGTGAGATTTATTATTTGGAGGTAATTACCTTAACTATTCCTCAATTTCTTCATCTGCACATTGCCTGTCTCAAAAGGGATATAGTGAAGACTGCATGCATTGTCCCATTTAGAGTGCCAGCATGGTGCTTGGCATGTGGTAGAGGTATAATAAATATAAATGACTTTCTTCTCCTTCTTGTATTTGCATAGTCAATTCAGTTTAATAAGCATTGATTGAATGCGCAAAATGCAGCTAGCACAAGGAAGGGGGCTAATGATAAACACAATGGTCTCTACTCTTGAGCCATTTACTCTCTAACGGGGAGATAAAACAAACACACAACTATCACTTGAAGCAGAATGTGACAAGTGCCTAAGAGGTAACAAGCAAACCTGTATGGAAGCACAGAGAAAGGAGAAAGTGTTTCAGGCTGGGGAGTTTCTGATGGTTTCATGCAGCGGGGGGCATCAGCCCTATCTTTTAAAGAGTCCTTAGATATCCATGGTGCAGATGGGGAAGAAGGCTTGAAACAGTGGATGAACAGAAGGAGTAAAACCATGGGAGGCAAAGTAAAGTGTTTTAGGAAATGGAGGTGGGGGTAGATCTGGAAGTTTGAAAAGGGCTATGTATGAGGACAGCTGCCAGAGGTCGGGCTGAAAGAGAAGAGCATAGACAAGATTGAAAAGGCATTGAATGCTGTACACACTTTAGACCTTATATCCAGAGCCAGGGCCTCCCGGCCTTTTCCTTGTCATGGCACACATAGAAAATAACCATGTCTGTATAGCACGCTGGGATGAATGGATGAGCTTGCCTTTGGCTGCATGCATAGCTTGGAGCTGCCCCAAATGCCAAGGGGATCAATATCTCAGCACATCTGTAACCAATTTGTGGCAAGCTTGGATCCCATGGCACACAGGGCAGAGGAGTAGAATCTCTGCTTGAAGCGATGGGGCCAAGGGAGGCTTTTTGAACAGAGATGTTACAACACCAGAACTTCCTACTAAATTGTCAACGTTCCAAACCATGGGTATATATGTCATGGCTGAAGTCCAGAAAGTAATGGATATCTGCAGGGAAAAAGACACCCGTGTGCACTGGACTTCTGTTTGCCCATTTGCAAAGCTAATCGTTTAAATAAGGGTGCCTGACTTAATATCTTAATACATAGAAATACCATTTATATCCAGCTTCCTGGTAGGAAATGCACAACTTGTAAAATCAAAGCATGTTTATATCTGAATGGTCTAAATCAAATTATCACTCTTCTAGGATAAGAAAGTTACAGAAATAAACTTGGTAATAATTTTTCCTAACTGCAAAATCTTTGCTTAAGTTTGATGTTTTGGCAGTAACATATATTCTCAATTTTTCTGACACTTCTCTTTAGAGAAATTTTAAATATATACACAAAACCGAAATTTATGAAGGAAAAAGCCTTGTATCAAGCCTGAAAGAAACATCCAAGTTTTGCTTTTCAAACCATTTAGGGGTTGAGGGACTCTGTGCTTAGCCAGGCTGTTCTAACCTTTTCCAAAATCCCTATGACTTTTCAGTCATTTTGCCTTTCTTTATGTTACCCTCCATTGGCACTTCACAGAAAGACCTGTCATGCATGAATCTAATGAGTAGGTGATAGAAAACAGAGGTGGACTCCAAAATAAAGCACAGTCATATTTTTTGTCTCTATACCATCTTTAATGAAGATGATGAAAACTAAATTAAAACATGTAATACAGAAAAAAATTGAAAATAGATACGATAATATCTCTCTTGGATTATCTCTCTCTCCTCTTTCTCATTCTCTCTCTCTCTCTCTCTCTCTCTCTCTCCCCC
>NW_012106441.1:72919-125603 GCF_000951045.1 Mandrillus leucophaeus | reverse complement strand
GAGGGTGGAGGGTGGGAGGAAGGAAAGGAACAGAAAAGATAACTATTTGATACTATATTTAGTACTTGGGTGATGAAATAATCCATCAACAAACCCCCATGATATGAGTTTACCTACATAACAAACCTGCACATGTACCCTGGAAACTAAAATAAAAGTTAAAAAAAAAAAAACAAGAATTTAAAAGTTGAACTCAAAAGAAAGATGTGCTTGGATGTATATATGTACATATATGTCTATATAAATGTACAGAATAACGGTGTGCTGGATGCAGCTTCTACTGGCTCAAGAAGGCCAAGGTACGTGTCTTCCCAGCCCTAAGTCCAGTGGCTCCAGGTTGGCAGCTGTAATCATCCATGGTAGAATATTTATACCATAGAAATCATCAAACAATACTTGTTAGGGATTTTTTTCCCCCGAGAATGGGGGAAAAATGTTAGACATTTACCAGCACACACTGAGTGTATATGCACATGTGTACACCAGAGAATCTAGGTACGTGTATATATGTATTCATATTCATATATGTATATATATAGATATAGGTTTTGATGGCTAAGTAGAGTGAGAACAGATGAAGACTATGAGACTTCATCATCAAGGAAACAATGTGAGCAGTGACAAGGAGAGTGGTGATGTCCAGTGTGTACTCCAGGAACACAGAAGCAGGTGTTGCAGCCAGGGTGAAAAGTGTGTGAGGAAGAGAGTAGGAGGTAGGTCTGGAAAGGCTTCTAGGGGACTGAATGTAAAAGATTTTAAGCTTCAGTAAGAATACTAGAAGTGCTGGTGGTTCATTAGAGACTTTAGCAGCAGAAATAGCATAATCTGATGTGCATTTTGTAAAAATGGAGAAGAAATGGAAAGGCTACATATGGGAAGCAGTAAAGCCAGTTGGGAAGTGATTTCTACCTGTCTGTATCAGAAGTGAAAGAACTGAACAACGGCAGTAGCAGCAGGGAAGAAGAAAGGCTGAAAGTTGAGAGTGATTTTAGACTTAGAATCAACAAGATTTGATAATTATTTAATGTGTTGAGGGAGAAAGAGAAGAAAAAAAGAGATGGAGAATGTAAGAAGATATGGCTGGCCTGGGAAGTGAGATCAAAAAATTAGATTGGAGCCTGGCACGGTGGCTCACACCTGTAATCCCAGCACTTTGGGAGTCTGAGGTGGGTGGATCTTTTGAGGTCAGGAGTTCGAGACCAGCCTGGCCAACATGGTGAAACTCTGCCTCTACTAAAAATTAGCCAGGCGTGGTGGCAGGCGCCTGTAGTCCCAGCTACTTGGGAGGCTGAGGCAGGAGAATCGCTTGAACCCAGGAGGCGGAGGTTGCAGATAGCCGAGATCATGCCACTGGACTCCAGCCTGGGCGACCCAGCAAGACTCCATCTCAAAAAAAAAAAAAAAAAAAAAAATCAGCTTGGATATAAATAATGACTGATATGTGTTGCGGTATTTAAACATCCACCCTAGATCGCACAATTATGTGACTCTATTTTCAACACTATATCAGTTAAAAGCAACACCTAAGTCCATGTACAAAAAGATCTCAAGTAGGAGTTATTCCTCAATTGACAGCCTGAAGGGCAGGACAGTTGAGTGTTTCCTGTGTGAGGGTTTTGTCAGATGAATGAAGCAAAAAGCCAGAGGTCCAAACAAATTTGAGAAACTGGCAAGAGCTGTTTCGTTTTGTTTTGATGTGATTTTCAAAATTGATGTACCATGAAGTCCCAGATGAATAAGGAAGGAAGTGGAGATGTGAAGAGGCCAGTGGATTTGAAACTGAAGGTCCCGATGTGGCTTAAGAGTATTCATGATGTGATTAATTGGACAGATTGAAAGGAGGACAGACTGTAGTCAGAGAGCAAATTATCTGAATTTGCGATTTGGAAGGTAACAGAGTTACAAGCTATTTTGGTCCAAAGTAGACTGTGGATTTACTGGGTAAAAAGAAGAGGAGAAGGCATTGTAGATAAGACAGTGGTGGCTCCGAGAGGTCTTAGTGTTGAATGGCTTGTCCACAAGGTTATAAAGTGACCCAGGATGACAATTTAACAGGATACCTGTGAGCCAAGAGTCCAGCTCATTAGCAATGGAGAGGAAGAAAGCTGGAGGCTGGTAGGTGACCAATAAGGAGGAAGAAATGGTGGCATAGTTGAATGACATGAACCTTGAAGGCCCAGAGTTTTTGCTCCCATTTTGCAAGCCAAAGAAGAGTGTTCTCTGGCATCAGATTGCTAAGATCGGAGGTGCCTAGACCCCCTAAATTTCCCAGCTTGTAGAATTTTAAATCAATCTCCGAGATGTCTGCCCTTTCAAAATCACATCTTTGCTTTTTAGGACACTGCTTCTGGTTGTACTGGGTTCACCGAGACACAATATCGGTTCCTTTGCTGAGTTCCACCTAGTAAAACCTCACTCACCCTGGGGACTTGAGAGCAAGGTAGACTTTGCTGAAGCTTTTGGGTTTGTTTGAAGGTGATGGAAAACACATTTGCAATGGAACAACACAAACAACTGCAAATTAAATCACAACCATCACTGTCTTTGAAATGTTCCCAGCTAACCCACCAGTGAGTGGTTTGAGCTTCATGACTGATCACCTTACCTGGACGCAGCCTCACTACATCTTGCTGGTTCCTGTCTTCCTCTGCTGTCTCATCTCTCCCACCCTATTCAGTCTCGGAAATGGAATATTATTTTGATTTCCTAGATAAACTTGCGAACATCTCCATTTCCAAAATGTATAGATCTTGGTGTATGACTAACCTAGGAAGTTCTAGCCTAGAGGTCATTATGTAAGTAGGAACTGTTCACATGAAGAACAGAACACCGGAAGTAACAGGTTGTATAGACGGCTGGAGAAGCAGCACTGTATCACTAGGCTGAGATCAAATGACCCTCTGTCTTCCCAAGAGAGAGACAAATTCCCTTCCTTCTTCATGCGGAAGAATTCTTCTCTCTTTGGTAAAGCCTTGGTGTGAGTACCTCTAGGCTGTAGGGATCCACTCTTTTTTGATTCTTCCCTAAGGGAAATTCTGCTGTCAGCTGTTAAAATAGTAATAATGGGTTTTACACCAGTCCTCCTCTTTACTGTCTCTTACCACTTTTTTATCCAAGTCAGGTTTGCATCAGATGTAGTGGGAGAAATCCTCCGGTGCAGGCAATCAGCATGCTCAGGCCATGCCATGGACTAGAGAGGAGCCAAGGTGTACAAGAAAGGTCACAAGACCTTTGAAAGCCTGTCAATCATACTGCCTCTTTAAGGGAAAAAGGCTACAAATGGCATTTATCTGCCCAAGTTGCTATAATGTTTACAACTGCCACTGAGTGAAACCAAGCTAGCTGCTTTTGCCACAGCTGATTTGACTAAAGGCTTATGCTCAATGAAAGGCAAGTGTGAATGGGCTAGGCAAGAGGCAAGCCAGTCTCCCAGGAAGGGATGTACATGAACTCTGCAGTGAGGGCCCTCCATAATGAGTGGTGGCACACTATCCCAATTGTCTTAGTCTGTGCTGCCATAACAAAATACCTGAGACTGGGTCATTTATAAACAACAGAAATTTATTATCTTACAGTACTGGAGGAAGTCCAAGATCAAGGCATCTGCAGGTTTGGTGTTTGATGAGGGCTGCTCTCTGCTTCTAAGAGGGTTCCTTATTGCTGCGTCTGTTCATGCAGAAAGGGCAAACACAGTGTCCTCAGTTGGCAGGAAAGATGGAAAGGCAAAAGGGCCTTGCTAGTTCCCTCAAGCCCTTTATAAAGATACTGATATTCATGAGGACAGAGCCCATATGACTTGATCATCTCCTGAAAGTCCCACCTTTTAATACCGTAACATTGGGTCTTAGGTTCCAACATGAGAATTTTGGAGAGACACATACATTCAAACTATAGCACCAATCAAATCTTTTCTTTTGGCAATCAAATTCTAAAATCAACCAAAAGATAGTGAATGTTCTGAAATGGTTTTGACTTAACTTTGGCAATATCTACCCACATTTATTGGCTTCCTTTCCTACTCGCAACTTGAATCTGTTGTCCTCCTTCTAAACTGTTTTTACTGTTTGCTTAAAAGGCATACATGACTGTAGGCTCTCACAGTTCAAATAGGAGCAACAAGGTGTAGGTTTATGAAGTGGGTGGATAATCCAACTATCAAAACCATGAAAGTGGTCCTCTGTTTCAGCGTGGTTATTCTGCATCTGCTGTATGGACAGTTGAAGATAACTTCTCTGAAAATGCAATGTCAAGACCTGTATCTAACACCTCGTGTGCACCATCTCAAATCCTTTCTGCCCTCTGTATTTCAGCCACTGCAGAGGCAAGTGGGGCTTTTACAGACTTCATGAGCCCAGTTATGTTTATCATAATTACTAATATATTTTAATTTGTGTCTCCCGTTATCTTTTAAAATTTTTTCTACTCACAAATTCAATAGAAGGTAGAAACAATTAAAAAGGATGACAAAGTTTCCTTTATCCATTCTCTTTTTTATTTAGTAAGTTTTTATTTTTTGTGGTTTAGTGTTTTTAAAACTAGCTGAATTATTCTAAGTCTAAAGTTACTCTATCCTCCTAGGTAAATGAAAGAACATAGTTTACTCTTTGAACATTTCCTCCTACTGTAATATTGTCGTCAAAATTTAGTTTTAGTTTTACCTTTTCTAAAACATATGTATACATACGAACATACAATTCATGATTATTTTATGTTAGTTTTTAATCAAATTGATAAACTGTAAAAGTTGCTTTCTGTGTTTACAATTGTGTCTTTAATTCCATGAGTTTTCTTTGGGTTTTCTTTTCCTTTGGTTGAAGTAAAGTAGCAGTTCTTTCACTGAGGATCTGTGGATGGTAAACTCCTTTAGTCTTGTATGTCTGAAAATGCCATGATTTTGCCCTCATTCTTGAATGATAGTTTATCTGGGTATAAAAAGTCTTGTTGATAGTCATTTTCTCTATACATTGAAGATATTATTCCAGTTTTCAGCAGAATATATTGGTGTCAATAAGAAATTGGCTGCCAGACCAATAACTATTTCAGACCAATGGCTATTTTTTTTTCAGTGTTATCTGTCTTTTCACTCTGGAAATTTAAAAATTCTTTTCTCCAATGTTCTGCAGTTTTACTACACTATATCTAAGTGTGGATATATTTATTTTTACCCTTTAGAATACATTTTCCATCTGAGAACTCCTATCCCTTTTGATTCAGCCTTTAACTCTTTATTTACTTCTCCACAATCCTCCTTTATCTCTCCTTGTGGTTTTTTTCTTAGACGTAGTCTCACTATGTTGCCAGGCTGAAGTGCAGTGACGCAATTATGGGCTCACTGCAACCTCCGCCTCCCAGGTTCAAGCAATTCTCCTGCCTCAGCTCCCGAGTAGCTGGGACTACAGGCGCGCGCCACCACGCCCAGCTAATTTTCATATTTTTAGTAGAGACGGGGTTTTACCATGTTGGCCAGGATGATCTCAATCTCTTGACCTTGTGACCTGCCCATCTTGGCCTCCCAAAGTTCTGGGATTACAGGTGTGAGCCACCACACCCAGTCTTCTTTTTTTTTTTTTTTTTTTGAGACAGAGTCTTGCTCTGTCACCCAGGCTGGAGTGCAGTGGTGAGATCTCAGCTCACTGCAATCTCTGCCTCCCAGATTCAAACAATTCTCCTGCTTCAGCATCCTGGAGTAGCTGGAATTACAGGCACATGCCACCATGCCTGCCTAATTTTTGTATTTTTAGTACAGACAGGGTTTCGCCATGTCGGCCAGGTTGGTCTTGAACTCCTGACCTCAAGGGATCCCCTTTCTTGGCCTCCCAAAGTGCTGGCATTACAGGTCTGAGCCACGGCACCCAGCCTGATCTCTTCTTCAGGAATATCAATGAAGGAGAGGCTGAGAGCCTCCAATATGGCTCCTCACTGCTCATTAAGGTTTTTATCTATCTCCATATGCTTCATTATGGCTGGATTTCTCAGAACTATGTACTAATTCACAATTCTATCTCTGTATCCAGTTGAGGGTTTAGCTCATCTACTGAATATTTTAATAACTGTGTCTCATATTTTCAAGATTTCTAACTGGTTTTCTCTCATAACCATCCATTCTTAACACATTTTTTCTTTCTTTTTCTGTTCAATTCACGTGCATATATACATATTCCTGTGTAAAAATTTAAGTAAGTCTAATTAGGGTCCTCAGCTACTATAAAATTAATTCCATATTTAGCAAATTTATATTTCAATTGTTGATTGTATTGGATGTCTTTCTTAGCATGTATTTTGAAAATCTGGTGCACGGGCAATTTTTTTTTTTTTTTTTTTTTTTGAGATGCAGTCTTGCTCTGTTGCCCAGGCTGGAGTGCAGTGGCGACCTTAGCTCACTACAGCCTCCACCTTCCAGGTTCAAACGATTCCTCAGCCTCACCCTCAGCCTCCCTAGTAGCTGGGACTACAAACTTGGGCCACCATGCCTGACTGATTTTTGCCTTTTTAATCGAGATGGGATTTCACCTTGTTAGCCAGGCTGTTCTCAAATTCCTGACCTCAAGTGATACACCCACCTCGGCCTCCCAAAGTGCTGGGATTACAGGCATGAGCCACTATTCTCAGCCATAGGCATATTTTTTAGTGGAAAGTTTTGGGATTTTGTTTGTGTGTTTTGTTTCCTCTCTCTCTCTCTCTCTCTCTCTCTCCCTCCCCCTTCTCTGTGCAATCTTCTCTATTAGTGGTTTTGTAGTTGATTCCTTCAGGTGCCGCTGGCCCTGCACGGAGCCTGACTGGTCAGGAATTTAGCACAAGGAAAATTTTTGGAGGAACTGAAAATCCAGCCAGCCAGCCAAATGGCAGCTTGGCTCATAGGATTCCAAAGCTTTCTTGGACAATGGTCCCTGGCAGAAGTTTCAACCTTTTTTCACATGTGCAAAAGTCTTCCCTAGTCTTTCATTTCAAATGAGTCTGACTCCTGTTCCCTGTCTTGCACCAATTCTTTTTGTCCCCCTTATCCTTGCAGAAGTCAAACCTCTAGTTCCACCCAGAACTCAGCAGACTTTAGCCCTGCACATGACATTTAAGTGTTTTCCATTTCATGAGGATTGTTCACAGGGAATTTAATCTGTCAATATCTTTTTATTTTCTCAAAATATGTTGTTAACAGCTGGAATTACTTGAACGTGGATTTCTTAAGCCATTTTGACAGGGGTCATTTGCTACTTTTGTACTCAACAACATAAAGAAAAATCTACCTACATTTTTAAAAGTAACATATTCCTTTCAAATGTAGCTCAATTGGAAAAAAAACTAACATGCAATGAGAATTCATTTAAATTGTAAAAGATAACTTTGTAATTGAAATATTTAATGTGTTTTTCTTTGATTAAAGTTTTTGGTATCTCTGGAGACATTTTTCAAATGTTTGGGCAATGTTATTACACAGCAATTTTAGTTCTTGGCTATTAAGTTATAAATATATTCTATTTTCAGAAAAACAAACACTCAAACACAAAATTTAAAAACTTCTTGCAATACACTGTTTATGGACTAAATACTAGACTGCACATAGTAAATATAAATTTAATGACTAGTTTAGAGAGCCACAAAAATATATCCCAAGATTCTCCATTTAAACCATAGGATAGGAAATTCAAAATATGTCCGTCTATGTATCTTTTGGTCAAGCTTTTTTCTAATGCAATCAGTCCTTTGGCAAAACATTATTTGAAAAAAAAATAAAAAGCACTCAAAGTAATGTGCAAAGTTTTAATTTATCCTAATATTTGATCCCAAACACACTAAAAATTATTTTTACTTTACTTCCATTTTTTGCAAAGTGCTAAAAAATAATAAACTCTCTGAATGTAATAGTAGAACTAGGGCCAATGGCACTGATTTCCTTTCTGATGAAGAATTTTATTCTTAACGAAGATAACTGCTTTCCTTGCTGTGGCTGGCTACACACACTTTCCTTCCTAATCTGAAATCTTGCTAAAGATGACTTTATGCTTCTTAGTCCAGATCTGATCAAATCTAATGTGGCCTGCAGAGGATGAACAGAGTATCAGTAACAGGCACACCTGCAGTCATGAAGCACCCCTAGCTCACACCTACTTGGTACTCCTAAATGTCAGGCCACCTAACCCCAGCACACCTCCTGTCTGGTCTCTTCCTCAATGGCTAGCCCAGGGCCACATCTCCACAGATATTATTAACTAACAGTGCAGAAAGGCCCACCAGTAGATCTCTGCTTTCCAATAAATGGGTCATTTCTGGCAACTGTAAGTTTCTCCAGAGGAGCAGTATATGCTACAAATTGCCACATGGCTTCAGACATGCAATTTAACTCCCCACTGGAGAGTCTAGATAAAGATCTCTGTTCCAGCCTATCTCACAGCCTTGTGTAAGAATCCAAAAGGTGTTATATTTAGAAGAGCTTTGAGGACTGTATTATTTTGTTATCTGTGGTTATCCATCTCTGAATATGAGGCCATCCCACCACATAATAAATAGCCTGACAGCTCAAATTTCCATCCTCATTGTTTTAGTCCTGAATTATACGTACCTTGGCAAAGTGAAGAGAATTCTTTTTCACCTGTCATTCTGAGTCTGTTATACTACTATACACATATACAATTAAATTCATCATTATGTAATTATGCACAGAACTGGATTTTCCTTGTGTCTGCTGAAACAGAACTACTGTGTAATGAAACCCAAACGCAGTTTGAAGAAGGTCCACAGTAATTCAGAAAAGAGAGTTCATGCTCTCTGGGTAAGGCAGCTCATCACCCAGACATATATCAACAGGAGGGCAACCTTTGGAGCAATCTCTGCTCCACGGGACTTAGTTCTTAGTTTTGAAGGCTTGGAGCTTTGATTTTGTTGGCACTCAGATGTGATCAGGTTTTAGGAGACTGAGATTACCCATTACCTAATGCAGAGCAAACCAATAATTCAGTTAGGATGATTTTCGCTGCAATTAATACAAAATCCCAACTATCCTTCTGATTGGGGCAAAAGGAAAAAATAAAAATATAAAAAGAAATTTAAAAAAGAGAAAATCCCAACTAAACTGGTTTAATCTATGATCTAGAATTACAATATAACCTTTTATGCTATACTGAGGATTAGAAGTCCCAAGGCAGAGCAGGTGCTGGCTCCCTTCATCTACCTCCTCTTTGGCCCTACTCACCTCCATATGTTGCTTGGTCTTCAAGCTGGGAGCAAGATGGCTGCCAAGCCACCCAAGCACCACTATATCCAATGGAGAAGAAGGGCTTCTCTTTCTTTGTGATGTGATTGTTTGCAGGATTCCACACCACCACACTTCTAGCAGGTCTCATTTGGTAGACTTGGGCAACTTATACACCCCCAACTAATCCTAGGCAAGTAAAACAACACAATTATCTTGAGTGATGAGGGAGAGGCATCAGGCGTTATCTCTGAACTGAGGGTAGGGTAGTCTTCCTAGAGGGTAGTTACTTGAACAGTGGTGCGCTTTTACTAGCAGATGATAAGGAAAAAATGGTTGCTGGGTAGACAGCTAAGAGTGTATTAAGTTGCCAATGTTTTCATCCATAAAAACAAGGAGAACTAAAACTATCAAGCATCGGGCACTAATTTCGCTGGTCAGTAGCAAATTCAGGTTTCTAGCCCCAATCTCTACTGAGCTACAGAACTGTGTTTCTAAACATCTCTATTTGCATGGTCTGTAGGTTCTTATCATGTCTAAAATATAATTTATATGATTTCATTCTCAGTCCCCAACTTATGTCCTCCCCAAACGTCCAAACATTTTCCTCCCACATCCTCCCAGACATCCAAAATCAAAGATAAAAACCCATCATCAGCTTTTCCCCCTCCTTTGAGCCACATCCAATTGCTCACCAAATCCTGTTGATTCTATCACCTAAACATCTTTTAAATCTTTTTTTTAATGACTAACGTCAGATCAGTGGTCTTCAAAACCGTTCATCTTGCTTCCTTTCTACCTCTTCTTCCTGTACATAGGCCATTGTCACCACTGTTTCATTCTCAGCTTCTTCCTGCTTGCTATGGAAGAAAATTCACCTCCTTAATATAGCACCATAGACTTTCCACCACAGTCTGTCTTGAACCTGCCTCTGCAGCTTCATCTTAAATTTCTCTGTCCCCTAGGCCCATACAGATAACTTGAAATTCCCCCACAAGTGCCATAATCTCACAAATCTCCATGCCTTTGCCTTTGCCTTTGCCTTTGCAGTTCCCTCTGCCTCATACTTCTTTGACCTACACCATTCCTCGTCAAGCCACTATAGATATCAGTTCACTTTCTCTAAGATGCTTCCCTGAGTCCCTGGTAGACCTGTACACACCTCACTTCAGAGCTTATCCTACTCTATTATCCTCTCTCTATGACTGTCTGTCTTTCTCCTGAACTGTGAGCTCCCTTTTTTTCATTTTTGTAGATCCACTCTTTGGTTCACAGAAAGCGAAGGCAGTTAGTAAATTTATTGAATGAATAAATCAGTGAAAAGCCGTCTTGTAAAAAAGTAGGATTGATCAGGAGGGGCAGGACTCATTTGTTCATTCATTCTTAACTAAACGCTTATTTCTCTTCTAACATGGATGAAATGCTAGATCACGTTTATCAAAGATATAAAATGACCTCTCCTGCCTTTAAGAAGCTCACATTCTGTTCAGGGTGGTAACACATACAAATAACCATTCCAGGTAAATTTTCAAACCTATCTCACTGTCTTAAGTCCTCTTTACAAAGTAACTTTTCTATTTTTACTCTTTGGACACTTTGGATATTTCATCTAGAGTTTCTTTTACTTGGCCTAAAATTAAATTTAACTAGTCCCAGTGGAATTGTGGTGCCTTTCTGGTTCCTGTCTATTGTTTGCCAAGAGCCCATGGGTATAGTGGTGAGCTATCAGAATATCCACGAGATGCTACGCAACACTGAAAAATATTTTTTGATTGTACCTAAATAGCAAACAGCAATGGATTCCTCAGCCATTTCCCCGCCATCTCAGGAACTGCCTTCAAATATGAAGGGTGATTTCCGTTTTGCCTTTTTTCTCTTCCAGATTAATAAAAACCCAAGGACCTGAGCTCTGATGAACTACCTATGGAATTTCCTTTGAGTTTATTTTTTTCTCTCAAATTCAAGACACTATTTTTTACTTCCTTCTTGACTTTTTTCCCAGAAATATTTTAATCTTTTTTAAAATAATTTATCCAAACTTAAGTAATAGGGCTGCTCCCTGGAGGTAGGGAGCTTGAGTTGGCAAGAGGCACTTTCTTGTGGCTTAATGCAAATTGCGAGAGAATATCCACTAGGCAGATAAATTACAAAGGCGGTTCCTCTCAGCTGATGAATTACACAAAGGCGCCCCCTCCAGGCAGAGGAGTTGTAAAAAAGGTACCCACTCCAGAAAAATGATTACAAAAAGGGCAACTGTTTCATCCCCACTGGCATTCAGTGCAAACCTGGGTTATATCCAAACCCCCACCAACCCCCAGGTCAGTTCCCTGGTTCCTATTTTGAGATGGAGATTAGCATGCAGGTGGTTTATTAGGATGTGCTCTTGGAGTAACACCTGTGGAAGGAAAGGGACTGGAAAGGAAAGCAACAGGATTGGGTGTGGGAAGAAGTTGAGCTGTGATACAGTCTCCCCAGAGACCTCAGGGGACCCTACTGAGAGTTCTGAGATGAGAAAATCATTCAGAACTGTCCCAAGTTGGGACAAGGGGACTGGCCCTTTAGATCCCCGTGTTGGTTAGTCTTTGGACACAGCCCCAGCAGAAAGGCTCTCTTTAGCAGTAGCAATCCTACAAGGGACAACCGAGGGCATCTGCCTGCTGGAAGCTCTCCCAGCAAATGGGAAAGTAAGTCCTTCATTCCTGAAGGGGCCTCTGGACAATGTGCCGGAGCTTCCACTGCACGCCTGCACAACCGTATCCATCCTTTTTAGCTCTGGACAGCCCTGCAGTGCGGCCTTGGTGCTCTCCACATTAGCATGTTCCTCACCTCCCAGAGCCATGACTTTGGATTTGTCAGCACCGCACCAAGAACAGAACAGCCTCAACACAAACCTGCTGGATGCTGAGAGAATACCAAGACCCACAACAGAAGCAGCACTCAGAGAAACCGTAGCTGGAATTGGGGGATCCTGACCTACGAACTCAAAACAAAGAAATCGCAACACTAAGTGTCCTGGGAATTTTAAGGAGAAATGAAACACAAATCTCAAGTCCATTGGACAGAAGGAATTCTGAGGAAAGTGGGACTTCTCAGTTTTCTGGGAAAAAGAAGGGAAGAGCCATTCCAAGGAAGAGGCAAGGCTAACTCAAGCAGCCAGAGAAAGGGGAGGGGTTTTGTCTGTTGCTGGCTGAGTTGAGCAAGGCAGAGGACTAAACTTGTTCCAAGAAGGATGGCAGCTCAGGGACCAAAAGAAAGGGGCCCATGTTGAGGCAGGCTCTGGGTAGGGTCAATGCCAGGTTAATCCTGGAATCAAGAGGATTCCTAGACTAAGCAGGTGAAAAGAAGAAAAAAAAAGGTGAAACTCTACCTGGCCATTGAAAGGGGAATATCCTGGGTTCAATCCTTGTGCCTGACACAGAGAAATACCTCAGAGACAGTGTCTGGAATTGGGGAAGAGAGGCTCAGTCTGTGTATGTGAACTGCAGCCCTGTGGCCAGAATGAGGCTTTGTGGCTCAGAAACTGAGTCTGTAGGCTGTGACATTGGACATCTAGGGCCACAGCTGGAGCCCTGAGAAGCAGCTCAGGTGCTAAGAGGCACATGAGGGTCTGGAAGAAATAGTATTTTATGAATCATGGGCAACCCCTGCAAGTCACATTTAATATAATTTACTCTCCAAGCACATGGTCAGGCCTGGGGAAATATTTGTTCTTACCTCTCAGTTATAAAAACCTCAAATACAGAGCTGAGAACTCCAAGGGATAAAACCAGGATATGTAGATATGCTTTAACTGAAAGGGTTCATGTGTGATTTCAGTAGGATAAGTACAAAGCTTACACTGACTATTGCATTCCAAAAAAAAGGCTGCATTCCAAGTGAGAAGAGAATTCCCTGGACTAACATTCCCACTTACCCTTCACCATTGGAGATCTGCAATCTCCCTGATATCCTCCTAGATCTGAGGATGGAAGGAAATGAGACAAACCCAAATGTCACCATTATATTCTCTAGTGTCTGTTCTTTAAATGGCATGTCACAGGTTTCAAGAATCTGTGGAGGTTGCAGTTCATCTGTGTGTAGTGCAAAGATGTGTGGATGAAAAGATGGCTCTGCTCTGCCTCTCATTGCCACTATTAGCAACAGCCAGTCTCTATCTTTGATCATTGAGCACTAGCTAACTCGTAAGCATGCCCTGGTACTGTGAAAGTTAGCCTTCTCCAAGTGAGTCAGGTTGGTTTTCAGATCTTGCCAAAGGAAGGTTGGGTATGGGATCTCTTAATAGAGTCTTTGGGTCTTGCAATAGGCTTACAGTTACGGGTTTCTACTGAAGGGTGTATGGGCAAAAACTCTCTTTCTAACTGCATTTTTCTCTCTACGCTCACACCATCACAGCAACAATCATCAACACAGAAGACTTCCCAACACAGAATGTGTGGAGTTTTTCCCCACACACAGCAGACTCCAGCTGGGTGTCCTCCAATTCAGTTCTGATGCTATCTACCCAGAGATAGTGTCAGATCCTGCAGGTTGGGGGCTTAGTCCCCAAGATTGCTCCCCCACCCCCAGACACCAGTCGCAAGTCTGGGCCTCTGAAAATTCTGACCAACTGGCTTCAAGTTGAGGTTCCCAAAACTCCTTCTTGGAGTTCAATTAATTGGCTGAAAGGGCTCACAGAACTCAAGGAAATATTTACTTACACTTACCACTTTATTATAAAGGGGATTACAAGGGACACAGGTGAAGAGACATGTAGGGCGAGGTGTGGGGTAAGGGGCGTGGAGCCTACCTGGTGCCCTGTGTTCAGGAACCTCCACGCGTTCAGCTATCTGGAAGCTCACTGAACCCTGTCCTCTTGGGTTTTTAAGGAGGCTTCGTGGCATCAGCATTCCTTCCCCCGAGGTACAAGAAGGGACCCTCTTGGAAGGGTCTTAAGGCCCACAATCAGAAAGGCAGAGAACATTAGAGTCCTGCCTTGGGGGAGGTGAAAGGAGTGCAGGAGAAGATCAAGGCTGCCCCTGAGGCCTCACACACCCAACAGTGTAACAAAAGACTGGAACAAGGGCTATAGGAGTAATGAGCCAGGAACCCTGGATGTAAACCAATACGTGTGCGTGTGTGTGTGTGTGTGTGTGTGTGTGTGTTAGGAGGTAAAACTCAAGGAAGAAAAGCCTGATCACATCTGCTGGCTCTTGATTAAGTGGAAGGGAGTGAGTTTTGGAAACTTCTTCAATCACCTATCATTGCTCTTAGCCAATCATAGACCACATTTGTGAAATCTAAATTGAGGAAAAACCCACAGACGGGAAACATTCCTATATACACTTTTTCCCTGTTGTTTAAACTATCTTAAAACTACATTCCATAATGTTTAAGCCACCTTAAAACTAAAAATTAAACAAATTTTTATTGAGTCTCTACTATATGCCAAGTACTGTGCCACTTCCTAGAGACAAGCAGTCAACAAAAACAGATGCAGTTTCTATCTTCCTGGAGCTAATGCTCTCACGAGAAGACCTAGTGTGTGAGCAATTGATAACTAATAGCATCTCTCATAGATGCCTGCAGAGAAGCAGCGTGGTGCTTGGACAGCATAACAGAGAGGGGTTTAGCTGAGTCCAAGAGACCAGGGAACATTTCCTTTAAAAATGAAGAATTGAACTAAAATTTAAAGAACGGCTAAGAGTGAACTCAGCAATGGATCAGGGTCAGGATAATATAAGCAAGAGAACAAGCTTCACTAAAGCCGGTGAGATGAGAGAGAGCTAGACAAGTGTAGTGGGAAGTAACTTGGATCTGTGACTCAAAACCTAAAAACGTATCAATGCTGGGGCTTCAGGCACTGTGACAGACAGAGGGAGAAATTTTAAAGACAAGTGACAGTTGTGTTATCCTCAAATTGTGCTACATATGAAGTCAACTACACAACATGCTCATGAGTCCACCGCACCCCGCACGTCCTCCCTGAACTCAGCCTTTCAATCAGAATAATGAGATGAGCACTGTAGCTCATAGGAACAAAGTATAATTCAAGACCTACATGATAGAATAATAGAGTTTTGTAACTGAAGGGGTCCTCTGAGGTCAATTAACCACTACCCTCATTTTACAGATAACCAAACTGAGGCCCAAAAAGATTGAGTTACTTGCCCAATGTCATATCCCTAGTTAGTTGTGCAACACAGGCCAGATTCGTACCTCTTGGTACCTATGTACTTCTTCCTCCTAAGGTCAGGTGCCACAATGTACTTCCCAGCACTTGCCTATTTGGATACATCCATGCCAGCTGTGATAGGCATGTTTTCACACATTTGCCCCACCCATACCCTCTTATCGTTGACTTTTCCTCCTGGCTATAGCCCTTTGTGTCCTAAATTTATTTGGTACCATGTAAACTGTGCCCTACCCCATACCCAGGTACAGCTAATTGTGTCACAGTGGGAGCTCAGGTATTGACACGTATTGTCTCTGCCATGCTTCATTCTATAACTCTTTCCATGTTTCTTTGGAACCTAAACACTTCTTTCCCATGGACGATTCTTCATCCCTACTTCCAGTCCTGGCCTGCTCACTCAGAATATCACACTAGAGCACTTTCTAGGACTTTTCTGCTGTAGCTATCGAGAAAGTTCTACAGTCACCAGAGTAGACCCACTTTCTCCTGAGAGATGGGAAGTCAGACAAAGTAAGTGAAGCCTGTGGATTCAGCCAAAGCTGAAGCCACCTGTACCCATTTTAGTAATGTGAGCCATTACATTCCTTTTTTAAAATTTAAGTGGTGTATTAATTCATTCTCACACTGCTATAAATAACTGCCCGAGACTGGGTAATTTATAAAGAAAGGAGGTTTAATTGACTCACAGTTCCGCATGACTGGGAAGGTCTCAGGAAACTTACAATCACACCGGAAGGCACCTCTTCACGGGGCAGCAGGAGAGAGAAGCAATCAAGACAGAAACTACCAAACACTTAAAAAACCAACAGCTCTCATAGGAACTCACTCACTATCATGAGAAAAGCATGCGGGGAACTGCATGATCCAATCACCTCCCACCAGGTCTCTCCCTCAACACCTGGGAATTACAATTCAAGATGAGATTTGGGTGGGGACAGAAAGCCTAACCATATCAAATGGTTTTTATACTGGGTTTCTATCCCCATAGAAGCCCAACATACATTCTCCCCCACATACATCTTGGTTTTCACCAAAACAGTACTGCCCAAGTTAATGAACATCACATTGGCCAGACAGGACTCTAAGTGGTTTTGACCACAACCAAAAAATAATTGGAATACACGTGAAAAACCTGCAATAGATGAATTTTTTTTGAAAGATGAATTAGTTGACCTGTAGAATTTTTCTCTCAAAAATATATACTGATATATGCAGAGGTCATTCTTTAGTCAAACAATATGTAGGAAGTCTAGAAATAAAAAGGTTATATGGAGTTGAGAAAGAAATTACTGCTGAAACAAGGCAATACCTGTCCAAGCTAAGGTAATGGGAAACCAAAACAGAGCCAAATTGCCTGGGGCTGAGACCCAGCTCTGCCACACACTAATACATGATCCTGGGTAAGCTTCTCCACTTCCACGTGCTTCATTATACTCATCTGAGAAATGGGTATAAAAATAGTACCTGCCTCATGGGGTTATTGTGAGGACTAAACACATGAGTACATGCAAAGCACTTAGAACAGAGCTTGTGCAGATAGTAAGTGTTAGCTATTATTATAGGTATTACATGATTATTGTTATTAATATTATGGTTAAGCAGAAAAGGCCAATGGATAGAAAGGAGAGTGGGCCTAGCATAAAGAAGCTAACAGTCATATGGTCACTGGGCCACAGAGGGAAAGACAGGAGTTGTCACCTCTCCAGTTCCCATAGGACCAGCCATACTTCATAAGCTTTCTATATCCTCAAAAATACCCATTGACCCACTTTTCTTTTTTTAACTTTGGCCTCTCTGAGTGGGTTTCTGTTTCTTGCCATCACACAAGCCTAGACAAAAGTATGGCATTTGCAGAGCATGATGAAGGACCAACCAGATGGCACTGCCCTGCTCCACACCATCAACTGTGCCCCAGCTTCTCTCTAATATGTACTCTCTCCATCAAAATCCATCTTAGTTCTGCAAAAACAGCTCAAAAGCCAAAGCCAACATCATCTCGGCCATGTGGAAGGCGTGTTATGCCAACCGTAACACAGTGGTTGCCATGGCTTGTAAGAGGACAAGAGGGGATCCTCTAGGTTTCCACCTTCGAAGGGCAGGTAGATCATTTCCTCTCTGGGGATCAGGTGTCCAGGATTGCCATGTGAATCCAAAGTCTTTCTAACACTCTCTTTGCTAAGTTCTATTCATAGAAAACCTTGGCCTGCCTCCAGGTCCATGTGACATTGTTTGTGACAATGAGCAATGAGGATGTACTCAGCTTTTTCAGAAAAACAAGCTCATGTTTTCGAGACATTAAGGGCAAAACTTTTCCCACAGCATAGAGTGAAGTCCCCTTCATCATACCCAAGGTGCATCATTCCAAAACTCACAAACAAAACGCCCCCCACAAAGAAATCCCAAAGCCACACACATTCCGACTTCCTGGTCAGTAAACAATGTGTCTGAGAAGATTTACCCCGATGCTGGGCCCGATTCCTCCCCAGGAAATGGACTCCTTCTCGTACCTTTCCTCTCCTTACTTCAAAACACATAAAAGACTAAATGAGGGCAGCTGAGTCCACACTCAAGGACAAGAAAACAGACTCCAGGAGAAGTGAAAACTCTGACCCAGTTTTTCCACCTGAATTTTCACCCATCAAGCCGTCATACTTCATTAAGTCAGGTCTAAACATTCTCACTCATCCTGAAATTCCAGAATTTCATAATTACAACCTTGACATACCAGGACAGTCTCTGTAACCGCCACCAACCCACAAAGATGGAAACACAAATTCTCCTCTACATATGGTGGGGTTACGCCTCAATAAACCCATTGTAAGTTGAAAATATCATAAGTTGAAAATGCATTTAGTGCATCTAACCTGCTGAACATCACAGCTTGGTCTGGCCTACCATAAATGTGCTCACAACACTTACGTTAGAGCAAAATCATCTATACAAAGCCCATTTCATAATAAAGTGTTGAATGTCTTATGAAATGTATTGGTTACTGTACCGAAAGCAGGAAACAGAATGGCTGTATGAGTATTCAAAATATGGTTTCTACTGCATGGGTATTGCTTTCACAAGTTTGTAAAGTCAAAAAATCGTAAGTGGAACCATTGTAAGTCAAGAACCATCTGTATAACAGTCTCCCTATCAACTACAGTATTCCTCTGAAAATGGATTATTAATCTTGCTTGAATAGGAACAAAATAGATAAACATAGCTAATTCCTTCTTTTTACTGCCTGGAAAGTAATTGCACATAAAAGAAGACAGACATTGACTAGATGTGGTACTTTACAAGTGACAATGATCACAGGGTTAAAAAGAGCCTTGCATCTACCTGGGAACTCCTCCCCAGCATCCCTGACATATTATGTCACCTGGGGTTGGACACCTCTAACCATTGCCTTTACTTGCTGCAGGAGTCGGAGCCAGTCTTGACATGGTCCTCCTGGGCACTGCTTCACTTCCACCTGCAAAAGCAGGTGTTCTAGCACCTTAATGAGGCAGACCTCGGCCTTTCCCATTGCTTCTGGGTGTCACCACTCCCATGCAGACTGAGAGATGGGGACGCAGTGTATGTAGGGCCTCCTTCAAACTATAGGACATGGAGCAAGGGGGTAGCACCATTCCAAGCATATTTCCTAAGAGTAGCAGCTTTTCAAAGTTTTTCACAGGTGTTATATTGACATAATTATTGTAAAGACAAGGAGGAAAAGGAAGCAACATTGAATGGGTGAACAAATGGGTATCAATGATCATTTTCTAACATTTAGTTTGACTCAATTTCAGAAAGAGAGAAAAGTTTCAAAAATAGGAAAAAAAGACCCATATACCCTTTGTAAGGATTATTTAAATCTTAATGCTTTATCACCTTTACTTTATCAATCTCTCCCTCAATATGTATATATTTATATTATATGTTTTCTGTCCTGTTTGAGCATAAGCTGCAGCCATTCAGGTGGGTTTGACAGGAAGAGAGTTTTTAAAACATACTTCAAGAGAAAGAAGAGAAAATCATTGATACTAAATAAGTCTTTGCCTTAAAGCAATTGTGAATAATAATGCTTTTGTCTTTGACACCCAATAAATCATTTAAGTTTAAAAAATCACTGGTCAGATGCTGAGACAAGTAAAGGGGAGCTGAAGGATGACTGCTTCCCCCACCCATTCCTCGATGGCCCAGCCCTTCCCTGACACTGGTTCCATCTATGCCCCCGGCTCCATCCATTAAGGAGCTTCATCCAACTCCAAAGACACTTGAGAAACACACTGGTGCTTCTTCCAAAAGCGCCATTGATGCAAGTGACTTCAGGTGGGCCCCTATTTCCTAACTCCGCAAAACCACAGGGCAAGTTTCTGGGTCCCCCAGGGCACTCCTTCCTGCCTAAATTCTACTCCTAATTATCATCTTATATATACATGATGGGGTTCAGGGCATGCCACCCCAAAATATGACTGTAGGAGACCAGAATATGTCACCCTAAACATGCCTCTTTGGCACAAGGATTATTTTGAGCTGGTTATTTTGGAAAACAGCCGACACAGGAGTAGGCTATGAAAAGTTATCCTATTTTTATAAGAGAAATTTACGTCTATAAGGAAAGTCTGCATTTTGGGGAGCATCTTTCTGTCTCTGTGCCAGGAAGAGAAATATGGCTAAATCACCAGAGACTCATAATCAACGGAGAAGGTATCAATTTACATATGCAAAACAGGCCCTCATTTTACAGTGCTTTTCCTGGCCATCTCATCTTCACCGGGTCTTTCCCCATACTCTTCTTTCCTTGTTTCAGCAAATGACGGTATTTCCGCCTGAAGTCTAAGACACCTCTTTGAGATCTATTCTAAAAATGTACTCATTTTTCTGGGTTATCTCTCATGTATACATGTTATTAAACTGCTATTTTTCTGTTATTGATCTGTCCTTTGTCACAGAGAGTCCCAGTCAAGAACTACACGGGGTAGACAGAAAATTATTTTTCCTCCCCTACATACATCTTGGTTTTCACCAAAACAGTACTGCCCAAGTTAATGAACATCTCATTGGCTAGACAGCACTCTAAGTGGTTTTGACTATATCCAAAAATGAAATCCGTCTACAAGGAAGAATATTTGTCACAGTTGAGCTATTCACTAAAATGGGCCACCAGGCCTGAGGTTAACCCAAAGAAGAGCTTCAAAGAGCCTTGGAGCCATGGAGCAGCACTGGAATACAAACAAAGCAACTGTAGTTCTTTATCTCAGCGGCAACAATCTGTCAAAAATACCTATTAGCTCTGCCACCTGCATCTCCCATGCTGCCCTGTACTCGCCAAACCAGTTGATTCAACAGGTGTTTTTTTTTTGTTATTTTTTTTCCATTTTGGGAGGCATCCCATACCTTCCAATAAATTACATTGTTGTTGAAGTTAGTCAGAGTTTTTTCACTCTTTTGCTTTGTTTTACTTGCATCCAAAGAACCATAAACTACCACACATGATTAAACTATGCACCTTTGCCTTTCAGTATTCATTGTTCTGTCTCTACAGCTATTCCAGTTTTCTGTGTTCCATCTCCACAGCTTCCCCACAGGGCTTCTTAAAAATGGAACCATAACTTTTCATCTTCTCACTCTCCTTCCATTGACGTAGTGCAGAATCAACGTTCCTCCGCCAAGACTGTCTGACTAACTGTTCATCGGTAAAAGATTAAATAGCCCTGAACTAGACTCACTCGGCTGTCTCCTAAATTTTAAAACTGGATATTGCTTTTATATCAATCTATTGTAAACAGAGTCCATTTTCAAATTCCTCTCGTTTCTATAAGCCATGAAACAACTTCATGAAATGGTATTCAAAGTCTACTTCTCTCCGGTCTCAGATCTGTCAGCAGCTCTGATGCATTAAATAACTGGAAAGTCAACCACGATCCCGGATTCCCTAGGTTGTTTTCAAACCAAGAACTTTACTGGTGCCAAGACTAGCAGGAGTTCCTGAACTGGCCAACATTCCTTGAATTTCCTTTGAGAGGTAAAAAAAAAAATAAAAGGGTAGCTTAAAATGCATTATATAAGAAGGAAAGGTATGAGCAAGTTAAGGGGAAACTACAAAGGAAGCGGGCCAAGTCCCAAAATAAAAGGCAGGAATAGAAGACTAAAAATAACACACAGGGAAGTGTGCCACATCTGTAGGGGTCCCTTGCATTCTCCTGAAGCATTGTGCTTTTTTTTTTTTTTTTTCTCAAGAGCATGCTAATAATTGTGTGGAGATGTAAATAGAACACTATTATTTGTTCTTTAAAAATAGTCACTTCTCTTGTAGAATTGTGAGAGTTTCAAACGATATTAATTGAATTTCACTCATTGCAATTTTCTTTTTATGGATATCTTCAAGTTTGCTAAGAAGTTAGTAGATCTTTTTCAATCTCTTTATCTAGTCATCTTGAATAGAAAATGTAAAATATTTTAAGTATTTCAGTCTTGTGGCAAATTATTGGACACTTAAAATACAAAAAAAATGAGATTGGTTTTTATAATAACACAAATTATCTGCCATCTATGGAAAGCTTAAGATATGGCAGACACAGTGTTAGAATTCACTGGCATACCTAGAACATGTGCAAAGATTCTTACAACTTTTCACATGAGCCATTACCCACACTTCACACACAAGACACTGAGAGGCATTGTGGTTGAATAACCCATCTGAGGCCAATAGCTACTGAGTAGTGCAGTGAGTGAGTCCTGCTTCCCTCTGACTCAAAAACACTAGAGTCCTTGTCCTTCCGCAGTACTTTAAGATGATCAAAAAATATTTTTTTAAACAGGCTAATTACGTATACTTAGCTCAGAGCCATCATTAGGATATCCGTTGCTCTCTTAGTCGGTTTTGCTTACTTTGGAAAACTTACAATTGGATTTATATTTAAATTCCACAGATCTCACAGCTAACATAGATACCATTCCTCCTGGGTATAAGGTTCATCTTCCACCACTTAATCAACTATTGGATTATTATGACAATTATTTTTCTCCCTCAGGAGAAATATGTTACGACAGATTTTAAGAAAATGAGAACTTCATATAGTGGGAACTGTCTAGGAGAGGTCATTCACGATGTGTGTTTAATAATTGCTTCCAAGTTGTTAATTCCTGTTTTCTCTAGACACAACAGAAACAGGAAATATTTACCAACTTCACAGGTGTCAGGAAATACTTTTAAAACTGGTAGCCTGGGTCACCCGCTGAAGCAGATAGCTCTTCTGCGCGTAGGTGCAGAAGGTACATTGTAATTTAAAATTTGGTCCAGAGAATCTAAGGATTCACAGGCATTGCTTCTGTTGAACCAAGGATATGTTCCAGAAGACAGTTGCAGTGTATGCACATGTGCTTTGCAGCCTTTCTAGCATTTACTAGAAAACTAGAATTCTCTACATTTACTTAATTTGAAGCTCTATTTCCATATCTAACAATGTGCCAAGAAGAAAAAATACATCTCAAAACTACTGAAATATAGGATCATGTTCTTAAGTCACTTTTTGTGTAGCAAACCACTGATTTGTTTTCATGTTGCAACCTACATTTTCAAAAATGGACAGAGCTTTTTTTTTCCCAATTATAAAAGTAACTGCAAATTTTCAGAAAACGGCTAAAAATATAAAGAATAAAATGAGCTCCATTTTTTTCCTAATTATAAAATAACTGCAAAAATTTCAGAAAACAGCTAAAAATATAAAGAATAAAATAAGTGTCATTGATAACACCTTGATTTATATCCATTTAAATATTTTTTCACAAAAATAAGATTATTCATATGGCATTGTACCTTACCTTTTTTGCTTAATGTAAGTAGAAGTGCTTTTAGGCAAACTTCACTTAATCATCTCACTGAAATCACCATCTATGTCCATTCTCTCCCCCAAAACACACAAGTATCGACATACACGGAGTACACTGAAGGACGAGGCTGGCAGCAGCACTCCCCAACCCCGCCCCACCTGGGATGTACCTGTTCCTTGCACTACCATTGTTGAATTAAAAATATACCAAGAGATGTTTAGCTCCCACATATGAATGAGAACATGTGATATTTGTCTTTCGGTTCCTGACTTATTTCACTTAACATGGTGTCCTCCAGTTCCATCCATGTCGATGTTAACGACAGAATTCATTCTTTACATGGCTGAGTAGTATTCCATTATATATATATGTATACAATATATTCATTATATATTATATATCTCATGGTATGATATATCATTATATATCATCATATATACATTATATATTGTATATACACGTTATATATCATTATATAGCATCATATATATTATATATACACATTTATATATCACATTTTATTTATCCAATCATTCATTGATGGACACTTAGGTTAATTCCATATCTCTGCTGTTGTGAACAGTGCTGTAACAAACACTGGGATACAGGTATCCCATTGATACATTTTCCCTCGATTTCTTTTCCTTTGGATAAGTAAATACCCAGTAGTGGGACTGCTGGATCATATGGTAGTTCCATTTTCAGTTTTTTGAGAAATCTCCATGCTGTTTTCTGTAATGGCCATACAAATTTACATTCCTACCAACAGCCTTTAAAATTATATTAAGTTAAATAAACCAGGCACATAAAGACAAATATTGCATGTTCTGACTCATATGTGGGAGAAAAAAGAAAAAGAAAAAGCTCATCTCATGGAAGTAGAGAGTAGAATGAGAGACTGGGAAGGATTGGGAGCAAGTGGTAGGGACAAAGAATGAGGTCAGTTAACAGATACAAACATAGAGTTAGACAGAAGAAATAAGCCTTAATGTTGGATAGCAGAGTAGGATGACTGTAGTTAACAATAATGTATTGTATATTTCAAAATAGCTAGAAGAGAGGACTTGACATGTTCCCAACATATAAATATGATAAACACTCGGGATGGTGAATACCCTAAATACTGTGACTTGATCATTACACTTTCTACACATGTAGCAAAATATCACACGCACCCAACACTCAAGATGGTACCCTAAATTCCCTGACTTGATTGTTGCACTTTCTACTCATGTAGCAAAATATCACATGCACCCCATAGAAATGTACAAATACTATGTATCCATTAAAAAATTTTTAAAGCATACTGAGTCTGTTGCATTTATTCCCAAACCTGTTTGTGCAGTTATCTCTGTTATATAACTTAATTAAATATTACATCAGTAAGCTAGTAATGCAAGAGAATTGTTATTTCCATGAATATTAAGGTGAATGTTTTAGGGAAATCTGATAAAAGTATTACTTTAAAAGAAACAGCTGCTCTCAAATTAGGGGGAAGGGAGTCATGAAAATCTAGTAGTCCACACTCTGATTGTGGTGTAGTCAAGAAAGATGATGCACACTCCTTCTGGCAGCCACACTACCTGACCAATGACCAGAACTGAATATACGGTCTCTCTCTGCTTTGGAATTAACACATTGTACATCATCAGTAGTGATATATGCACCTCATCATTTTCAATGTCTAAATTATATTCAATTCTTGGCTATACTGTCTTTTTTTTAACCAATGCTGTATCAATGACCTTTTCAGATTATTTGCCAATAGCAATTTTTCAATACTATAAAAATGTTGTGACATTTATTGTATATACATTTATACACACTTTAACCAAGTATTTCCTTAGAATAAAATCATGGAAGTGGAATTTCTACACAAAAGAATGTATACTTTTTGGGCTGAGTGTAATGGCTCACACCTGTAATCCCAGCCCTTTGAAAAGCCAAGATAGGCAGATCACTGGAGGTCAGGAGTTCAAGATCAGCCTGGCCAATATGGCGAAACCCCATCTCTATAAAAATACAAAAACTAGCCAGACATGGTGGCACGTGCCTGTATTCCCAGCTACTTGGGAGACTGAGACGTGAGAATGTCTTAAACCCGGGAGATGGAGGTTGCAGTGAGCCGAGATCGTGCCACTGCACTCCAGCCTGGTTAATGGAGTGAGACTGTCTCAAAAAAAAAAAAAAAGAATGTATACTTTTTAAAGCCTAGATATGTATGTATATTTTAAAATATAGAGTACGTAAACTAAAAATATTTGATATTTTCATTTTTAAAAATTAAATGACTACACATGGGACGATGTTAATTAGTAGAGTTTTCACCACTATGCACAAGATTGTATCACTGAATTTATTTGGATCTAGGTGTTTCATCTGTAAAATAAAAGGTTTAGACTAGATTTCCTTGGGGCCTTCTTCAGGAGTCCAATAACAGACTACCATGCATGCCTATATTCTCTCAGGGGCTGGGAAGTGTATCAATGCATCTATTTTGTGAGTGTTATGTCTCAAAAGTTGATTTAAGTGGAATTTTATAAACTAATTCAAGTAAGCAAATCAAACTATATCATCACTACATAAAGTCTCTATCTTCATTTTGACTGGTGGTCCTGACCTTGGAATGGTGTCTCTCTAACCATGGGGGTGAGGCTTTGGGGTGAACAGAAAGAAACTCCTTTTGTAACTCTGTTTTCTCTTTAATTGCAAACTAAACCTTTGTCCTTCCCAGACAACCTTATGAAAAAGTGCTCACCTCCCATGCAGCATTCATACCCTTGTCTGCCTTTCACCCAATCTCCCCATGGACACTGCTCCACTGTGGTCACAAGGGCCTACCTAAGGACTCTGGTTCTGCCTTTTCTCTCCATGACACAGGACGCCATTCACTCTTCTTGAATGCTGTTTTTTTCTATGAGACTATATTACTTGATTACTTCCCAAGTCTCTGGTTCTTCTACTTCCATCCTCCTTTTGTGTTCTTCCTCTATTTGTCCCCACAAAGTTCCCACAGTTTAGCCGAAAGTTTCTCTGACTTCTCAGCAGCTTAAACAATTAAGAATCTTCAAACAGGCCAGACATAGTGGTTCATGCCTGCAATCCCAGTGCTTTGGGAGATGAGGCGAGGATCATTTGAAGCCAGGCATTCAAGACTAGCTGGGCAACATAATAAGACCCTGTCTCTACAAAAATAAAAATAAAAATTTAATCAGCTGGGTGTGGTGGTCTGTGCCTGTAGTCCTAGCTACTCAGGAGGCTGAGGGGGAAGGATCAGTTGAGCTCAGGAGTTTGAAGTTAGTGTGAGCTATTATTGTGCTACTGTACTCCAGCCTGGGCAACAGAGCAAGACCCTGCCCCCTTCTCCAAAATAAGAGTTTTCAAAAAAATTAAGTGTACCAGCTAGTTACGATATATTGCAATGCATTCTTTCATAAGGTCAACAATGATTAGTTTTGATCACCCCTTAGTTTATCTCCTTTCTAAACAAATCTAGATTTTCTTGTATCTCAAAGTATAAATCCCTAGACCAGCAGCATCTGCACCACCTGAGAACTTGTTAAAATGGAAAATGCTTGGACCCCACCTCAAACCTACTGAATCAGCAATACGTGTTTTAGCAGGGCTTTCAGGTGATTCTGATGCATGCTAAAGTTGGAGAACCACTACTCTATGTCAGGCACCCTTTTAATGCTAGGTCTCAGTTTAATGACTAGGATAACTGATGGGAAATCAGAAATAATCACTTCTCCCTCTAAATATCTGCGTGGTGTTGAATGACACCTATAGATCCTTTATGCCTAGGGAGACCAGGGTGAAAGAGGGAATAAAATGCAGGATGCAAGAGCAGTCCTCCCCAATTGCCTTTCACAGGAAATGACAACCTGGTCTGACTATAAGAATTACCTTACCCTTTTTGCTACCACTGGTGATATCCCCAATGCCTGAGGGAGAAGCACTTCCTGTCTTTGTTGCTTTGAACAATTCTATTTGTCAGATTCACTAACTTGTGTAGGCCCTCAACATTTTCAATCACCTCACAACCCAACAGGAAGGATAAGTATCTGGGCAGTCAGGGATCTGGCTGGCGAAAGGGGAGGAAAGGCTGTCTTCTTGAGCAGCTGCTGCTCTGGTGAAGACACAGGGCCTGTTATATGCTTTATTTATTCCATTCCTTCACTCATCCATCCTTTATTCATTCACTCATCCATCCATTCCTTTATTTATTCATTCATCCATCCTTCCACCAATCATCCCTTCAGTCATCCATTCATGCAATACTCATCCATCCATCCCTCTTCCTATCCATCCTTCCTACCTTCATCTATATACCTATCCACCCATTCATTCATCCAAGCATCCATTCATTCCAGAAATATTTATTGTGACTCAGCTTAGTTTCTTTCCAATATCAAATGAGATTGGGCCCATTGATCTATGGAATTTTCTTGTTTCCCAAGTGTTTTCTGGAATGGTCCATTGAAGTGTGGGAAGAAAATTTCAAAACTTCTATTTATATCTCTTATCTCTTCATTTTAAAAATGTCTAGTTTGAGTGTATGTTTTATAATGAACACAATATATTAATACGATAGTGTGTATATAGTTTGAAATTACATGCTCAAAAAAATTTTGCACTCGCAAAATATGCAGTCAGAGGTGTACAGATCCAAAGATTTTGGAGACCACTTCTATGAAGATTAGTTGTAAGACTGCAGAGCACTTTGGGATAGACAGGTCCTAGCTTTTGGGGTGAAAACCAGGAAGAACCCCCAGTACCATGAAGCTGGACAGCTAGAAAATATGCCTGCCACTCAGAGCAAGTGGGCCCACTTTCATCTGATTTTATTGCCCATGGTCACACAGGTGGTTACTGCAGAGCCCGAAACAGAGGCCAGTCCTGCTCCAGTCTAGCTCTTGTTCCACACTTCCTCAAAGAAGCATTTGGACTGTGGCCCGGGCTTCAAACCAAGAGGGCAGATCTCTAAATAACTTCACTCCCTGACAGAGTAGCCTCAAACTTTCTCGCACATAGGTGAAAGTAGAGATTTTCAGTTAATAAAAATGTAAATATCTGGCATTCATGTAACTTTGTGTCTCATTCACACCCAATTCCTACCATCTTACAAAATATATTAATTCGAGCAGACAGGATTTTTTCTTATATAGACATTTTTTTAGCATTTTTATCAATTCACCTAAAATGTTTTCATAATTTGCCCACAAGGCTGAATGAATGTATACTGTTCTTGAATACAATACTCAAGCTTCAAAGTTGTAAAATAATCTCTTCTTCCATAGGTACCGAAAGGTTTGTCTTTGGCTATGTTTTCTAAAAAGTAACCACCTTCAAAAATATTAGAAAATATATGAAAATAAAATGCTAGTATTAATTATGAGTGGGAGCATGAGTGAGAAACCTAAAATGATAAAAGTAAAAATTGTTCAATGTTTTTAGAGCTGTAATCTTCAGTCAAACAGCTAACAACTGATTGAGATTTAATTATAAGGGGTTTCCTCACAGAACATGGAGAGTGCAAAGGAGCACTCAGTAGCTGTTTAATGGCAAAGTTTCTACCATTGAAAATGTCAAAATCCAGGAAGAGAATATAAAACAAAGAAGAAAAAATACTCTAAGTCTAGGACCTCAAGAGCCATCCAGGTAGCAAAATAGAAATGGTTATTTAAGCCTTAGCTCTGCAGCTAACTAATGATGCCAACAGAAGTGTTTACCTTTTGTTGTTGTTTTGCAGAATGAGTTAATATATTGGGACCTACTTTTAGGAAGCTCTAAAAAATGAGTAGATCAAAAATGTGAGGCAGAGAAGCAAATATCCTGACCCCCAGTATCAATAGAAGAAGCTTATCCAGAGCAGAAAATTCTGTTGAAGAACTTGTCCTTTAATATGCATGAGAGTTCTTATTTATAGAACGAATTGTTAAAATAACTTAGCAATTTAACAAAATCACATATCAACACAGAGAAGCTGTATCTTGTTCTTTTTTATTGAACAATAATAAACTTGTCCTTTTAAAACAAAACCTAACAGCTCATGCAGCTTTACATTCAAAGGCCTTCCCACACACATTCACGATCTGTTGGCCAACTTCAAGAATAAAATACAGGTAAATACTGAAATCATTCTTAAATAAGTTCTTCACTTCAAATAAAATACTTCTGAAATATTTCCTAACAACATCTAGTACAATAGTCCTGTTTGTGCTAAGATTCTTTCAAATATACTCCTAATTCCACTTATCAACCAAGTTTAAAAGAAAAAAATATGAAAATAAACTATATTTTAAAGTTGACATGTTTTCTGCTGAAAATTGACTCTTCTTTTCCAAACCTCCTAAAAAGTTATTTTCTACTTTAAATTGAAAATTCACCTAAGTCATGGCACTTCTGTTTAAATAAAGACCCTCTGTTGCTCATTTTTTGACATTTTTGAAATCCAGAGTGACTCTATTTTTCTAGGTTTCTCTTACGCTTACTACGGTTATTATTACTATAATTACTGATAATAAATTTATCATGCCTCAGATGTTTGAAAATCTTATAGAGTCATAGCTTTATTCTAACCATTTTAAACAAATAATACTAGATTTCTTTCCTCAAGAGGATGATAAATATGGGTAGGGAGGATGACTTGCACTGACACATTTGTTTATAAAAATATATAAATATTTACCTTCATACACACACAAACCACCAGTGGGTAAAATACTTCTTAGGTTTATCTCTGACGTGGCATACGTTAAAGCCATTTGTGGAAGTATATGTGTTTCCTCTGCCCCAGAACCATCCTTCAGATACAGGTAACCTGGGAGCTACATCCGCAGCCTTTTGAAATTGCCCTCAATTCAAAGCTGTTTGTTACTCAAATTTCCATAAGCTTCAAACACTTTACTTCCTTCAGGGGTTTTCTGGTTGTTTTATTTTGACTTTTCCCAAAGTGAAAAAAAAAAAAAAAAGTACAATTAAATTCTACAGAAGCTACCTACCAAGGAAGGGCTAAATATTATACTTCCCACTCCCACCCCCTCCCCACCTTCTCCTGCTCTTAACTCTTCATTCCCTATCCCAACACTAATGTACATCAAAGTCAAAGAACTAATGGGCTCACTGTGGTCTTCAGCTTTGCCTAGCTTCCTCTTTGGTTGACCTGTCTCCATGTAAAATTACCTAAATTGCCTTTTTAGTTCTTCAGTTTACTATACACGCACATTTAACAAATCTATATGCATTCAAAAATTTAACAAATACATACAAGTGTTCAGTCATATGGATGTTACGGATTGTAAGTAGCCTACTTTTTGTTTTCTGGATCCACCATGCATCACATTTGGTCTTCAGAAATTACATGTCCTTATGCTATAATCTAGAAAGTTCCTAAAATGTTGGCTGTGTGTTGAACAATCACGAAAATAGAGCCTTCTCTCAGAAATCGCAGCCGGGATCAGCGTGGATTTAACCATTTCCTCATTATGGGAGACCTGGCAACGTTCTCTTTCACAGCTTCTTCTCTCACAACATTGCCGTCTCCAGATGTCATGTCATGCTCTGAAAGTAGACAGAATACAAATCATGTTCAAACGTCTACAGCTCAAAGACAGCACAGTTTTGCTTTATTTTGTTTTACATGGAATTTACAATGAAATCTTTAATCAATTTAAGATTCCATGCTAACTGTATTCACTGCTCTGTATCAGTGAGCACCTCTATATACAATAGCACCCCTTGAATTACTTCTCTTTGTATACCTATCATCACCTGACATTATCTTCTACATGTATTTGTCTCTTTTTCCCCTGTATTATCTCACTCCACCACTAGAATTCCAGTTTCACAAAGGTAGGGACTTCATTTTGCTCACTGCTATATCTCCAGCACTTAGGACAGTGCTTGCCACACAGTAGGCACTTAATAAATACTTATGGAATAGGCAAATGTTGTACAAACAGGTCTCAAGTTAGAGTCTTACACTAACTGGTATGAAAGACAGATTAACTTTTGCTGCATCTGGAAGGCAAAAGGCAGACCAATGGGTAGAACTTTCATAAAGACACTTCTCACTCTACGTATGAAAAAAGTTTATAATATTTGAAATTTGCTAAAATGAAATTTTCTACTTCTAGGAGTAGTGAGGTGTGCTTGCTTTGGCAGTGCACGTTCTGATATGGAACACTTTAAGAAGATTAGCGTGGCCCAGCAGACGACTGTATGTAAGTCCATGAAACATTCCAGATCTTGCTCCCCCAAGACACTCCTGCACAAAAAGTTACTTGTGAATTCCCAACTTGGGAAGCTCACTGCCAAAAAAAAAAAAACGCCAAGTGGAACGCTGGGGACAGGAAGCACATTTGACAAGAGTGCTGTAGCCAGCAGGTGGAAAGGTGGAGAAGACAAGCTCGTGCTCTGGGGGTCCTAGTGCTGGTGAAGCTTGCAGCCATTTAGCCTGCTCTCAAACGCTGGGCCCAAACAGGTTTGTGCAGAGGTGATGTGAGGCCTGTATCAGAAGTGAAGCCCAAGCCTTGTCCTGTAAACTCCAGCGCATGAACCTGGAAGTCTCATGTAGTCTCAAAGATACATGTAGACTACAGAGGCCCCTAGACACAAAGGACCTCTCCAAGAGGTCCTTAGGGTATTCTGCTCTCCATCCTGGACCCGACTAAGGTTTACCAAGATCATACTAATAATCATCTTTTGCTGGTTGCACCTTTAGCTAATGAAAGGAAATGCCCTAGGTCAGAAAAGAGAGAAAACTGACTGCTTTTTTCAAATATTTCTGATAAGAATCTCAGTGCCTAATTTTGATGTGGAAATATTTTTTTAATATTTTTGTAAAATTTTTTGTAATTTTGATGTGGAAATATTTTTGTAATTTTGATGTGGAAATATTTTGTAAGTATAATGTAAGTATTGTTACGGGGGCATCACCATACTTAAAACTAATAATTCACTTAAACACATAACATTTCCCCTTCATTGTAACATGTTTAGTTGATCCGTACATAAGAAGGAGGTAAAATTAGAAAACAAGTACCTTTGCCAAATAGTTTATATTTTATTAATTTGAAGTGCAAAAGACCAAAAACAGAAACTAAATAATAATGGACTTGAATTGTTATTATAGTTGTGGTGGGGAAAAAAAAGTTTATAGTGTGTTGATACTAGCAGTCTCTGTGACTACATGTTGGGCTTATTATTTATTTGTTTATTTTTTTATAATTTAAAATATAGTTTTTAACTGACAATAATTGTATATATTTGGGATACAATATGATTGATATATATTTCCACTGTGGAATGATGAAATCAAACTAAGTAGCATAACCATCACCTCACATACTTATTTTTTTGTAATGGTAACATTTAAAATTTATTCTTTTACCAATTTTGAAATATACAATAATTATTCATTTCAGTCACCATTCTGTGCAATGGAGGCCTAAACTTTAGTGATGCATGTTGCTTTAAATGAGCTACTTTCAGTTTAATGGAACTCTCCTGTACTAGCCATCTATTCAACAAAATAAACAAATATGTACATAGCACCATCTCATAGGTTGTGCATTTCTCACATTCTAACACCTGTATAAGAAATACACATGGACTAACAAGCACCACACGAATATTACTACAGTTTCATTCATTTCCAAAATTTCAATCACAGATACTATTTCTTATCCTCTCCAAAATCCATAAAAACACACACTTGGAATTATTCCATTTCAATGCTTTCAAATGTTCTATATTTTCTATCTTGGCTCTTAAAGCTTATCCAATAAATTCCTCACAGTACTTTTTCTATGTGAAGTTAGGAGATGAATAGTTTTGTCTAGTAAATATATAAAACAGATCACTGAAGAATTTAAAGAACTTTGTATAATATCTCAGTTGGTTATTTTTTATTACAGATTTTTGGTAATTAATCATATTTATCCTCCTATAAATCATATTTAAACTAGGTAAACTTTATGATAAATTATATATAAACCTCAAAATTATTGATGGGCTCTTTTTAGAAAACAGCAACAGCAACCAAACTCAGCTACCACCCACCGTTCCCCTGAGTAAAGCAAAGGAAATAAAATCATTCCAATCCACATCTTATTCTACTCACAGATATTTTCTAAGTTATTCACACTGAAATGAGGCTATTGTTCCAATGCTTATAGCAGAATCAGTGCTTACCTGTGAGAGAAAAAAATCTGTTGGAAGACTTGGTTACTGAATATTGGAAAAAGGGGAATTTCAGGCATTTTCCCGTCCCCCTGTCACAGATGCCCGACTGGCAGTTGCAGGTCTCTCTGCAGTCCATCCCGAAGGTGCCGTAGGGACAGTCTGGGGACAAACGAAAATTGGAGAGGGCGCTGCTTGTTGTAAATACGTCTCCATCCTAACAGCCCTGTGTGCATAGCCTTACAATTTGAACCAACCTCATGAAACTTGAATGTAAAATAAAATCCAATTCTCCAAACCCAGGATTTGAAAGTTGAAACTTTGAGTCATAAATATGAAATCACACATTAAGACCAGATAATGGATGCCTCAGGCTTAGTGGCTTAGCGTCATGATGTAAAGTTAAGTTGAAGACAGCTATACACAGCCAGTCTCCTTGGACCAGTCTTCATTCTGGTGATGTTCTGCTTAGATACCAATAAATTCTCACAGATGACCTCTGAAACAGCTCAGCGAAGGTGGGAAATTGAACAGACATATATGCATCAGCTCCTCAAGGAGTTTTAAAAATGTGATGCTATCTTTGAATCTACTGTATTCACAGACAATTTACTATTTTAAGTGAATAGGAAAGGTCTTCAAACTAACCAGTGAGAGAGCTATCATCCTAGCTCACCATTAAGCAATCAATCCTCCTTCTGCTCCAACCCCCATCAAGTTCCTTATTTGTCGAAACGGCATGTCATACAACTTGCCTGACTCCCTCAGTAGTTAAGAGGGCTCACTGGTAAAATCCTCTGCAAGGCTAACATGCAAGATGCTAAATGAGCAAGAAAGCTCGGGGCTTATACACCCTGAAGGTTTGTACACCTACCAAGGACTAGAAGCTTTTAGAGCTCCAGTGCTCACACTTATGCCAAAACATCCTACATTGAAATAAAGAGGGCAAAGTCATTTATTTAAAATGCATAAAATTATGCATTTTAGACTAACCAACCTTTAAAAGCCAGTAGACTAGATATAGAATATTCTCTTGTTGTGAAAATACCTTGTAAATGTACAATCACAGGTGGGTAAAGAACAAATTGTGAGCCATCTGAGTCTCTAGCAGTCAGTACTCCACTGACTGACCAAGTAGATCATCAATGAGATATCTTTTTTTTAAAGAGATCTAAGAGTGCTCTTTTCAATATGGTTCAGATCACAGAGGAACCTGGTTTTGAACACTGTTCTCTTTGCCGGGAAGAAGAGATCTTAAAAAGGGATCCTGAAAAGGCCTCTTCCAGAAAAGCACACAGGATTGGGATTTGACTGTGTCTGCAGTGATACTGAAAACTAAAACTGTAGCCAAATTCCCAGAGATACTTTTAATGTATCCCCTGATATACTGAACAGTGCTGGGCAGATAGTAAGTGTTCATTAAATATGTGTTGGCTGCTGATTGTTAATCCAGGCAAGATGTTCACAGACATCTGAATATTTAGAAGACATTTGGATATGCAGCTGAAGTTTACAGTTTTCATGTGGATGTTCTTTTAAAAAGCTGAAGAAGGGAGATGGTGGCAAAATGTATTATCTCCATCTCGAGTTATTAAGGCTCACAAAGTCTCCTATTTCCAGCAGAGAGAAAAATGTTTAAAACTAGATTCATCAGCAACCTGAAGAAAGCCAAAAAGAGCGATCTTAAATATCTTTTTAGTATCTTGATCATTCAGTAGAATACTACAGTGCTAAAGACTCCAGATGCCACACAGCTTGTTTCTTTGCCCATATGTAATGTACATTTACCATCACATGTACAAAGGCATATTATGCCAGGAGAAAAAGCAATCCACTGCATATACATGCTATATCATAAGTATGATTGTGTTAACCACTTCCTCCCTAATTTCCTTATGTGAAGTACTGTTTTCTTAGTCAATAAGCCCCATAATTTACAAAATATATGGATCCTATTCAGTTGAAAGAAACATGCATATGTGTTCACCAAACAAAATATTTCCTCAATATTCTATTTCTGATTGTATATAAACAAAAATAAACTGAGCAAAAAATAAAACTCTCCTAATACTTTAAGAATTTGTTTTTTAATTTTGTATGTCTTGCAAACTAAAAGATGATTAATTTACACATTATATGTCTAAGAAGTAGGAGAATTAATGAAATTAGCACAATACTGGATAAATATCATTCATAAAAATGTATTAAATACATAAAACATAATAATTATTTAGAAATTTCTCAGTCCTTTCTATAATTTTGAAAGCTTCCTTGTATTATACAACTGATGGATGGGGTTATAGCATGTGTTGCTTCTTAATAATAGCTCTTCATAATAAGATCATGAGATATCTATAGGTAGAGTATTTTTAAATCATCATTCTTTTTATTCTAAACATTTTTAAAATGTTAAATATTTTAAACTACAGTTACTATGTTTAAAATAATTTCTACAAATACTTAACTACATTATTTAGCTAAAATTTCAACCTAACGAAGTTTTTCTTTAAGTGTACTAGTGGTCAAGCTCATTCTTCACAGACTTCCAGTTTTTATTTTTCTTTATTGTTATTTTTCCTTGTCTTAACACCATCTGTTATTTTTCCAGATGACCAAAACCTTTATAAAGTCAGATGAGGTTTGTTTTATGTTTCAGGGGACCCTCTTTGAAGAATGAGTTATTTTGTTAGATGACTTAAGCTCACTCTATTCCATAAAGTGCATTTGTGTTTATCAGAAATATTTGATCTTGAGAGTAGCCCTCCATCCTGTGGACCCTTTCAAGATCAAAGAATCACTAAATCTGGGGGCTAGAAGCCATTCCAAGAGGTTATCTAGTGCAGACCTTTGTAATCGCTGCCTCGCAGAGGAGAGAGCACCTAAGCCATCCTTAACAGATTACCTGTCAAGTTTCTAAAGTTTTCCAGAAAAGGAGCTAATGAAATCTTCCATTGCAACTTTCTTTTTGCGATCTCCTAAGGCAATGAGTAAAATGCCACATTTCTTTCTGTGCCTTCCTGCACACTGGTTTCAGTTGCTACTTGCAGCTATCCTTCTGTCTCTACCCTTGACAATACCTGCGTAGTGCCTTGTCAAGAATCCACCTGCCTTTTCCCTCTTACTCTTGAGGAGCAAAGCCACCTCACTTCCCAAGCTGGCTAAAAGCTCTCAGCGTGCCCCAGGAGGGGAGAGGTAAGGGATCACTCTTTACCTTTGCAGATACCAAACTCTTCACCAAAAGGATCCTCCCCATTAGAAGGCTGACACCTCAGCCCCGGGCCACACTTCATGCCATCCATGCCTGAGACTGTGCGGTAGCAAGTTTCTCCCCGCCCTGCAGCGCACACCCGGCAGCAGCCACAGTCGTCGAGCACTGTCCTCCTGCAGCGCGGGCTGCTTTTGCACTCACTGCTGTCACAGTGTTGAGGGCAATCCACCGCATAATTATTGCTCCAGGCGGCCACCAGGTGTGCAGGCACGAGGAGCGTCGTCAGCAGCAAGATGCTCTTCATGTTTCCAAGCTGCCTCCGGCTGGGCTCCCCTGTCATGGTCTTTGCTGGTGGGAAGCAGCCGTCCAAACTGGTAGCTGAGCCTCTGCCTACACGTTTATGAGTTTTATACACTGGGTTGCCCGCATGCTTTCCCGTCATCAATTTCCTTAACCCAGCAGCAGCGCTGTCCTCCTGCCAGGCTCTCTTGTTTTAGTTTATGAAATCCAGGATGAAGGCTGGATTAACACGCTGCTGCCATCCAGGAATTGAAAAGCCCAAGCTGATGTCATCTGTTATGTTTAGATGGTTGTTTTGCATGAGGACTGAAAAACTCACTCACATCCGTCTCAAGGGCCCAAGGACGTCTGTGAAGGAGGGATAAAGAAGGTCGCACACCCTCCTTCAGGACGGGAATTGTTCTGACCCTGGCATATCACTTGAGGTGTAGCTTTGTCTCACAGCCTCTGTAGTCAGGAGGAAAATGATATCAACATGAATCATCAGGACCGAAGAAGCTTCTTCAAAAAAAATAATAAACATTTGGTATTTCCCCTCAATAAATAGCCATGAGATCATTTGAAAGAAGAAAGGGTTATATTGTGTCTTTTCAATACTTAGAAGAAAGAAAATATTTTGATAGAGATATTTTTTAAGACCCTCTCTTCCTTCCTCTCACCCGTCTCCTCAAATGTTATTTCTAAAGCAATTCATGTCACATATATCGAAGTCTATTGTAGATGTAGCTGTGCTTCCAGTAAAATGTGGAACTGCCTCTGAGAATTTCTTTTAAAATCAATACAAAAAGCCACAAGAGAGGTAAGATTCTTTTGGCACTGCTTCTGGGTTACTAAATTCTGGAAAAACTTATCAGTTGGACTTTTCTGGTCCAAAACTTCCTCAGGGGAAGGCTCATCCATCACTAAGTCTGCTTGTCCAATGATCGAGAGTCTACCCAGAGCTCTTCCCCTCACCTCCTGGCATCTATCATAGCCCTCGCTAAAAACTGCCAAGCATGGCAGCCAGCCCAAGGCAACAAGTGGCTCAGCAGGAAAATCAGAACACAGCCCCCAAGAGGCAAGTCACAGGGAAGGGAAACATTACCCCTCAGGAAACAAGGTCTGCATGCTACAGAGGGTCACCGTGCCTAGGTCCCTCTGGGAAAACTGAGTAGCCCTCTTAAAATATCAACTGTGCCAGGGCCTTATTAAGCAAGGTTAAAGAGGAGAGAGAGGAGTTCTTACACCAACCACATGCGGAATTCCATGCCCCCCCTCACTTGTCAAAAGAGATATAGACTCACTGTCACTTAATAAATAACAACCCAGTAAAATGGGTGATTCTTGGTCTGTCACAAATGAACTGTGAGAAATTCACAGGATTTCTCTTGGCTTCAGCTTCCTCTTTTGAGAATTGATAGTGTTAGGCTGCCTGACCTCTAAAATTCTTGTTTCCCCTAGAAGATGAGGCATAGTGGGCATTGGATGTAACTTGATGATTGACTTTTGCAATTTTAGGGGGATACAGGGAGCAAATTCAGAATACAGAGAATTGAGGCAGTAGGAAATGAAAGCAAGAGTTTTAGCTTCCAAATTTTCCAAATTTTTCATGACAATCCAATTTGAAATACGCTAACTTTATCTCCCCAGAAGCACTTAACTTAGCAGGTGGCACACTCTGATGTTTTCAATAATGGGTAATATTTGTTAATAGCTTAAATATTTTACATGCATTAACTCATTTGCTCCTCATTACAATATTATGAAGTGGCTGCTATTATCACACTTATTTTTTAAAAGAAGAAACTGAGTCAGAAAGAGGTTAATTTGCCCAAGGTCCCTATATTGAAGGGATGTTAGTCTAATGTCAGAGCCACATATTCTATTGCTTATTACAATACATGATTATGATTTCATGGCCAATAGTTTCAATGGCCTAGGTCGCAATTTAGGCTGACCCTGGAAAATGTTCCTTGCTACTGAACACCACTTTCTAAGGGGTAGTTAACTGAAATAGTGATTAATAATAATATCTAACGCTTGCAGAGATCTGACTGTGTGCCAGATGCCACGCTAAGCAATTTATATAGATTACCACATTTAACTTTCAAAACAACCTCAAAAGCTAGGTGCTATTCTTATCTCCATCTTAGATATGAGAAAACTGAGGCCTAGAGAGGTTAAGTAACTTGTACATCATCACACAGTTAGCAAATGGTGAAGCCAGGACTCCAGTCCTGAGACCAACAAGCTCTGGAGACTGGATTAAGGGTTGTAAAATCAAATACATACAGGTACCAAACTGGCACCCAAGGTGGGTGACATGGTAAGCTATACTAGATGTAATACAGAAGTAATGGAGTGGATTTTGTCCTCCTGAATAGCACATAAAGACATGAAACTCTTCCACTGTGGAAGATAAAGAGAAACCAAATTGATAATACCTTCGGTAAATGACAACTAAACAAATGTAAGTTGAGAGTACCAAATCCAAACAGTAAACTAAACTACAATGCACAAGAAAGTGCAGAAAATATGCCCATTAGAGTTCACCAATGGTGAAACTATCTCAATACACAGTGCCTAACAACTCAGTTTAAGGGAACCTTCAATTCCTCCAAGACCCAACAAAAACCATTTGTCCTAGCACAATCCCTGTAAGATTTTTATCTGGTTGATTTCTGTCTTCCCCAGCCTTGAGCCCAGATCAATGAATTCCATTAGGAAAGTTAGCAATGACCACAAAGGGTTAGGAAACGTGAGCATGAGCAACCAAGGAGCCAACTTTAAGCTGCATTAAAAAGCAATAAGATGATGGCAGAGCTGTTGATAGTGAGTGGATGAGGTCCACCCATTTCACTTGCTTTGTGCTGGGGACTGGCACATCTCTCATCTCGCTCTGCCTGTATATCAGTTGTCAAGTCAAAGATTGAGAAAAGGCAAGAGGAGTTGCACAAGATTTTCACAACTCCTAAAATGTAAGTTCAAACTGAGGTGGATCAAACCATACCATCTGTGGATCCAAAGGATACAGCATATGATGTTTTGCAATGGGGGCAGAGAAATGATAAAACCAAATATCTATTTAACCCATTATACCCTGTATATTTAAAATGCCACTTTGCTTTTTTTTCTTAAAGCTGATATTGTGTTAGGAAAATAAGCTTTGGTAATGTGCATTAATATTTTGTGTTTATTTTGTACATTATGATTGCTTCTAACCAAATAACAAGGATTTTTTTCTGGATAGGTAAAAGTAGTCCAATGGAAAGGCCCTGGGCAGGTCTCAGACTCTCAGAAGGTAGTTTATGGTAAAGTGAATTGTACCATACTTACTGTGCCTTCCTAACAAACCAGCTCTACCAGATAAGTCTGGTTTAAATTGAATTACAAAGGCAGACTTGAAGGCATAAAGTTTGGAGGAGCAAGTGGAAACATTTACATGTAGATTTCAGGTGACTTGGTTTTTAGGTTAGTTTTGGTTGTGGTTTTTGATACCATCTGAAAGTCTTCCTGCTTTGACACCAGCTGATAGTAATTTTGCATGTGCCTACTGCAAGGTCTAGCCCACAGTAGGAGCTTAATACGTAATAAACACAAAAAAGGAACCAACTGTTTCCCAGAATCATCTTCAGACGGTAGTAAGTTAAATGGGCATCAATGTGTTCTTGGCTTTCCACCAGGAGAAGCAAAGTGAGGCCCAGATTCTAGGGCAGGCTGGGTTAAGCTGCAGAATGTGTTTACTTGTGGGAATAAGGTAGAGGTGTCCAGAAACAGCAGAAGACATTGAGGACTGGATGGAGCCTGAGCAAAGACTGTAGTCCCATTGCAGCAGTTCCTTCACAGCTAACCAAATTTGTCCTCTTGACCTTGGGCTTGGCAATATCACATCCACCCTGGGAAGTTCATGGGAGCCCCTCATAGCCAATAGAACTTGATGAAATACTTCTGCCAAACTGGCTGGGATTCACGGCAGTCACAGATCAGCTGTCAAAGCCCAGGGCCTAAGGAATATTCCCAGAGCCTCCTGCCCTGAGTACAGTTTGCCTAGAAACAGCTTTACCACTGCCGAGGTATGTGATCTTAGGCAAGTCACATGCCACATACCTTAGACCTCTCCTTTCTCCTCAGTACCTCAATAATAAGAGGGCCAAACATGGCAACATCGTGACTATTATTATCAAGAGTCTGATTTCTGAAGATTGGTTTCATTTTTTAAATGTGATCTTATGTCTTGGAGCAAATATTTTCCCAAAAGAAATCTCTCTAATTCTTTCAGTTTCTATTTTTAATAAAGACAATTTTAATAGTAAAGTGGAATTCAGTGCACCAATATATGATTTACAGGCAATTCTCAAAAACTACACCTGCTTAGAAGAGCAAAGTGACATTTATCTGTTTTAATTAGGCTTCTTGCCCATATGGGGGCTCTCTGATTTGTCTTGATGAGCAGATCAACCTCATAGGAAGCTGGGGTGCCATCACACACAGCCCTGCAGGAGCCCTGAGTGTGACGGTGTGTGAGTGACTGCGAGAAGATAAGGACAGGACACCCGCAGTGTCTGCTACAAACCCAGAATGTCTGGGCAGCCCTCAGAGAACTTGGCACTATATCCAGATTTTTTACTCCAGTGGAGCCTCTGAGGAAGTAGCCAGAGTCGGGTTGTTTTTTAACCCTGTTCAAATCTGGAAACTTCAACTTTGGGTTCACGCTGCTAGGAACATTTTTAGAGCCAGGAAGTCTGGCTTGGAAACATGAGGAACTCTTACTCACTGAGGTGACCTTCTTCTCCTCTTTGCCGCCGGTTCTGGCAGGTTCTAGTGTGGGGCATCAAGGCAAGCTTTTCTTTCTAACAGCTAGCTCCTTCTCAAATCAGGTTCTGAATCTCGGACTCCATCAGCAAGAGATTCCGGTTTCACACAGTGTCCCTCTAGCTGCAAATATGAACCCACATCCAGAAGCACCATGTGCCGCCCTGACATGAGAAGCAATGTGAGTAGCAAAAGTAGCTCTGAACTCAGGACCAGAAGACGTGGGTTGGAGTCCCAGTTGCATAATCAGCCACGGGTAAGGCACCAACCAGCCTTCCTCATTAACATTAAGTCATTTTCTTTTAATAAAATATAAGGGAGAGAAATGCCCTCCCTTCCTCAAAGAGATGTTGAGATCAAAGGAGAATGTGGATTAAAAACATGGTGCCAACTAAATTACTGTATAGGTGTAAAACATTATTACTTACTCTATAAGACAAATTAAATCATGAGAGAAAATAAACCAGTGACTTTCTTAGGTCTCACCCATTCCTCCATTCCTCTCACATTCCACAAGATGGTCTAGTTTTTCATTCACTTAATTCACAGCAAACCATGATGACTGAGTTTCAACATTCTTCCTTAGGAAAACTCCACCACCCCTCCTAGCAGCCTGCCTCGCCCCATCCAAGCATGGGATGACTAAACAGCTCACTAAACTTCTCTGCTAAAAGAGTTTTTAAAAGTGTCCCAGGTTCCTACATGACTAAAGAATTACTGTAGGCATTGGAAGTCATTTAGACATTAGAACTAGAGAACATAGATTTTTTAAGTCATGTTAAAAGTTATTGCTAAGATATTTGAAATTTCCACTAGGAATTTTAGAAAGACAGAATTTCTGATTAACACAAGAATCATAGGAAATTATTCTGCTACTTTGCTTCTCTAATGACATGAAATTTCCTTTGCCTAACCTTAAACTCACCCCTTTTATAATGTAATAAAATGTTAATCAGGACCACCCTCACCAAACTCATCAGTTTGTCCAGTGATAAATGGCCTTAGCCTTTTATATGACATGTAAGTTGAATGAATGATTGAATGTTCAAAACAAAAGTTAACCACTGGATGAAGAGAAATAAGAAACATAGCTTCCAAGCCCCTTATTTAGGACATTTTGAGGATTTGGCAGTTTCAGACTCACTCTAATCTGGCGTCAAAATATTTTGGCTTCTTTCTTCCTAGGCAGTTTCTGATGAAGTCTTACTTTTTTTTTTTTTTTTTTTTTTTGACTGCCATGGACTTCATGCAGTCTCCAAGCCTGTGATCTGACAGCTTAGTGCAGCACAGCTGAGGGTGCCTGCGACGGGTCTCAGCAAGTGTGTCTCAAAACACTTCTCCACACCACCTGCATGACAGTGTTGTGGGAAGTTTGTCAGAAATGCCAAAGCCAGAGATTCCAATCTGATGGGTTGGGGTGGGCCTGGGAGTTAACATTCTTAACAAATAAGCCAGTTGATTCTGACAAACCCAAAAATTTGAGGAACCTCTAAACTAAAGGTTTTTCCCAGTCACATCTCTTCAGGTTAGTGAATTAGTATTTAATGTTACTCTGAAGACTTCTGACAGAAAAAGTCTGTCTCTGAGGGACTGACCAAGGATTTGTATTTATTTTATGCTCATGAATTTTTAGCTTATTTCACTAATACACATCTTCACATGTTAACATCAATGAAGATGAGATACAATCATCATGATATAATTGTCACGGACTACATGTGCACATTAAAATTTGCAGGATGGGTGCCAGTCTCTGGGAAGAGAATCTTAAAGACAATCGTGGAGTTCTCTTTTTAAAAATGCTGTATTATCAATGATTTTGATAACCCGGAGGACAATACTCTGTGAAAAAAACACGGATGGCATTGACATGTGATTTAGGAGGATCAGATACGGATGTGGAGACATTATAGGAATATTTTAACCAATTTGTTGAGTTTATATTTTTCTTTCTTTTGAAGGTACAAAAGTTTTAAATGATACAAATCTATGTCCAAATAAGCCCTAAAAGGGTCCTTTCAATAAGCATGAGTAAAAATTCTAGTGCTACACGCTTGTTTACAGCTGCACATTTTGCAATTGCAAAAATATGGAATCAGCCCAAATGCCCATCAATCAATGAGTGGATAAAGAAACTATGGTAGGTAAGTAGATAGATAGATAGATAGATAGATAGATAGATAGATAGATAGATAGATAGATAGATAGATAATAGATAGCTAGACAATGGAATACTACTCAGCCATAAAAAGGAATGAATTAACAGCATTCACAGCAACCTGGACAGGACTGAAGACTATTATTCTAAGTGAAGTAACTCAAGAATGGAAAACCAAATTTGGTAGGTTCTCACTCATAAGCAGGAGCTAAGTTATGAGGATGCAAAGGCATAAGAATGATACAATGGACTTTAGGGACTCAGGGAAAGGGTGGGAAGTGGGTGAGGGATAAAAAGTTACAAATTGGGTACAGTGCATACTGCTTGGGTGATGGATGCACCAAAATCTCACAAATCATCACTAAAGAACTTACTTGTGTAACCAAGTACTACCTGTTCCCCAAAAATCCATGAAAATAACAAATTAAAATAAATAAATTCTAGTGCTACAAAAGCATTAATTGGAAGAATTTTTTTCCTTAATGATACACTGAAAATAATGATACATATCATACTGATACCATCTTAGATGCAATGAAATATGATAGTTGCCTAAAAAAATAGATCTGTTTTTATTTTTGTTGACCTGCCATCAACAATTTACCTACTACTAGTAGAATCTACTACTAGTAGAATGTATTCTGTTTTATCAATCTTTAATCTCCTACTAGGACTTTACATGATGAAATCTAAGACCTTACTCTTACGAGCTGCCTGACAAACATCATCTTAACTTGACCTGACTAGAGGTATTTTGAGGTAAGATACATGTGCTTTAAAAACTCAAGTTTTATATTCTACTCTCAGTTTCAAATTGCACAAACACATACCCCCTTCAGCTAACATTTCTAACAGCATATCATGAGTCTGAGCGTATACCACCACTTACAGATAACATGCTGAGCCTGTCTTCCTCCGTAAACATATTTAGGAAGTACTCATTGAATAAAACACCAAACAATGACCCCAAGAATGAAAGGAATCCAAGGTACTTTGAGCTTTCTCTATTCAAAGTGTTCTCCAGACAGCAAATCAAAAGTTCAACCTTCGTGTGGCCTAGTCTAGAATGCTGGTCTATGGGAGATCAATAGTTATTACAAATGGATAATTTGATGACCCAGGTTATTTTGTAAAGTATTACTGTCTTCAATTTACTAATTTAAAATAACAAAATTTTAAATGAGGCCATAAACTTTCAAGTATCCTATATTTGGACAAGAACCTATGCTAAAAACAAGAAAATGCAGGGCATCTGATACTACCAGGGAATATTGAAGGACACTTTGAAGGGGCCTGAGAAAAAAAGCACTGAGTAATGCTGTTTGGAAGAGGGGGTAACATGTATGGCATGCTTCCCATGGTAACCTCTTCCTAATTGCTTGAAATACACACATACACATATACACACACACACCCATAGAAACAACAGCAGCAACAACAACAACCATAACAGAACTTTGAGGGATTCACTTGATCAAATAATCCTACATGGAGAGCCTTCAAAACTGTTCACTTGCAATTTGAAAGCCACACAAGCCTGCTGAAGGAGAGCACCTTTCCCCTTTGAGGGATAGGATATATCCCAGAGCATATCACATTCAATTAGGAGAGTTCAAGACTTCAAAACACAAAATAATGCTTCCTTCCACATACAGTAGCACTGCTAGGACAATTATAACATGCAGCTGATCAGAAACCTTCAATACCTGAAAAGAAGAGGTAGAAAGGAGAAGCCAGCCCAATAAATGTGGCCCCAGAAAACTCCCCAAGCCCCAAACACACCAGAACTCTGAGCTTAGAGCTAGAAAATGTCTACTTTAAGAAGCGGTTCAGGGAGAATTGTTTATTCAACTGCCCAAAAAAAACAGAGTTTTTAAATATTTTATTACTTAGAATTTTATAATTTATTTTCAAGTAAATTTTTTTTAAACTTTTTTGTTCTTTTAAAATCTCTCTACAGTAGTATACTGTGTTATATTAACATTAGTATTTACAGTCTAATAACTGCTAAGGATTTCTTTTCATAGGAAACAAAATGGACCAGAATGTAGGCAAATGTATCCAGTCCCTGGTCAGTTTGGACTGCTATACTAAAGTACCACAAACTGGGTGGCTTATAAACAACAGAAACCTATGCTTCAGTTTCAGAGGCTCTAAGTCTGAGATAAGGGGGTTAACATGGGTCAGGGTCTAGTAAGAAACCTCTTCTGGGCTACAGATTGCCAACTTATCCTTGTATCCTCACATGGTAGAAAGAGAGCAAGAGAGGTCTCTGAGGCCCCTTTTATAAGGGCACTAATTCCATTCATAAGGGTTCCAACTTCATGCCCTAATTGCCTCGCAAAGACCCCATCTTGTAATATGATCATTTTGGGGATTACGATTTCAACATATAGATTTGGGAGAGACAAAAACATTCCATTCACTGTCATCCATAATTATGGTAAATGTGGCCTGGGCCTGGGCCTGCTCCCCTTCATCCACCTGCTTAATCTTCTCCACCCATCAGAACACCTCACCCTTCAAAGGGCAAGGCTGGAATGCCAGTGTTTCTTTGAGGCCCTCACCAACTTCCTCCAGGCCCAAATTAATCCCTTGCTGAGCCCAAATTTTGTATTTCTGAACTCCTTGCACAGTCTTCTACATGCAGGGGCCCTCTAGTTCCCAACGAGCAAGAACCGTCTTACGATCATTGTGTGGTTTTCACAATGCCTGGCTTAGGTCTTACACATACTAGATGCTCAATAAATGACATAGTCTCTAGAAAAAATATACGCAAACTTTAAAGACCAGCCTCATAGAGCCCAGCCCTCCATGGGAAAGCAAATGGGATAGTCCTCAGCCCCTTCCTTCAACTTCCTCCCACCTGCCCAAGGTCTCAAGGAGTGGTGTTTAAGGAGGGCTCTCTCTCTTCAACCCTTTTTTTCTCCTTTTTTTTTTTTTTTTTGAGACGGACTCTTGCTATGTCACCCAGGCTGGAGAGCGGTGGCGCAATCTCAGCTCACTGCAACCTCCACCTCCCGGGTTCAAGCGATTCTCCTGCCTCAGCCTCCCGAGTTGCTGGAATTACAGGCGCCCACCATCACGACTAGCTAATTTTTTTGTATTTCTAGTAAAGACAGGATTTCACTATGTTGGCCAGGTTGGTCTCGAACTTCTGGCCTCAGGCAATCCACCCTCCTTGGCCTCCCAAAACGCTGGGATTACAGGCATGAGCCACCACACCCAGCCCCTTCAACCTCTTTTAAAATTAAAATGCCAGAGGTCACTGTAACATTGCATCACTAACACATTAGTGGGTGTGAGTTTATCAAGTCACCTTCCTGTCTACCCTTGTCCTCCCTCTCTACCACCCTCTCTTGTACCAAGCGCACCACTCCCTGTGACCCCTGCCTCCTCCATCAGCAATTAAAGGGAGGTGGAAGCAGCAAATTGATTTTACAATATAGAGCATACACTCTGAAGGCAGACCATCCGAGTGTGAATCCTGAGTACACAACTTACTAACAGTACAAACTGAGCACAATGTTTAAATCTCTGGGCTTCTATTTCCCCAGATGCAAAAAGAGACATATGAGAATACTTACTTCAATGCCTGGTAAGTAGTGAGCACTCAAAATATGTTGATGACAACATGGCCTTTGGCAGGGCCTCCAAGAAACATCCCTCCTGCCCCAGCTCCCCATGACCCCGTGATTCCTGGTCTCCTTAGAGCACCCAAGCGGATACACAATGGTCCCCGGGAAGTGACAGAAGTTCAAGCTGTCTCTCCACCCACCAAACCCTTTGATTCAATTTACTTGGGAGCAAGGGAAGGAATGAAGCTTGATTCATCCCTTTAAAAAATCAATTTAATACCAAACAAAGTGGTTTGTTTTTACAGACACGGCCTTACATACTTGGAAAGAGTCCTCAGCATTCATCCAGGGTTCTAGGGGCTTTGAGGTCTGCAGAATCCAGTTGAGAGGCTGAAGTTCAAGACGGTTAGGAGTGGGCTTTATTTAAAACAGTCCAACAGTTTCCAAGGGAGTGAAACAACAAAACCTTGTATGAGATGAGTCACACGGACTTGCAGGATCAGAGAAGTCATGCAGGATCAAAGAACGGATGAGCCTTCCAGCTCACTGCCCCTCTGAAACCAAAAGACTGATTTCACAGAGCCCTCTCTAATCTGTTCCAACTAATTTTCAGGGATTGAGTCTAGAGGAAGATTCAACAGGAGACTTAGTTGCTATAGCCACTTGGATCCCTGACAAAGTGGGCTTCAGTGCAATAGAAAAGTCACATTTTCCCCACAATACCTTCCTCCCAAACAAAATGAATGGAAGTCAAAACCTTATTTCCAATGGAGGGATGAAAGACAAAATTGAGCCACTTGCAAAGCAATCAGAAATAAATATGGACATCACTGAGCAACTTGCAGTGCACCACAAATAAATATTACCAATTTATTCAAGGGCATATATATAACTGTGTTTTTCATGGACACATTTATTTTGCTTTTCCTTTTTAATTTGTCAGCCCATTGTGAGGTCCGCCCACTGAGCCACAGGTGAGGGCTTAATGCCAAACATGCTGGGTCACAACATCAATATTCATCCCACTGATCATCTCACTTTGCAAAACGTCATAGCTGAGTGGTGTGCAGTCGTCTTGGCCCCACGAGCTGGCATGCAGTTGATTAAAGGAGGTGCTGGCTAGAGGTCTAAGGAACAGGAGAACTGTCCATGTCAGCTGTGGGAGCTCTGCTGCCACCCATGCTATTCTGAGCTTCAGCCCCAGCATCTTGTAAACAAGAGCAAATGGCAAAGTAGTCCACACACACCAGGTCTGACAAAGCAGAGTTCCCAGGCAAGACAGGATGAGTTTCCCTGTGACCCACGTAGAGCAGTGCACAGAAGTCAAACAGAACTAGACTTTGGGCTGTACACAGTACAGCTTTCCAGTTCCTTCCCTGGTGTGATCAGAAACGGGACACAAGACTAACATGACTTGTCAGTACCTAACTCTAGCTCTATACCATCACTCAGCATGCATGCTTAGGAGAGGCTGCTCTTTCCCGGCACAGTGGGGGCTGAAACTGAGGCTTGCAGCTCCAGGATGTGTAAGCTAGCTGCAGAGTACCCCAAGGCAGCATTCATGGTGGGAGAAGCACCAGCTCCTCTCCTGGCTTGATCATAGGCTGGCCAGGATTGATTGTCATAAGCACTGGCACATCTAGGCTTCCATGGAGAGGTCCATCTTTTCCGGAGAGAACAGCCAATCACATTTAACCAGCTAACCATTACCTCTACCAGATGAGGGCCACTCCATATGGTCACATACCTGCCACCCACATTGTTCACCTAGGCCCTGCCTATGGCTGGAGAAGGGATTTGGACTTTTCTATCTGAGCACAAATAACAAATTTCTAAAGTATCATGTGGGTTTTCTCCATTTGTCCCCACCCACCCCAAATCCAATCTCCGCTCTTTCTTGTCCTGCCTTATGCCCTCTACAGACTATATCACCCAGGCACCCCTGCCCTTGGCATCTGACTGGGTTTGGCCTTTAGGAGATACCCACAGAGGATCAGAGGAGGAGACCAGGGCCATGGTATCTCTTCCCTATGCTTTGGCCTTCGTTTCTGGCAGGGTCTGTATCCCTCAGTGCTTACAGATCCTGCTGAGCAGCCCTCTTCCACAGCTCAGCTCTTGCTGGGCTATCTGGAGCAGCTTCCTGCTTTTGCATGTCACTGGGTGCCTCAAGTCCCTCAGCCCTGCCCAACCATCTGTGAGTTGTCCCCTTATTAAATCTCTTATCTGAACCACCTGAGTGAGATTCAGTTTCCCAACAGGGGCCGGGCATGGTGGCACATGCCTATAATCCCAGCACTTTGGGAGACTGAGGCAGAACGATCACTTGAGCCCAGGAGTTTGAGATCAGACTGGGCAATATGGCAAAGCTCCGGTCTCTACCAGAAATAAAAAATTAATGGGGCATGGTGGTACATCCCTGTAGTCTCAGCTGCTCAGAAGGCTGATGTGGGAGGACTGCTTAAGCCCTGAAGGTGGAGGTTGCAGTGAGCTGAGATTTCACCACTGTACTCCAGGCAACACAGCGAGACCTTGTCTCAAAAAAATAATGATAATTCTGACAGGATCTGATTTAAAGAGAAATCACAGTGGTTCTAACATTTGTGATCCATTCAGACATATTATATGCTTTGTTAAAATGACATCCTGAAAGAAGTGCTATAATGGACTTCCATGTTTAGGAAAAGAAGTGCTGTAATTTGCTTCCATACTCAGGTGGGTTTTGTTCTGCCAGGAGAGTCATCCTACATGAGCTATTTCTTTAACTCAGGATGTTAAACAATAAAAGGATCGTTAATAATAATTTAATCCATTTATATCAAGTTTACTCAACAATTACCTTGAAAAACACATATACAAACATACCCATGTGTGTATATATACATACTCCAAAATAGTATAATGGTGTAGGTTCAGGTATATACTTTGTATTCACTAATGAATTTGAGAAAACAGAATTGATATGGTTTGGCTGTGTCCCCACCCAAATCTCATCTTGAATTGTAGCTCCCATAATTCCCACATGTTGTGGGAGGGATCCAGTGGAAGATAGTTAAATCATGGGGGCAGTTTCCCCCATACTGTTCTCATGGTAGTGAATGAGTCTCACAATGTGTGATGCTTTTATAAGGGGTTTCGTCTCTCCCTTGGCTCTCATTCTCTCTTGTCTGCCACCATGTAAGACATGCCTTTCACCTTCTGCCATGATTGTGAGGTCTCCCCAGCCACGTGGAACTGTGAGTCCATTAAACCTCTTTTTCTTTGTAAATTACCCAGTCTCACATACATGTTTATCAGCAGTGTGAAAACGAACTAATACAAGAATAATCCCTGTTGACCTGAACTCAGCTCAGCACCAAGCAGACCTAATAGACATCTACAGAACTCTCCACCTCAAATCAACAGAATGTACATTCTTCTCAGCATCACATCACACTTAATCTAAAATTTACCACATAATTGGAAGTAAAGCACTCCTCAGTAAATGTAAAAGAACAGAAATCACAACAAACTGTCTCTCAGACCACAGTGCAATCAAATTAGAACTCAGGATTAAGAAACTCACTCAAAAGCAAACAACTACATGGAAACTGAACAACCTGTTCCTGAATGACTACTGGGTACATAACAAAATGAAGGCAGAAATAAAGATGTTCTTTGAAACCCATGAGAACAAAGACATAATGTACCAGAATCTCTGGGACACATTTAAAGCAGTGTGTAGAGGGAAATTTATAGCACTAAATGCCCACAAGAGAAAGCAGGAAAGATCTAAAATCAACACCCTAACATCACAATTAAAAGAACTAGATAAGCAAGAGCAAACAAATTCAAAAGCTAGCAGAAGGCAAGAAATAACAAAGATCAGAGCAGAACTGAAGGAGATAGAGACACAAAGAAAAACCTTCAAAACATCAATGAATCCAGGAGATGTTTTCTTGAAAAAACCAGCAAAATAGATAGACTGCTAGCAAGACTAACAAAGAATAAAAGAGAGAAGAATCAAATTGTTGTGGGAAGTCAGGGACCCCAAACAGAGGGACCAGCTGAAGCCATGGCAGAAGAATATAAATTGTGAAGATTTCATGGACATTTATTTGTTCCCCAAATTAATGCTTTTATAATTTCTTACACCTGTCTTTTCTGCAATCTCTGAACATAAATTGTGATGATTTCATGGACACTTATCACTTTCCCAGTCAATACCCTTGTGATTTCCTATGCCTGTCTTTACTTTAATCTCTTAATCCTGTCATCTTCGTAAGCTGAGGAGGATGTATGTCACCTCAAGACCCTATGATGATTGTGATAACTGCACAAATTGCTTGTACAGCATGTGTGTTTGAACAATATGAAATCTGGGCATCTTGAAAAAAGAATAGGATAACAGCAAAATTCAGGGAACAAGAGAGAAAACCTTAAACTCTGACTGCCAGTGAGCTGGGTGAAACAGAGCCATATTTCTCTTCTTTCAAAAGCAAATAGGAGAAATATCGCTGAATTCTTTTTCTCAGCAAGGAACATCCCAGAGAAAGAGAATGTGCCCCTGAGGGTAGGCCTCTAAATGGCCCCCTTGGAGGCAGCTGTCTTTTACTGTCAAAGCCAAAGGGATGAAATAAGCTCTGGTCTCCTGTAGTGCTCCCAGGCTTATTAGGATGAGAAAATTCCTGCCCAGTAAATTTCGGTCAGACAGGTTGTCTGCTCTCAAACTCTGTCTCCTGTTAAGATGTTATCAATAACAATGCATGCCCAAAACTACATTAGCAATTTTAATTTCACCCCATCCTATGGTCCTGTGATCTCGCCCTGCCTCCATTTGCTTTGTGATATTTTATTACCTTGTGAATCATGTGATCTCTGTGACCCACACCCTATTCATACAATCCCTCCCCTTTTGAAAATTCCTAATAAAAACTTGCTGGTTTTACGGCTCAGGGGGCATCACAGAACCTGCAGACATGTAATGTCTCCCCCAGACACCCAGCTTTAAAATTTCTCTCTTTTGTACTCTTTCCCTTTATTTCTCAGACCAGCCGATGCTTAGGGAAATAGAAAAGAACCCACATTGAATATCAGGAATGGGGTTTCACCCTATAAATATAGATGCAATAAGAAATGAAAAAGGGGATATCACCACCAATCCTACAGAAATGCAAACTACCATCAGAGAATACTATAAACACCTCTATGCAAATAAACTAGAAAATCTAGAAGAAATGGATAAATTCTTGGACACATACACCCTCCCAAGACTAGACCAGGAAGAAGTTGAATCCCTGAATAGACCAATAGCAGGCTCTGA
>NW_012106441.1:71577-72869 GCF_000951045.1 Mandrillus leucophaeus | reverse complement strand
AATGAAAAAGGGGATATCACCACCAATCCTACAGAAATGCAAACTACCATCAGAGAATACTATAAACACCTCTATGCAAATAAACTAGAAAATCTAGAAGAAATGGATAAATTCTTGGACACATACACCCTCCCAAGACTAGACCAGGAAGAAGTTGAATCCCTGAATAGACCAATAGCAGGCTCTGAAATTGAGGCAACAATTAACAGCCTACCAACCAAAAAAAGTCCAGGACCAGATGGATTCACAGCCGAATTCTACCAGAGGTACAAAGAGGAGCTGGTACCATTCCTTCTGAACCTATTCCAATCAGTAGAAAAAGAAGAAATCCTCCCTAACTCATTTTATGAGGCCAACATCATCCTGATACCAAAGCCTGGCAGAGACACAAAAAAAAAAAAAAAGAGAGAGAATTTTAGACCAATATGCCTGATGAACATCAAAGCAAAAATCCTCAGTAAAATACTGGCAAACCACATCCAGCAGCATTTCAAAAAGCTTATCCACCACAATCAAGTTGGTTTCATCCCTGGGATGCAAGGCTGGTTCAACATATGCAAGTCAATAAATGTAATCCATCACACAAAAAGAACTAATGACAAATACCACATGATTATCTCAATAGATGCAGAAAAGGCCTTCAATAAAATTCAACAGCGTTTCATGCTAAAAACTCTCAATAAACTAGGTATTGATGGGACGTATCTCAAAATAATAAGAGCTATTTATGACAAACCCACAGCCAATATCATACTGAATGGACAAAACCTGGAAGCATTCCCTTTGAAAGCTGGAACAAGATAGGGATGCCCTCTCTCACCACTCCTATTCAACATAATGTTAGAAGTTCTGGTCAGGGCAATCAGGGAGGAGAAAGAAATAAAGAGTATTCAGTTAGGTAAAGAGGAAGTCAAATTGTCCCAGTTTGCAGAGGACATGATTGTATATTTAGAAAATCCCATTGTCTCAGCCCCAAATCTCCTTAAGCTGATAAGCAACCTCAGCAAAGTCTCAGGTTATAAAATCAATGTGCAAAAATCACAAGCATTCCTATACACCAATAACAGACAAACAGAAAGCCAAATCATGAGTGAATTCCCATTCACAATTGCTTCAAAGAGAATAAAATGCTTAGGAATCCAACTTATAAGGGATGTGAAGGACCTCTTCAAGGAGAATTACAAACCACTGCTCAATGAAATAAAAGAGGACACAAACAAATGGAAGAACATTCCATGCTCATGGATAGGAAGAATCAATATTGTGAAAATGGCCATACTGCCCAAGGTAAT
>NW_012106441.1:26778-70332 GCF_000951045.1 Mandrillus leucophaeus | reverse complement strand
AGACTGGATTAAGAAAATATGGCACATATACACCATGGAATACTATGCAGCCATAAAAAAGGATGAGTTCGTGTCCTTTGTAGGGACATGGATGAAGCTGGAAACCATCATTCTGAGCAAACTATCGTGAGGACAGAAAACCAAACACCGTATGTTCTCACTGATAGGTGGGAACTGAACAATGAGAACACATGGACACAGGGCAGGGAACATCACACATCACACACCAGGACCTGTCGTGGGGTGTGGGGAGGGGGGGGATAGCAATTAAGAGAAATACCTAATGTAAATGATGAGTTAATGGGTGCAGCACACCAACATGGCACATGTATACCTATGTAACAAACCTGCACGTTGTGCACATGTACCCTAGAACTTGAAGTATAATAAAAAATAAAAACAAAAGAATAATACCTGTTGTAGATTTATCTGAATTATCTCTTGTCTCTTACTTGCATTGTCCACATTCTGATAATCCTTCTATGTGCGCTCCCTGTTGATCTTGTTTTATGTCCAGGACTTACTTGACTCTGTCTATAATATAAATTTCAGCAGACATTGAGCCTTCATTGCTAAATTGCTACAGTCTTGGCTTTGCTCTGATTTACCTGGCAAAATGCTGGCTGCCTACTTCTTTTATTCCTTGTTTTTCCATCGGAAGAGTAAGCTTTATTCAATAAGTTGAAAATATATTTCAGGATGGCAACTGTTGCCAGTGGTTGTTATTACTACTTTAAGATTTGAAAATGAAGTCATTTCCCCCAGAAAGTTATTTCTAAAATGAAAGATAGGTTTACCATCTGCTGGTTTTTGACCCAGGGATTTCCCATCAGTTTTCTGACCCTTTTCTGCAAGTGTATTGGCCATTTGGATGCACATAATCTTCCTCTTCACCAGTCTCCTTTCTCTGGATCTCTTCTGACACATTCACAAAACAACATCTGAGAATAAAAACCTTAAGAATAAACAATGGAAGTGTTCTAGATGTCTGGGATGGAAAGCTGACTGGTCTGCTAGGAGAGTTTTCCTTCCTGAATTATGAATTATTGAAAACGTCCTTGTCTTATAGAAAACTTTGAGCACCTTGGTTTGGTTTCTCTCTTAATAAACAGACTGATTCAACTATTGGCATCAAATCACTTACAATGAAATACGCTTGCTATCTTGGACATGAGCAAATAGAAAAGAAGCTTTCCAACATTAAAATTTTGTTGAGGAAAACAATGAAAATCTTAATTTGGAATCTATTTTATGTTATTTTGATTTTATCATTGTGAATTCCCTTGGAGACCTTTATTCAAAATGACTCTATTATATCCCTAGTTCCTGATATTACTGGTGTAAAGAATACAGGGAGAAAAGGCTTTAGTATTTAGAATATACAATTAACAACTATAAATGTTCACCTGTGAATATTTCCACTGTAAGGTAAACTTTTAATCTTCCCCATAGAAAGTCAGGAAAGGTAGTAGACAGATGAAAAGTTATAAAATCTTGACTAAATGCATTTGGCACAACCCTTTGTTTACGTACTTAGCAAGTCTATAGAATGTGCAGCGTACTCTGTGGGGGCTGAACAGAAGAATATTAAGGTGTAACATATACCATTCCCAACCTTGCTAATGGAACATTTATTTTGTTCGTGTCTCTCTTCCTCATTGATGATAACCCAAATCCCAACTCGGTGGATGTGTCTAAGTCAGTCCAGTGGAAAATTCTATTTCCTTACTGGTGATTGGTTTCAGGAAGGCAAGTGATCCAGTGAGATGTGAGAGGGGAGAGGTGCTTCTTGGGAAAATGTGCAATCCTAAAAGGTACCTACAGGAACAGCTGCTCCCTCCTTTCCTTTATCCTTGTTGTGGCCAGATGTGACACCTGGGACACAAAGTTAGTGAGTGTGAGGACTGGGAAAGCACATCAAAGTCTTGATAGCAACATTGAGCACTGTATTAATCAACCCCGGTGCCACCTTCCCTCTGAGCTTCTTGTTATGTGATAAAAGGAATTTCCTCATTACTTAAGTACATTTCTGTTAGATTCTCTGTTATTTGCAGTTCAGAGTATATCTTTCTGGTACAAAGTACATAGATGCAGCACTCAGGAAGTTACCAATCTCAGAGATGAACAGAGGGATAAATAGGGGGAATATGAAAATATAACAACAATATTGTGCAAGATGTTGACTCTGTCACTTCTATGGGTCCCTCCTGCTTTTAGAAAAAGGATAAAACACTTCAATCTGGAATGATCCAAAAACACTGTGGAGAAAGTGGCATTTCCCATAACACGTGAGCAATATGGTAAGTGCTTGACTGGCATGGAGGTAGTGAGTAGAAAATAATCAATTCTTACTTAATAGCAAGGAATTAAGAGGAGAGCTGTAAAAGAAAAAGTTGTTGGAGCAATATTATGAAGAGAGGTCCAGGTAGAAAAAAATCCACAATGCAGTTGATGGTTGACATGCTGGGAGGGGGAAAATCCTCACAGTGTCTCCCAGCCTGAGTTCTGTGGAATCTGTGAAAACCATGCTCTATAAAGAGAAATGGTCTGTGGTCCAGAAAGTCCCAGAAACTTAGCATACCACATAACCCCTTGGTTACTAACAGTACGCCTTAGTGTTCAAAGGACCTTAGAAGTCATATACCAGAACTAAAGTCAGGCAAGATGGTATATGCCTGTAGTCCCAGCTACTTGGAAGGCTTAGGCAGGAGGATTGCTTGAACCCAGGAGTTTGAGTTCAGCCTGGGCAATATAGTGAGAACCCCCATCTCTTAAAAAAAAAAAAAAAAGAGAGGGAGTGATCAAGATGGTCAACTAGAAGCAGCTAGGGTATGTGGCTCTCACAAAGAGGAATGAAAGGGGCGAGTAAACACAGCACCTTCGACTGAAACATCCAGGTACTCAGATTGGGACTAATCAAGGAAGCAATTCGACCCACAGAGAACAGAGAAAAGTAAGGCAAAATGACAGCCCACCCAGGAGCAACATGGAGCAACATAGAGCCAAGGGAACCTCCCCCTCCCACGGAAGTGGTGAGTGAATGTGCAACCCCAAGAAATCACGTTTCTCCAACAAATCTTTGCAACCTTCAGCTCAGGAGATCCCCTCATGAACCCACTCCACCAGGGTCATCATTCTGACACACAGAACTGCATGGAGTCTAGGCAGATCAGCCTCTCAGGCATGCACAGAGGCCCAGGAGCTTTACATACTCCAGCTCTGGGCTTCCTGGCAAAAGTAACCGGGAAAAGTAACCCAGCAAAGTGGGAGGTTAGTCCTCTGTGCATACTTTTAGGAAAGTGGCTGAATCCAGGGGGCCAAGCAGTGATAGTCTGCGGGCCCCACTTCCACAGTGCCTCACAGGATAAGACTCACCACTTGGAATTCCAGCCAGCCACCCACAACAGTGTCACAACCACCTGAGATAGATTTCCTGGGGGGAGGGACAGGCCTCCATTTTTCCTGTTTGGGCAACTCAGCCATTCCATTCTGCAGGCTTTGGAGAGTCCAAAACAACCAGGGCTTGAAGGGGTCCCCCGGCACAGTACAGCTGCTCTACCAATATGTGTCCAGACTGCTTCTTTAAGCAAGTCCCCAATCTGTTCCTCCTCACTGGGCAGGACCTTCCAACTGGGGCCTCCAGCCATCCCTGCCAATGTTCTCTGGCCTACAGACGTATGAATTCTCCCTAGGACAAAGTTCCTGGGGGTATGGGTGGGCCACCATCTTTGCTGTTTTGGTGACTTAGATGTTCCAGCCTGCGGGCTCTGGAGAGCTCAAGCTGACTAGTGCAGAAGTGATACCCCAGGGCAGCACAGCACAGCACAGCTGCTCTACAAAGGCATGGCCAGACTGCTTCTTTAAGCAGTTTCCCAATCCCATTCCACCTGACTAGGGCAAGAGTCCCAACCAGGATCTCCAGCCACCTCCTACAGTTGCATTTAGACCAGCAACAGGTCCATACCTCCCTGGGACAGAGCTCCCAGAGGAAAGGGCAGGCTGCCATCTTTGCTGTTTCACAGCCTTCGCTTGTGATACTTCCAGACACTGGAAAATCTGAAGCAACTAGGGACTGGAGCAGACCCCAAGCAAACCACAGCAGCCCAGTGGAAAAGTGGCCAGGCTGTTAAAATTAAAAATAAAAATAAAACCATCCAAAGGTCAGCAACCTCAAAGATTAAAGATAGATAATCCCACAATGATGACAAAAAATCAGTACAAGAATGCTGAAAACTCAGAAAACCAGAGTGCCCTCTTTTGTCCAAATGACTGCAGCAACTCTCCAGCAAGGGTTCAGAACCAGGCTGAAGCTGAGATGGCTCAAATGACAGAAGCAGGCTTCAGAATGTGGATAACAATGAAGTTCACTGAGTTAAATGAGCACATTGTAACCCAATGGGGGGGAAATAAAAATCATGATAAAACACTGCAGGAGCTGGCAGAGAAAACAATCAGTATAGTGAAGAATAACTGACCTGATAGAGCTGAAAAACACACTACGAGAATTTCATAATGCAATCACAAGTATTAATAAGAGAATAGACCAAGCATAGGAAAGAATCTCAGAGCTTGAAGGCTGTCTTTCTGAAATAAGATAGGCATACAAGAATAGAGGTAAAAGAATGAAAAAGACTGAACAAAACCTTGAAAAACTGGAGAATGGGGTTATGTAAAAAGACCAAATCTATGACTGATTGGTATACCTCAAAAGAGATGAGGAGAATGGAACCAATTTGGAAAACATATTTCAGGATATCATCCAGTAATTGTATTATTGTATTATATTATGTATCTTATAGTGTGTTTTTCAGCTCTATCAGGTCAGTCACATTCTTCCCCAACTAGCTAGACAGGCCAACCTTCAAATTCAAGAAATGCAGAGAACCTCAATAAGATACTGCACAAGAAGATCATCCCCAAGACACATAATCATCAGATTCTCCAAGGTCCAAGTGAAAGAAAAAAATGTTAAGGGCAGCTAGAGAAGTCCAGGTCACCTACAAAAGGAAGCCCATCAAACTAGCAATGGACCTCTCAGCAGAAACTGTATAAGCCAGAACAGACTGGGGGCCAATATTCAACATTCTTAAAGAAAAGAAATTCCAAACCAGAATTTCATACCCCAAAATAAGCTTCATAAGCGAAGGAGAAGTAAGATCCTTTTCAGACAAGCAAATGCACCACCAGAAATGCCTTGAAAGAGCTCCTGAAGGAAGCACTAAATATGAAAAGGAAAGACCATTACCAGTAACTACAAAAACACACTGAAGTACACAGACCAGTGATGTTATAAAGCAACCACATAAACAAGTCTGCAAAATAACCAGCTAATATCATGAGGACAGGATCGAATCCACACATATCAATACTAACCTTAAATGTAAATGGGCTGAATGCCCCAACTACAAGACACAGATTGGCAAGCGGATAAAGAACCAAGACCCATTGGTATGCTGTCTTCAAAAGACCCATCTCACATGCAGTGACACCCATAGGCTCAAAATATAAGGATGGAGGAAAACCTACCAAGCAAATGGAAAACAGAAAAAAGTAGGGGTTGCAATCCTAGTTTGTGACAAAACAAACTTTAAACCAAACCAAAGATCAAAAAAGGCAAAGAAGGACATTACATAACGATAAAGGGTCCAACTGAACAAGAAGATCTAAGTATTCTAAATATATATGCACCCAACACAGGAGCACTCAGATTCATAAAATAGGTTCTTAAAGACCTTCAAAGAGACTTAGATTTACACAGAATAATAGTGGGAGATTTAAGATCCCATTGACAATATTAGACAGAACATCAAGACAGAAAATTAACAGAGATATTTAGTACCTGAACTCAGCTCTAGGTCAAGCAGACCTGATAGACATCTACAGAACTCTCCACCCAAAAACAACAACATATACATTCTTCTCATCACCACATGGCTCTTACTCCAAAATTGATCACATAATCAGAAGTAAAATACTCCTTAGCAAATGCAAAAGAAGTGAAATCATAACGAACAGTCTCTCAGACAGCAGTGCAAGCAAGTTAGAACTTAAGACTAAGAAATTCACTGAAAACCGTACAATTTCATAGAAATTGAATAAACAACTCCTGAATGACATTTCAGTAAATAATGAAATTAAGGCAGAAGTCAAGTTCTTTGAAACTAATGATAACACAGATCCAACATACCAGAATCTTTGGGACAGCTAACACAGTGTTAATACGGAAATTTATAGCACTAAATGCCCACATCCAAATGTTAGAAAGATCTCAAGTTAACAACCTACCATCACAACTAAGAGAACTAGGGAACCAAGAGCAAATAAATCTCAAAGCCAGCGGAAGACAAGAAATAACCAAAATCAGAGCTGAACTGAAGGAAATAGAGACATGAAAAAACATTCAAAAGATCAATGAATCAGGAACTGATCTTTTGAAAAAAATAATAAAATAGATAGCCCACTGGCTAGACTAATAAAGAAGAAAAGAGAGAAGATTTAAATAAACACAATCAGAAATGAAAAGGGGGATGTTACCCCTGACCCCACAGAAATGCAAACAACTATCAAAGAATGTTATAAACACTTCTGTGCACATAAGCCATAAAATCTAGAAGAAATGGATAAATTCCTGGATACATACACCCTCTCAAGACTGAATCAGGAAGAAACTGAATCCCTGAACAGACCAATAATGAGTTCTGAAATTGAGGCAGTGATAAATAGCCTACCAACAAAAAAAAAAGGCCAGGACCAGATGAATTCACAACTGAATTCCACCAGATGTACAAAGAAGAACTGGTACCATTCCTACTGAAACTATTCTAAAAAATTGAAAAGGAGGAACTCCTCCCCTACTCATTCTGTGAGGCCAGCATCATCCTGATACCAAAACTTGACAGAGATTAAAAAAAAATTAAGCCAATATCCTTGATGAACATTGATGCAAAAACCCTCAACAAAATACTGGCAAACTGAATTCAGCAGCACATAAAAAAGCTTATCCACCTATCCACCCAGCAGCACATCAAAAAGCTTATTCACCACAATCAAGAAGGCTTCATCCACAGGAAGCAAGGTTGGTTCAACATATGCAAATCAATCAATGTGATTCATCACATAAACAGAACTAAAGACAAAAACCACATGATTATCTCCATGGATACAGAAAAGGCTTTTAATAAAATCCAACATCCTTTCATGTTAAAAACTCTCAATAAACTAGGTATTAAAGGAACATACCTCAAAATAATAAGAGCCATATATGAGAAACCCACTGCCAACATCATACTGAACAGGCAAACGCTGGAAGCATTCCCCTTGAAAAGCAGCACAAGACAAGGATGTCCTCTCTCACCACTCCTATTCAACATAGTATTGGAAGTTCTGGCCAGGACAATCACGCAAGAAAAATAAACAGCATTCAAATAGGAAGAGAGGAAGTCCAACTATCCCTATTTGCAGATAACATGATCCTATATCTAGAAAACCCCATCATCTCAGCCCAAAAGCTTCTTAGCAGATAAATAACTTTAGCAAAGTCTCAGGATACAACATTGATGTGCAAAAATCACTATCATTCCTATACACCAACAACAGGCAAGTCAAGAGCCAAGTCATGAACAAACTTTCATTTACAATTGCCACAAAAATAATAAAATACTTAGGAATACAGCTAACCAAGGAGGTGAAGATCTCTACAAGAAGAACTATGAAGTATGGCTCAGATAAATCAGAAATGACACAAACAAATTGAAAAATATTCTATGCTCATAAACAGGAAGAATCAATATCATTAAGATGGCCATACTGACATTTATAGATTTAATGTTACAATGCAATTTATAAATTCAATGCTATTCCTGTCAAACTACCAATGACATTCTTCACAGAACTAGAAAAAAACTATTTTAAAATTCATATGGAACCAAAAAAGAGCCTGAATTGCCAAGGCAATCTTAAGCAAAAAGAACAAAGCTGGAGGCATCATGCTGTCCAACTTCCAACTATATTACAGGGCTACAGTAACCAAAGCAGCATGGTGCTGTTACAAAAACAGATACATAGACCGATGAAATAAAATAGAAAGCCCAGAAATAAGGCTACATACCTACAACCATCTGATCTTCAACAAAGCTGACAAAAACAAGCAATGGGGGAAGGATTCCCTTTTCAATAAACGGTGCTGGGATAACCATTCAACCCAACAATTCCGTTACTGGGTATATATCCAAAGGAATGTAAGTCATTCTGTTATAAAGACACATGCACACATATGTTTGTTGCAAAAATGTAAAATGTGCTTCATTATTTATCCTGTAACAGTCATCAAGGTTATTTCTAAATATTATTTATATACCAGGTCTCTAGTGAGTTAGTTTAACTAAAATACTGTTGTATTTATATTTATATTGATTTGCTCACATTGAGCCCACTTATTGTTACTTTTATTTATAAGGACCCTTCACATATTAAAGACATTCTCTTTGGGGGGAAATGTTTTCAATGTAAGTGACAAGCATTTTGTCATTTGTCTTTGGATATTGCCTATGGTATTTTCTACCTTACAAAAGTCTTCTATGCTCTAACTTATTGATAGTTTCCTTTATGCCTTCCTCTCTTAAACATTATTTTTAATTCACCCTCTCATTTAGTGTTTATAATGATTTCATTTCCTCATAGAAAAAAGGATGGGAAGGGAAGGGTGTGTGTGTGTGTGTGTGTGTGTGTGTGTCTTGTTTGGTCACTTTTTGGAAAAAGTATTTATATCATACCTAGATTTCTACTTGAATTGATTCTCAGTGGAAAATTAGTGAATACTGAATCAGTCGATAACACTTGCTGTGTTCCAGCTTGGCCATAGCAATTACTGTGTTTCCCTCATTAATGAACGTGTTCGTTCATTTTGAAATTCCTACTACTTTGCCTGCTGTGACTTTGTTTATTTTGTAAAACCATCCTGACTAGTTTAAACAATTTAATCGCTTTCAGCATGATGAGATTATTTCTTGTAACGTATCTGTTTCCATTGTAAAATAATGATAACACATCTGCCTTTGGGGCACAGCACTGTATCACAGTACTGTATCTGAGATGTTCAAATATAAATGGAAGTGTTCCATTATAAGGCCTCCCATCCTCAATTGATCATTTTTCCTTCTTTATTCAACAGTATTTCTTTATTTCCTTCCCTTTCCTTCCCTTCCCTTCCTTTCCCTTCCCTTCCCTTCCCTTCCTTCCTCCACCTTTCCTCTGGTCTTTATCACCTGGTCCTTCTCTGGTATTTTTCCCTTAACTTGGCCTACATATTTACCCCAGTTTTCTCCCTAAAACACCGGTAGGCTCACATAGTCCTCACCTTCCTCTGTACAAGGCCAGGGTACCCACAAGCCTGGAGCTGAAAACCTTCCTTTGGCAGTCATTACTGTTGAAAGAATTTCCACATGTGCAAATCTTTCAGGACAAGTATTGCAGACAATGCAAGTGATCTGTCTTGAGTCCAGCGACATCACAGGGACCACCCCATGTGGGATTTTCCTCATCCTGCCCATAACATTTGAACTCAGTTGAAATGAACATCAAAGGCTTCTCTAAAGAAGAAAAGAAAAAGAAGAGGAGTCATAAAAGGGCAGAGTAAGGCCTGGAGACAAAGTTGAGATAGGGACAGTGTATGACCAGGCAGACAGCACCAGCAGTGCTGGGATATCCCTATTTGCCAAGTCCTCAAGGTATTTTCCTATGATTACTCCGTATATCAGGATCCTGCAGTCAACGCAATTCTCATCCATTCCAGTCATTTCATAGCTGACTTGGAGAGGAGTAAAGGAAAAGGAAGTTGCCATACTATTGTATGATTTAACTCAATAATAACAGTTTAGAAAACGTGTCTTCATATTTATGAAAGGAAGATTTAACATGCAAAATATATTCTGATTTAAAGTTGAGGTAGAGGAAGACAAAACAAATTTCCCTCAATCTCACCTTTGCCACCACCATCATTCCACCAAGGGGAGGCCTTAGAGCAGCCCTCTGAAGTTTTTACATTTAAGTTGCTTAGGAAAAGGCAGTGTTCCATGTGTCCCAACCCATGTTACAGCCCCAGCTCTGGGTTGAGGGGTACTTTGCTTTCCTTGCCAACTGCCCTTAAGCTCATTCATTTTAAGGACCTCGTGGGAGGGATGACTGTAATCTGAGGTGGGATTTACATTTTCTTGAGAACTTTGAACTTAATATCATTATACAGCACCCCAATATCCTTCCCAAGCCCAATTTTCAAAGCTGCCATAGTTTCACTATGGGTGTTAGTAGATTCATTTACCAAATTAGCCAAGCCATTACTGGACAGAAGTCAAGGACCGGAGGATGGTGGGCTACAAGGGAGGGACCCAGGGAAATTCTGCCAAATCCTGATGTAAAGTACCAAGGGCTGGGGATGGTTGGACAGCCTGGGAAACCTTGATGTTGAGAACATTTTTCAAAGGAATGTAAAAGGGAATAAATGGGAAGGGCTTGAAACAAATCTGCTTTGCACTTATGTCTACAGAGCAGTGTTTCTCAGACTACCTGTGGGAGAGACCAGCAACAAACAAATTTCGTTTGTTAATTTGTTTGTTTTCAGTTTCAGCCCATTGTGAACTGATACGTTTATACAATACAAATAAATAGAAAAAAAGTAATTAAATAAAAAACAAAGGCATACAAAATACACACCCAATTTTTATTATATTGGAAAAACTATATTTCATTAATAAAATAAATTAATACAGTGACATGTTAAGTAGTTGTTACAGTTTCTAAACTCTGGCTCTCAATTTCTGTCCCCATCTTGCTCCAAATCAGTAAGAAACAGGTTCGGAGACTGGCACAGGTCTGCGGGTCATGCTTTGATTGACATGGCTCTAGGGGGTGTAGTTTATAAATCTGACGGAGCAGGTGTCTGGGCTGTTGAAGAAAGGCAGTCCAAGGGGTAGAACCACACGAGGCCTTTGGAGCAGCGGAACAGCTGTTCTATAAGGGTATCCTGAAACACAGGAGAGGCAGAAACAACATCTCTAAGAGCAGCAAGAAAGACAGCTAAACACAGCAAAGGAGAACCACAAGGCCACGACGTGTGAAGGCCAGCCCTGCTCTGAGCACGGCCTTGCACTTGCTCGGTCCGGTACAGCTGCTGTAAAGCCATCCAAAGCAAACACGGCCCTCCCTGCAGCAGACTCAACAGAACGAAAACCAACACCCAGAAATAAATTAGATCACCGAGTTCATCATGTTACACAGCCCACTGTTCTCAAATCCAGGATCTTGAATATAATAACAAATGATACTATTAACTGGCTAATTGGTCTGAAGCCAAAACCAAATAACTCATTGCTATTAACCAACATGATTCTCAGAATTTTCCAAGTCAGCTACAAGAAAGAGTTATGAGACCCTTCCCAACTGAACTAAATCTCACCCATGTCTAATTGCACGCAGTGCATATGGCTAAACCCTTTTTCTCTTCTGCACAGCCAGCTTGCCTCTCAGAGCATCTAAGCCCCCAGGGACTTCTCAAAAGAGGCAGGCATGTAGTCAGGTTGAAAGGAACATGGAGCTGGGAGCCAGCACATAGGCGCTTAAGGGCCACCTACTAACTCGGTAATCTCAAGCAAGTCCCTGCATTTCCGTTTCTTTATCCATAAAACAAGACTAAGGACAACCACTTCCCTGGAAATACAGCTAAAAACGTTCAGTAATTTGTACAATGCTATGTGGACTTTAGTCCTTACTCCTCAGAAATAAGCAGCTGAGAGATGTTTGTAACCATTCCCATTTCCCCCACCACACACACACACACACACACACACACACACACACACGAAGCTTTGTCCTTTACAATTTATTTCTTCCTTAGAGTTCAGATGACTTCCACCTGTCACAGATTCCACCTGGGATCCTTATGATCCCAGCATCACTGGGATGTAGCAGGGAACAGATGCCATCCTGTCCGCCTTCCAATGTGGAACAATGGCACACAGTAAAGCCATCCAAGGCACATCAACAGTGACAAAGATGACTTGAAAATTCACAGGGACATTTGAGTGGGAGTAATAAGTTTGGTTTATTAAGCTTGTGGCTTTTCTTAACCTGGCTCCTCCTTATCTCACCTTCTGCTCTCTCTGGCAGGAAGTCACTGCTCTGCATTGGTTTTGTTCATTCCGTTTAATATGTAGAAGGCTTTGCTGTTGCCACATACCTGTACAAGGGAAGCAGGCTTTTTATAAAATTCTGTGTTCTGGCAGGGTACTCATTCACATGCAAGTTAACATACAGGGAGGTCAGGCAGGTGATTTGGTCTAGGTCATAAGCTGTGTTGCCTTGGGCAAATTACTTAGCCTCTTGGAACTTATTTCTTCCATTGTAATGTAAATATAATAGTTGTCCTGCTTTCCTCAAAGACATAGAAATGAAACCATAAATGATCACATAAAAAGAATTTTGGAAATAACTTAAGGCATTTTACTTATATATTATTAAGTTATAATGTATAATATATAATTATAATATTAATTATTATTATTCCTACTTTCTGTGCTAGAAAACAATGTGATAGGAATCTCTTGCAATCTGCTGAGCATAAAAGTTCTGGATTTTAATTCTCCTTTCTAAAATGAATGGAAGACAGAATGCATACATCTTAAAAGAAAGATCTGTTGATGTAATGCAAATTTTGATCAGTATTTCTAGGAAGTGGTTGGCATTCTGGTGTGTGATCTATTTGTATTCATTTTATATTTGCACTGCTGATCAGTGTCTGGTACCAACAGAATCTTGTAGAATCTTGAGTCTAATACCTTTTGTATTGAAGGCCTGGCAATGCATTGTCATCTGCTCTGGGGAGAAGTACAAAATGCAGTCCTTTATTTTTAAAAGACATTATTATTAAGTCCCTGGAAAAGCATACAGCCATTTTCAGTTAAAAGTGAGTAAAAGAGAGACTCTGAATCAAAAATAGTTGCCAATGCTCACCTTTAATAACATTATGAAATCTCGCAAAAATGTAACTAAAATTTAACCAAATTTGGGCAAACTTAGAAAAACGACATGAGTAGGGATGTTTGCTGCAAAACATTTGGCTTTCTCTGGATGATGCTCAGGCTTTAGCTAAGCCACATTGTGAGGTAACCATATCTATGTTCAAATGAAAAAGAGAGAAGAATGAAATACGATAGGCACCATTTTGTGCCAGGAAAAATAGTAAGTATTGCTTGAGAGCAATGGACATCTTTGAACTCTGTCTGAAACTTCATTACATTCTTACTGCATGGATATTTTTCATTTATAAATATTATATACATATATAGTATAAATTTTATTTATAATATAAGTACTCTGATACAGATATTACAGATGGTATCCCCAGATAGGAGTTCTTTATGGCCCACATACCTCTCCCAAAAAAGTGCTAAAAGCAATTAGCTGGGCGTGATGGTGGGCACAGGTAGTCAGTCCCATCTACTCGGGAGGCTGAGGCAGGAGAATAGCGTGAACCCGGGAGGCAGAGCCTGCAGTGAGCCGAGATCGCGCCACTGCACTCCAGCCTGGGTGACAGAGGGAGACTGCATCTCAAAACAATACAAAACAAAAAAGTGCTAAAAGCACAGACCTGAAAGTCCCCAAACTGATACATAACGTTTATACCTAGGTGTGAAAACAATCTTACCCCTAGAGCACTTGTGGTGAGAAAGTCAAAACTTGCAAGAACCAAAGGCAGTCTTCAGAATCTTCTTCCTTCATCACACAATCAAAGCATTTCATCTGGGCTTCTTAAATCTACGTCTTTAAAATGACTAAGTTTTCTTCCTTTTCTCTGTTTTTCCTAATAGCTGGGGCTTGTATGACTCCTGTGTGTAAGTATCTCCTATATCTACATGTAAACTTTAAATGAATTTCTACTGACCATATTGTTATATTATAGATGAAAATTATTTTCACAATCATTCCTATCTTTCTGAACTGTAATGTATTATACAAATTTTTCATCAGTAAAATTATTGTAGCTTTTAGGTAGGGTTACTGTTGTTCTTTAAGCTTTGAAAATAATATAGTGCCCGTCATTGGAAGAATTACATGAAACAGTCTGTTTAGATCTTTTGTGTGAAATCTTTTGGTCTACTTTTGTAGGTTTCAATATGGAAATTATTGGAGGGAAAGAAGTGTCACCTCACTCCAGGCCATTTATGGCCTCCATCCAGTATGGCGGACATCACGTTTGTGGAGGTGTTCTGATTGATCCACAGTGGGTGTTGACAGCGGCCCACTGCCAATATCCGTAAGTCCGCCACACTTTTCCAGGCATGTGTTTTTTCTGCAACGTATTATAGCTATAAGAGAAGCTTACCTCTCCTGAGTGAGAATTTGACCTACAGTTAGTTTCTGTGGTCACTGACCAACTGGTGGCGTTTACTTACCTTCTTCCACATCCATGCTTTCTGGCCTGGGTTTTCCTTTTCAGAGAGAACTGAGCTGCTTTTCCCAGGCAAGATGTTAGACAAATTCAAGTCCTCTGTATAATGCAGGGAACACAGTAACGGTAATATTTGAAGCAACAGTATTTTTGACCTTGTTAGATCCACTGCTCAAGAGGAAATCAGACAACCAGAGCTTGCTCTGTGCTCTGAGCTTCCCCATTTTACAAAGGGGTAATAATAATATCATACCTGCTTTGTGGGGTTTGAGAATAGTATCTGTTTCTGTTAAGTATTTTAGCATGCTTGGCACATTTAGTAAGCACAAAAAAATTGCAGCTATTATCATTAGTATTATACGCATGAGAAGCCTACTTTGCCACTCCTAACAGTAGCTACTCACCACTTACAACTTTCCTAGGTGGAAAAAAAAAAAAAAAAAACAAGTTATTGATGACTTCTAAAAAGAGAAAGATAATGAGAGATTTATTTTCTCGGATACTTAGAATGAAAGCTTTTCTGAAGACAGAGTAAAACCTCCCAAAGTCCATTTTGGCGTAGGATTCTCTTACTTCAGCTAATAAAGCACAAAACCCCTCTTGGGATGCTGCAACCATCACAAAAGGAAATGCCAGTAGAAAACTAATTTCATGTTTGTTGTTTTGTTTGTTTGCTTGGGGTTTTTGGTTTTGTTTTTTGTTTGTGTGTATGTTTCCTTATGTTTCTTGCCTAATAAGCTGAAATGGAGCCTTCTCCTTTTCTTTCACTTAAAGATCTCTCTTAGCTGTCATGGTTTGCTCTCCAGGCATTGTCTATATCTAAACAGAACAACTCAATTGATTTGCTTTTCCATGCTTTGGGGGTTTTGTCTGATTGCCCCATTTAAATGGAACTGTTTGATCACAAATTGAAGTTTTGAAGCCTGCAGACAGGGAGATCTTCTGCTATCTCTAAATAGCAACCCACTGATTTCCAATTTAATATGGTTACTTCATTTACATGGGGTTCTTGCCCTCATAGAAATCACACTCTCATCCCCATCACTTCTCTCTTCTCCAGGGCACTTGCCCCCGCGAGATGAGAGAGACAGAGTGGAGAACTGTCAGTAAATGTTCATTTAATGCAAAATATGCACATCTTCAAATATGCTCATGATACACATTCAAATGGTCTATAACCTCCCCAGACAGAGAGCTTGACTTTTAAATGTTCAACAAACATTGGATGGAAAGAAAGAAATACATTTAAAGATCTTTCTTTCTTTCTTTGACTAGGCCTGAAACATGGTATATGAAAAAGTGTTTCACTAGCCATAAAGTGTTATAGGAAGTTAAATAATATTACTAAGTTGAATTTTAAATTTTGTCAAGTGGATTTAAGTCATGAGAAGTGGATTCCCAAACTGGGGAAAGAGATTATTAAAAAAACACTGGAGAGAGGTCTTAGAGGTTGTTGTTTGTTTTTTTTTTTTTTTTTCTTAAAACAAACTATTGCTAAGTATCATTTTAAATGGCTGGGGTATAAAGAACTCCAAAATATGTAGAACGCATTTCCTCTACAGGACACTTGGGTGTAAAAAGTAGGCAGATCGGTGGTTGGAAAAATATTAAGCTTTATGAAATTCAAAATATTTACGAAATAGCTCAATGGTGGCTTCCCACAAATGTACTCCCCAGTATCCTGTGGGAATAGTTTGCCCCAAGCCTCTCTCTCAGCAAAATTGTGAAGAAGGTCAAACCTGGGAGTGATCCCTTCTCACCAGCCATCCACACAGCTCCTCCCTCAGTATCCTGGCCCCTTTATTAGTTGCCATGTCAAATATAAAAGGAAATTGATTAAAATGTCCTGTACAAACTTATTTTCAGCATTTTAACTTACCAGAAGCAAAACTCTCACCAGCTGTTATACCCTGTTCTCCTGATTCTCTCCCAGACCCCCTCACAGAGCACTTCCCCCTGCCCCAACCTGCCTAGCAAGGTGTTAGATGGAACCTTCCACAGCCCCTTCCACACGGCCTCACTCCATCTCAAATGCTCAAGGCTCCTGGGACAAAATGGTTCAATGTTCAGGCTCTAGATTCAAGCCAAATGCGCTTTAATCCTGCCTGGATTTGCCTCCTGGAGGCAAAGGTCCTCAAGTTTATTCGCTTACCTGAACCTCAATTTCTTCATCTCTAAAATGGAGATTATCATAATACCTATCTCACCACGCTGTTGTTAGGTTTAAATGAGGGAAGTTTTTTGTAAAATGCTTAACACAGAACACAAAGAACTTAATAGATGTTATCGAGTACTGTTATACAATTATCTGTGCCTTTCATGGTAATAACCAAGGAACTAATCTGATGTTGACGAGATAAGACTGGGAAGACCTCCCTGTCTGACAGCCAAGTTCTTCTCCCTCTCTCTTAGACAAGAGAAATCTCCAAGACATAGGGACCCTGCCTTTGCTGCCAGACCTCAAGGGGTGGGTCTAAACAGAAACACTGCTAAGCGTCCAGGCAGGCTGGCAGAGAAAAGAAGAGGCTTCAAGGGGGTTGGCACAGGGTTCAAAGAGGGATTGAGGAAAGAGCACTGGACTGGGAGTCACCAAAAGCCAAATTTGGATCCTGATTGCCCTATTTATGAGGTGTGTCACCTTGGACCAGTCAGAGAACAATATTTTACTGGTAATGAATACACAGCCCATCAGCTTTACCAGCCCTGAGAAAGGTTGTTGTTAGGCTCAGTTGAGACAATGTTTACAGATATCTTCAGCAGACCTACTATAAGCCCCACGGTAGTTCTGCTCCGTATATGATTCTCTTCCAGAAAGTTCCGGGTGGGACTCAGGAAACCGCATTTTAAGCCAATACCTCCAGGTGATTCTGAAGCAAGCTGAAGACTGCACTTGGGGAAACACTGTGTTGTGCAACTCAAAAACACTGGTATTATCACTTCTCCTTTGTGTGAATTCAGACTTCAGTTTAGCTAAGGAGGTGGGATCCTAGAACTCAAGTAATTCCAGGTATCCCGTGGGCAGAAAACTTGACCTCAGTGGCACAGATTACAGTTGAAGGATATCTAGAAATTGAAAGTTCAGAAGGAATAATGGTCTGCTTGGGTTGTTCTTGGTCTTAACACATCCCAGTGGAGACAAAAATAACCAAAACATTTCAAAGGCAATAACTCGCTGAGGAAATTAGTAAAAGATGAAAAAAAAACAGACATTTTTTCAGCACCCCTCCCTTAGTGAAAATCCACCTTCCATACCTCTCATTTGTACTTCACAGCCTTCTTTGTGTGAGTCATTTAGGCACGTGCCCACCTTTCTGTTAGAGCATTCATCCTGAAGATTTTTGTCACCCTTCTTCTACAAAGTTTTGGGTTTAGTGGGTATGTTGAATTTGAATTCAAATTCAAATCAATCCTAGGAAATCCAGTCCACATCCTATGAGAAATTTCCACCCCATCCTGATTTTGCAATAGGCAAACTTTTCAACAAATAGAGCTGGAATTCCCAAAATAAATAAAAATAACCTCTTTTGGTACAAACCAAAAAGTGGTCATTCCAGGCGGTCACAGCTCTGCCATAAGCAAACCCACTCCACCACAGGCATTTACTCATTTTCCAAATCTGAAACAATCATGTCTTCCTTTTTCTGTATGTTTCTGTGCTCTTTGTAACTTTTATGAATCTTTATTAACCTGTATGCATGAGTATGTGTGTTTTTACTGCAATCTACTTTGGTAGCTTTTTCAAGTACAAAAGAAATAGTTACACATAAACAAATACAATTAAAAGATCTGAGGTGGGCTTCATAAAGACAGACACTGTAATGGAATATATCTGTAGTATACAAATGGCTCTACGGTACTGTCAAAATCTCTAAAAATTATTTCTACTTTATCACTGCTGTAAATGTAATTTTATCCAACAAAGAGTAAATCTGGTCAATTGTGGCACTGTTGTAACACTGGTACTAGAACTGTGTATGACCAGAGATGTAAAAAACAAACCTGCCGAGCACAGAGACTCACACTTGTAATCCCAGCACTTTGGGAGGCTGAGGCCAGTAGATCACCTGAGGTCAGGAGATCGAGACCATCCTGGCCAACATGGCGAAACCCTGTCTTTACTAAAACTACAAAAATTAGCCAGGCGTGGTGGCACACACCTGTAGTCCCAGCCTCTTGAGAGGCTGAGGCAGGAGAATCGCTTGATCTGGGAGGCAGAGATTGCTGTGAGCCGATATCATGCCACTGAACTCCAGCCTGGGTAACAGAACAAGACTCCGTCTCAAAAAAAAAGGTCAAAAAAAAGCCAAAAAACAAATCTATTTCTTCACCTGACTCACCAGTTCGTACCCTATAAATCTCCCTGATGGAATGACTATTAACTTTAAAGTATCTTCATTTCAAATTAGCACTATTTTCTTCCCTTGAGGAAAGTTTTCCTTTCTTGTCCAAATCTTTGTTCTAATTGAGGGGACAGGACAAATTGACATATCTGACTGCCATGTAATGGGCCTTACTTCCCCACATTGACCTGAGATGAGGTCTAGGCATGTGGGTGAGCAAGTGTAGGGTGGGGGTCTTCGTGGTGTTTGCTTGTCTGTTTGTTTGTTTGTTTGTTTTTAAGAGATGGGGCCTTGTTCTGTCATCTAGGCTGTGACACTTCAGCCTCCAGCTCCTGGGCTCAGGCAATCCCTCCTGCTTCAGCGTCTCAAACAGCTGGGACTATAGGCATGCACCACCGTGCCCAATATGCACCACTGTGCCCCTTAATATTTTTTTAGAGATTGGGGTCTCACTATGTTGCCCAGGCTGCTCTCAAACTCCTGGCCTCAAATGATCCTCCCACCTCAGTCTCCCCAGTGGCTGGGATTACAGGCGTGAGTCACTGCACCTGGCTACCTTAATTATTAAAACACCTAATGTTGGGAAGATAAAAACGTTCTGGGGTTCTGGAGATGATAGTGGTGGATGAATAACAATATACATGTCCTTCATACCACCAAACTGTACATTTAAGAATGGTTAAAAAGGTAAATTTTGTTATGTATATTTTACCACAATAAAAAAATTTTAATGGTAGTTGGTGTAAATCTCAAACTACAAACTCATGAAATATAATTTCCTTTATTTTTACATAAATGAACACAATTTTGTTTTAAACTTGATCTAAGTCAATTAGGATTTCACTCCTTTTCCTTCCCCAGTTGGATACAAGTTCTGATATTCTTTTGCAATTCCAGGGAATTGGTTTGGGATGGGATTAAGGGCAAGTCATTTGGCCCTTAATATCAATTCATGCTGGGGTCCTCTAAGACCTTTGTCACTCCACCTAATCTTAAGCAGTTTACCTTGGAGATAGCCTTTGTTTCTCTATGTATATAACCCTCTCCACCATCACTACTCCCCACTGGGGGATTTGGGAATCATTCTGTGCTTTCATTCCCTTTGCTTTTTTTAGGTTTACCAAAGGCCAGTCTCCCACTGTGGTTTTAGGAGCACACTCTCTCTCAAAGAATGAGGCCTCCAAACAAACATTGGAGATTAAAAAATTTATACCATTCCCAAGATTTACATCAGATCCTCAATCAAATGATATTATGCTGGTTAAGGTAGGTAGCAGCATTGCCTTCCTTCTATTTTGTCAACATTTTTATACAGGATGGCTCAATTAGTTAATCACCTGCACAAAAGCATTTTGTTAGCACCCTCCCCATGTTTGAGGTGATTATGATATATTTTATAAGGGCCCATGTTATTCCATATACTGCCTTGAAAGAAACAAGAATTTATCACAAATGTATCAGGGCTGCGTTTATACAAGGAAAAGCAACTCTGATACTCACATATGTAGGAGGGGAACATCTTACAAAGCCCAAGGATCCACACTGAAAGCTTTTCTCCCAAATGCTTTTCTCATTAGCAAGTAAAAAATACAACAGTTGTTTATACAACAGAGCCAACCAAGTGACTTCAGGGGCTCAGCAGCGAGTTACAACTTAGTCTAGACCACACTTAGTCTAGTCCAAACTTGGTCTAGACCATACTGAAGGGTCCTATCCAGCAGGAAGCAGCCCAGCCCTCAAAGTCATGACCTATGGATGTTATTCCACACAAAACCGTCCAATGCAGGGCAAAGGCCAGTTTGCTCGAGACTGGACAAAATTCCTGCTGTCTATAAGCTCCCTCCCCAAGCCTCAGTGAGCTCCTCGGGGAGTAGAGAGCATGGTCAGAAAAGCAACAACCACAAATGCAGCTGCAGGCCACCACCAAAGTAGATTCCAGAACAGGGACGCCTGCCTAAGACGGAGACCACACATACAACGCACAGGCTAGCATCAGAATACTACTGGGAAAGAAATAATTCAATCTTTTATCAATCTGTCAGCTTCAAACAGCCGCAAAACTCAATAAACATGTCAAGCTGCTCCACGTAAGATCCAAAAACTATCTTAGATCTGGAACCAAATGCGAGGTTACTGGCTGGGGAGCCACCGACCCAGATTTCTTAAGACCTTCTGATACCCTGCGAGAAGTCACTGTTACTGTCCTAAGTCGAAAACTTTGCAACAGCCAAAGTTACTACAATCACGACCCTTTTATCACCAAAGACATGGTCTGTGCAGGAGATGCCAAAGGCCAGAAGGATTCCTGTAAGGTAAGAATCTCTCTTTTAAACAGGCATCTCGGAGCGCTGTACAGTAGCCAAGCTTCCATTGCTCACTGACACTGAGGAGGAGGGAGGGGCATAGAGAATACAAAACCACAATTCTAAATACTTTCTCTCCATTCCTGCACAGCATTCTCTATTCTTTTTCATCTACCAATGTGAATGGATTGTAAAAACTTCCCCAATGCTTCATAAGCACCCACTAAATGTTTGTTAATCAGGATAATAGACTATATCTGACAACTTTTACAGGCTTCCTATGAGAGGTGTTATCCTCCTTAGAAAGTCTACCAACCCTGAAGTCACTAGTGGTGATTACAAGATAACTTATTTAAAGAACCACCTTGCGGATTAATCAATAAGGAGGTCTTATAAGACTCAAATGCAAAAAGCTCAAATATACAGTATGTGTTTCATAAGTAATGCTGACTGTCTTCATCTGTTTGGGCTGCCACCACAAAATACCATGAACTCGGTGGCTTATAAATAACAGAACTTTATTGTGTTCAAGATCAAGATCAAGGCACTAGCACATTTGGTGTCTGGGGAGGGCCTACTTTCTGGTTCATAAACGGCTTCTTTTCATTCTAATCTCACATGGTAGATGGGGTGAGGCGTCTCTCTTAGGCCTCTTTAATAAGGGAACTAATCTCATTTATGAAGCCTTCACCTCCATGACCTAATCACCTCCCAAAGGCCCCACCTCCTAATACCCTCACCTTGGGAGTGAGGATTGCAACATATGAATTCGGAGGAATCAAACACTCAGACCATACTGCTGACTAACAAAAAGAAACAAAAGGCCGGGCACAGTGGCTCACACCTGTAATCCCAGCACTTTGGGAGGCCAAGGTGGGTGGATCTCTTGAACTCAGGAGTTTGAGACCAGCCTGGGCAACATGGTGAAAACCTGTCTCTACAAAAAATACAAAAATTAGCCTGGCATGGTGGCATACGCCTGTAGTCCCACCTACTCAGGAGGCTGCGGTGGGAGGATCACCTGAGCCCAGGAGGTTGAGGCTGAAGTGAGCCGAGATCTTGCCACTGCATTCCAGCCTGTGTGACAAAATGAGATCCTGTCTTAAAAGAAAAAAAGGAACAAGAGTCATTATATTTTTCAAAATCTTTTGTTTACTGAGATGGTAAAGAAAAAAATAGGTGTTCATGTTTATATGAACTATACTAATATATAGTACAAATGAATTACTAATTTTTTAAAAAATTAGAATACAGTATTCATTTCATACTATATTAAGTATTATTGGGGAAGAGGATATGATGACTTCAAATGTCTTTTGCATCTGCAGTACCCAAGACCATCACCCTCCTAAACATCTGTTATCATGGTTGACCAAAGTACAAGGCACTGCAGTTTGCAATGTGAACATTAGCAAAGAGAAAGGCTGGTCTTCAAAGAAGCCAGCTCTTCATTAAAAGACCATGCCATCCCCTCTATAGCTCTTTCCCTTCACTTGATAGAATTTAGTTACATGTTTTGCTGTTAGAGTGAGTCTTCAAAAATCATTTCATTCACTAAGTATTTACTAAGTGTGGTACATATACATAGCACTATGTCCAACCATATGAGGATGCAAAAAAATAAATAAGTAACAGAGAACATATAATTCCTGCCATCAAGACATTTACTACAATACATTGCTCTTTTCTTCTACTCTCAATAGCAATTTGATTTTAGGTCTATGAGCATCAAAATGAAATATACAACTTTAAAAGATTATTTTATTTCAGTGGATTATTTAAAACCTTATCCATTCTTTAATAAATAGTCAATAGTCATTGATTCCCAGAGGAAAGTAGACATAGATAGGGACAAAACAGAGACAAGGACATGGACACCGAGACAGAGGCAGAGGCATAGTCATAGTCATAGTTAGAGACATAAACAGAGAAGCAAGTAGGCAGAAACATAGTCCTAGACAGAGACAGGCATATAGAGAACCTATAACAAGTAAAAGGCAGTGTCAGACACTCTCCAGGACATAAAGAAAGCAACGACCCAGATAATACTCCTTTGAACAATCAACAGTTGGTGCTTAAAAACAAAATTCCAACAGCTTCTCACCACATATTTTCCCTTTTTCTTCTTTCCAGGGTGATTCAGGGGGCCCCTTGATTTGTAAAGGTGTCTTCCATGCCATAGTCTCTGGAGGTCATGAATGTGGTGTTGCCAAAAAGCCTGGAATCTACACCCTGCTAAACAAGAAATACCAGACTTGGATCAAAAGCAACCTTGCCCCACCTCATACAAATTAAGTTACAAATGATTTTCTTGGATGCACTTGCTTCTTTTTTCCTAATATGCTCACAGGTTAGAGTTGGATGTAAGTAAAGCAGAACACAAGATGGGGTCCATTTTTGTACTTGTAAGTCATTTTATTAAGGAATCAAGTTCTTTTTCTCTTGTGTCACTGATGTATTTCTACCATGCTGGTTTTATTCTAAATAAAATTTAGAAGACTCTCTGTTTGTCTTTTATCACATGAAGTAATATCTACCCCCATTCCACCCACACTCCCCAAAGGGCAATAAGGTCACTGAACAAAACAGTAATGGTACCACCTTCAACCAGGTGTGACTTCTGCTGGATCATCCTGAGTTGTTGGGTTGTTTTCATTGTTGTGATAACATTAAACATGAGATAGGCCCTTTCAACAAATGTTTAAGGGTGCGATACATTATTGTTAACTATAGGCATGATCTTGCAGTGCAGATCTCTAGAACTGCTTCATCTCCTATAAATTAAACTTCATGCCAGTTGAATAGCAGCTCCCTATTTCCCCACCACTCCCATCCTCTGGCAACCCGATTCTACTCTAAGCTTCTATGAGTTTGTATTTTTTAAATATAAATCATAAATATAAATATCCCAATTCAAGCAAGCAGCTTATACAAATGTTTGGACAGTATTTTTTATTTATATATGTCATATTTTGTTCTAGAAAGGACTTAAAGCAATGTACAAAAACACCTGCAACAAAACAAAATGCAGAATTAAAAACAAATTGATGAAAGTATTGGGACAATGGGGAAATGAGAGTAAGAAAGAGAAGATGAAGGCTAAGTAGTCACATGGTACTGATAGTGCCACAAGTTTCTTTCTATACATTTGCTAGAAGGATTCACATTTGAGTCCTGTATGCTTTGGCCAATGCAAGAAAGAGCAACGCAATCAATTATATGAATTACAGTGTCCAGGAAATAAAAATAAATTGTTTACCCAGAAGTAGGACCGCTGGTACTGGAACTAAAACTAGAGAGAACTTTTTTCCACAGTCCTTCTTTTCCAAAAAAAGGACACTGTGACGGCCTGGCATGGTGGCTAACACCTGTAATCCTAGCATTTTGGGAGGCCAAGGCGGGCATTATCATGAGGTGAGGAGATCCAGACAATCCTGGCTAACACAGTGAAACCCTGTCTCTACTAAAAAATACAAAAATTAGCCGGGTGTAGTGGCGGGCGCCTGTAGTTCCAGCTACTCGGGAGGCTGAGGCAAGAGAATGGCGTGAACCTGGGAGGCGGAGCTTGCAGTGAGCTGAAATTGTGCCACTGCACTCCAGCCTGGACAACAGAGCAAGATTCCGTCTCAAAAAAAAAAGGAAGAAGAAGAAGAAAGAAGAAAGAAGAAAGAAGACAGAAGAAGAAGGAGAAGGAGAAGGAGAAGGAGAAGGAGAAGGAGAAGGAGAAGGGGAAGGGGAAGGGGAAGGAGAAGGAGAAGGAGAAGAAGAAGAAGAAGAAGAAGAAGAAGAAGGAGGAGGACACTGTGCTATGTTTCCCATATCCCCACCAATTGCATCAGAACCACCTAAGATTATCTGTAATACAGGTTCCCTTGACCTCTTGCCTAGAAATTCAGATTGAATAGGCTTGGGGTGAGTCTGAAAATCTGCGTTTTTTTCAAAGCAACTCAGTTGATGCTGATAAATGGGCAAATCTGAAAGCCACTGATAATGAACTTCCTTAGTAACTTCTTATAATAAAGACAAAAATTGATGTCAAGGGATTGTTACAAATCTTTCAGTGTGAACTGATGGCTTCAGACCAAAAGGCAATTCAAGTAAGATCACTGGAGTATCTCAGCTGTCTTGCGCTGTGGTCATCCAGTGATTAGAGAAGTAGCAATTTCTAATTTGGGTGGAGGAGCACGGTGGGAGATTGGTGGGGGATGGCTTCAACAGTCAGAAGCCAAAAGATTAATCTCAGCCTCTATATTTAATTTGAGTTTGGGGGGATAAATAGTTCTCGTTTCCAGGCAACATCATCAAGTTCTCTTACATGCATATAGAAATAGATGCTTTTGGTAGTTTGTTTATTTGCTTATCTTTTGTCATGGTTCTTAGAAACCATTAACCAGCACTACCCTGCACTATGAATACTTACAGAAATGGAAGCACTGGGTTAAAAAGGCAACCTAACTAAAATTATTGAGAATAAATTTTTTAAATTATTGAGAAAATAGTAAAAGAAGGTTATTTAAATATCTCATCTTGTATCATTTTGATTTATTAAAAAATACTGATTATGAAATCCCAAACTATATTTTACAACAAAAGAAAAGGAAAAAATTGTAGATTCTCTGGACTCACCATTAAAAAATAATCCTGTGCCTATTTTCTCTAAATTTCAAATCCATGAAACATATCATTATAAATCTTTTTAACCAAAAGGACTATTGCCATTACCCATAATTCCAGCTGATGAGTTATCCTGAAAAGCTGTCACTAAAACTTGAGAGCTGTGTTTTGATTTTAGATTCCCTGCTGTTAATATCCAATAGTCGAACCTGATCAGATTGCCAGAGAAGGTCCTTTCAACAGCTGTGGCAGACCTGGCAACTCTGAAATTGGAAAATAAACAGTTTATTTTGACAAGCAGCTAATGATAGAAACTGCAATTGAAATGCATTCCTTATCCTTCAGGAAAGTCGTGTTTTGTTAAATGTACCAGTATCTCTATTCTTTTAGGGTATGCCCTAAAAGAATAGAGTATTTTATTTGGAAACTTCTGTCTTTGAGAGCCTATTTGATTCTATCTATGGCCTCAAAATGAAGTTGAGAGTCAAACCGAAGCAAATATCCAGATTTTAAAACTGCTCAAAGGTTTTAGAGCAAAGTAGTTTGATGTTGTCATTCTAATCATTCCACTTCCTCCCTTCTTTGTGGTTGTGGACAGAGTATATTTGCCTTCCCCGCAGATACAAAAGAAGGCTTTATGCTTTATTTTATGTCCACCCTGTTATAATAGAAAGTGACAGCACTAAGTCCAGATATAATGCATGAAATACATCAGAATTGATTCAAATAAGCAATTAAACCAGTCTAGAACCAGGTAGCAGAACTAGTCCTACCTTCTGACTCTCTTAGTTCTTGCACATATTAAATCTCAACTCACTCTAAAATGATATGAAGAGCAGTGCTTCAAGCTTGGTTGTTTTTAGAAAACTATCTGAATAAAGGAAGGTACTGTTGGTCAATCAAAGAAGTGCTTCCTTTTTTACTAAGCTCTTGGTTTGGGAAAGGACACTGCTGTAGACTGAATCATGTCTGCTCCAAATTCATATGATGAAGGCCTAACCCTCAGTGTGACTGTGTTTGGAGGTGGGGCCTATAAGGAGGTAAATAAGGTAAAATAAGATCATAAGGGCAGGGCTCTGCTCCGATGAGATCCCAGTGTCCTTACAAGAAAAGAACTAGAGAGCTCAATTGCTCCCTCTGTCTGCTATGTGAGGACACGGTGAGACAGTAGCCATCGATAAGCCAGGAAGTGGGCCCTCCCCAGAAAATGAATAGGCCAGCACCATGATCTCGGACTTCCAAGCCTCCGGAATCATGAGAAATAAATTGCTATTGTTTAAGACACTTAATCTGCAGTATTTTGTTATAGCATCCCAAGTTGACTAAGCCAGACACACCTGTGGTGAGGGAGAAAGGACACTGTGTGCAACCTGCCCAAGGGCAGGGCAGCTGATGTCTCGACAACCCTACAATTTCAAAAGATTACTGAGATATGCCTGAAAAGCTATCCGTATGTTGTCTGATGAGTTATTTGAGGACCAAGGGCAGCCTGGCTGAATGGTTGGGCTCCTTGTGTCTTAACTGATTCAGCCCTGCTTTCACGCTTTCACACAATGACTTCCTGTTGACTTCTGCAGTCTTTTTGCTGAGTCATATCAGTCCACTGTAGACTGACAAAATATCCTCGTCACTTACTATGTTCTACCATGAAAGGATCACATTCTTTTTCTGGTTTTAGCCATAAATATCTGTGTGACAGCCTGTTAAGAGTCAGCATATGGATTTACACTGAGGCTTTCCCTAAGAACTTACAAATAAGTTGAATAAAATTGCTCTCTGAAAGTTAAAATTTAAACTTTATGCATATTAGGTCAGAGCAGAGATACATAAAATCACTCTGAAGAGACATGAGACATTCCCAAACCTACAAGACTATTATCTGCTTGAAGGTTAGAGACTACCGGTTTGCTACTCAGTCATCTCCTCTTTTTCTCTGGCATCAAAACTCAAATATTATTTGGTACCACAAATGTGCACAGCCAAAACAAGCCATTTTCGAGCCTCTCTCCTTGCCAGTAATGGTCATTGAGAAATAAGTGAAAGTGATTGGCTGAGGTTTCTAGGAAGTACCTATAAAAGGAGCTGATTCCGCTGGAAGGAGTGCCCTTTCCCCCTTCTTCCTTCCTACTGCCTGGATTGCATATGTGATGGCTAGAGCTCCAGCAATAATGCTGAACCACGAGGCAAACTTAAATCGAAGCCAAGTGCTAGTGACAGTGAAGTGGAAAGAAGCAGTTGATGACCAAAGCACCTCCATACCAATCCTGTACTTTTTGTTTTACATGAAATAAAAATAAAAACTATTTAATCCACTGTTATTTGAAGCTTTCTGTTGTATACATCCTACCTAATCCTAATAATAAATTTGGAAACCTAAATCTTCTATGCTCCAAACAATGACAAGTATGTGCCTTTATCCCCTTATACCCAGACCCTCTCAAATCCTAAACGGCTTTAGCTTTCCACCTTCCCTTATTCATACAAGAATCAATTCAGAAAAAGTAACATTTAAATGTTATAATCAATAAACCATTTCCCCCTCACTGCTCCATCTATAGCTTACTATGGAGAAACTTCCCTGGCCTACCTGACAAGCTATTTTTATCTTTACCACATACTGCTGTATGGCAAACATTTTTGTTTCTATTATAAAAATGATACATATCACTCAGTAGTCTGTAATAAGCTTTACTCTGTTGGTGTATTTTTTTTTTTTTTTTGAGATGGAGTCTGGCTCTGTCACCCAGCCTGGAGTGCAGCGGTATGATCTCGGCTCACCGCAAGCTCCGCCTTCCGGGTTCACACCATTCTCCTGCCTCAGCCTCCCGAGTAGCTGGGACTACAGGTGCCTGCCAGCACGCCCAACTAATTTTTTGTATTTTTAGTAGAGATGGGGTTTCACCATGTTAGCCAGGATGGTCTCAATCTTCTGACCTCGTGATCTGCCTGCCTCGGCCTCCCAAAGTGCTGGGATTACAGGTGTGAGCCACCATGCCCGACCCCATCCGTGTATATTTTGTAAATGGATCCTGTAGAACTGTTTTTTGAAAAGTTGCCATGAAAATAATGTTTTCTGGCATTTCAGGTTATTATTGTTTGTTTTATTATTTGACAATCATTTGAAGTAATATAGCACTGTTTCCAAACCAAACTGCAAAAGCAACTCTATTGGAAGACAGTTGGATACAGTAATATCCTGGATATTAGCAGTGTTGTAGGAAATCAAAGCAGTCCCACATGTGATCAGTCAACAACACATGGGATGGCCATGTTAACAACCAATACAAATAGACTCCAGAATCTCCACCATTTAGCATCTAGAGAGACAGAGAGATATTCATTTATTCATTCACTCACTCACTCACTCACTCAACAAACACATCAAGCACTTCTATTTGCCAGACACTGACCTGGTCACTGTAGAAAGAGGAAAAGATACAATTCCTGCCCTGCAAGAACTCATAGTCTAGACATGTCCATGTTTACATGCAAATAAAGATACAATGTAAATAAACAAATATACTATGCTCCAAAATTGGTTACAATGGAGACTTGCACAAAAATGATTATAATGCGGATATGCACATGAGACAGAAAACCGACTTACCTCAGGCGTAAGTCAGTCATTCAGAATTCCTGAAAGACAAATAATTGACCCTACCAGGCTAGGCCTATGCAGATAAGACCTGATTCAAAAATTTCCTAAGGTAAAGAGAGGGAAAGATCTAAATCACCAGATTTGTACAATCCACTCCAATCAGATAAAAGGAAACACAAGCTACAGCAATGCCTATTGTAAAACTATGTCAATAAAGGTGAGAACATTTATTCCTTTTAAGAACTCAGCTCTCTCCCACACCTCTGTGGTCTTCCATAGAGACATCCAAGGCAAAACACATGACCAACAGAGATGTCTCAGGAGGAACTGTTCCATTTCCCTCAGCAACAGATGATTGAGCTTTTTCCATGAATCAAGAATGATTATTGCTGTGTGCTGTGGCTTACGCCTGTAATCCCAGCACTTTGGGAGGGTGAGACAGGAGGATCACCTTAGGTCAAGAGTTTGAGACCAGGCTGACCAACATGGAGAAACCCTATCTTTACTAAAAATGCAAAAATTAGCCAGGTGTGGTGGCACATGCCTGTAGTCCCAGCTACTCGGGAGGCTGAGGCATGAGAATTGCTTGAACCCGGGAGGTGGAGGGTGCAGTGAGCCAAACTCGCACCACTGCACTCCAGCCTGGGCCACAGAGCAAGACATTGTCTCAAAAACAAAAACAAAAAAACAACAACAAAAAAAAAAATTCATCTGACCTTTTAGAAGCTTTGGAATCAGAGGAATTTGTGAACTCCACAAAGCATGGAAACTCTAAAACATACCTGTCCCAAACTTTGCCTTACCCGTCACCTCTGTTCTCTTGATTTTTATTTTTTTCAAATAAAGGCAACTCAGCAACATTAAAACAGAAGTGGGCTGATGTACTGGTTTTTATGGGTTGCTGTCCTGCCCTGCCTTACCATACTGGAGGACTGGTGCTGGAGAGTTTCCCACCTCATAGTGTGATCAAACCACAGTAATCTGCACAGACTACAGATTAGGGTTTGCCAGATTCAGCCGTATTTATACAAGACCTCTGTTCTCTGTCCAAGTGCTCTCACTTTCAAATCTACGTAATTAAAAGTATTATACCTCAAATTAACTGTTTGAGTTTTAATTAGGAAAAACATATTTCACAAAACATTGTAGGCCGGTCTGAGTGCAATGGTGTTTAAACTAATTGATCACAATCCGTTATGGATTTCTTTGTTCCTCCTCCACTCCCATTGCTTCACTTGACTAGCCTTTAAAAAAATTTTTTTAGATAGAAATAGTATAATCACAGAATGTTACTAGAATTTGTGCTGTAGAATTCACTATGCTATTAGCTCCATGAGAGCTGGGGCCCATAACTGTTTTGATCAACACTGTACAGCCAGAACTTAGCAGAGGACCTCATATGCAGTGACTACTTAATAAACATTTGTAAACTGATAGACGGGGGGGAAAGGATGAATGGATGGATGAATGAAAAAATGTATTGTATTAATTAATGATTAATGATTGAATGAGTGAATGATCAATTAATAACTCTGCTTCTGGAATCATTTAAGGACATATATAATAAAACTTCGTAACTACTTCATAAAGGAAAGGATTATGTTGGGCATAAAATGGAAATAATCTCATAATTATTTGATAATGCTTTGAGCTCCATGATGGGGAAAAAAAGCACTATATAAACATTGAATATTATTATTATTTATTTGGAGGTTTCCATGAGCCATCTTTTATATAAGACTTAGTAAGTATTGCCATTGCTTTCTAAGGAGGAAAAAAAGGTTATGAAAATGATTAGTATGTTTGGTCTGAAAGAGATTACTTTCAGAGTTATTTGTTTTGTCCTTGTCATCATTGTCTAAATACTACAGTAGTTTAGTCAGCTTTTAGCAATATTGAACTTTAAGCTATAAATTACTTTATTAATTTTCCTAAAATGTTTGTTCTCTTCAGTTCATTGCATACGTAAAGGATTTAGAAATGTTAACATTTTCCAATTCTGTATAAAATTACACTTTCAAAGGAGTTTGGTGAATTTGCGGTGGTTATAATAATACCATCAGGGTCAGTAAATCTGAAGACAGGTATAAACCACAAATCTTATAGATGGGGGTATTGATACAAGAGACGTCAGATAACTTACCTCTAGCCCAAACTGGAACTCCCTGATGTTGTTTAGGAATTGGTTGTCAAGGGGATTGAAGTCTTGAGTTCTGCAGAGAAACGGTGTTTTGACAGTTTTTCCCCTTCCTAAGTGTCATTCTATATGGCACCGATAATCATTAGTTCTCAATACCCACTTCCTTGCTACCCAAAATAGAATGCAATAGAAATATTTGAGGACAACAGGGTGTGTGTTTCACACTGAAGTAGTAGCCAAATAATCCCTAAAATAGAAAAATAATATTAGAAAAATAATCTCTAAATTTGAGGATTGGAATTGTGGTTGGAGATGTGGGAAGTTCAGAAAGTCAGAAGAAACAAGAGGCTGGGAGACCCAAGCCAAACACTTGGATGAGGCTGTCTTGGTTTGGGCTCCCCCAAAAGCAGGTCCTGAGGTACAGATTTGGTACAAAGAGTCTCATTGGAAGGCAATACCAGGAAACTGATAGGAAAGTAGGGAAGTGAGAAGGGAGAGAATAAAAAGCCAATAAAGGGTACATTTGCATGCATTTATCACTATTGGCAACTGGAGTACAATCCCACTGGGAACTCCAGGACGCAGTGTGGAGCGCTCCTCAGAGCTATTCCAAATGAGGGACTAGGAAGCTGGGATCTTTACCCACCAACACACCACCATCATTGTTTGAGAGCCACTCCAGGGTCATTAACTTTCCAGCCCTTCCAGCTTGTCCTGCTCATGGGCTGTGATATGGTTTGGCTGTGTCCCCACCCAAATCTCATCTGGAATTTTAGCTTTCAGAATTCCCACATGTTGTGGCATGAACCCAGTGGGAGATGATTGAATCATGCTGTTCTTGTGGTAGTGAATAAGTCTCACGAGATCTTATGGTTTTATAAGGGCAAACCGCTTTTGCATGATTCTTTTTCTCTCTTGTCTGCCATCAGGTAAGACGTGCCTTTCACCTTCCACCATTATTGTGAGGACTCCCCAGCCATGTGGAACTGTGAGTCCATTAAACCCCTTTTCCTTTATAAATTACCCAGTCTCAGGTATGTCTTTATCAGTAGCATGGAAATGGACTAATACTGGCTGAATGTACTCCCAAGGCTAGGAAAAAATCACAAAACGTTCTCAGACAGAGCTGCAGGTTTGTTTTTGGTTTTTTATAGCAAGGAGCTTTTGTTGTGTAGGCAAGTGCTGGAGGCACCAATGGTATCTGCTACAACTGCATTGGAGGCACTCACTACTCTTTGACCATATTTCCTACCAGAAAAGCTTGACTGCATGACTAGCTCCTTCAGATGATAAGTGAGTTGTCTATGAGACGTGAATGACTTACATGATTACATTTGCTACTTCCAGATAACACACCGAATTGTAACACAATCAATCCAGAGCTGAGACTTTCAGGCACCCAACTGGTTCTGGAAAGAAGGAGATTTTTAACACCCTGAAATCATACCCTTCAAGTAGGTTCAGCAAGTAGGCCCTATTTGAAACTCCAAGACACCTACCAGTCTCATGTGTATGTTCTATTGGTCATGCCCATTGACTGCTGTTTGCATCCAGTTTCCCCTCTGAGATCACACACGTTTCCTGCATGGTGCCAGATATTGGTTTAAGAATTTTACCTATATTAACCCATTAAATCTACACAATGAGACCATGATGTAGGTGCTATTATTATTTTTGCTTCATAGATGAGGTACAGAGAGGTCACTAACTTGTTCAAGATCACACTGTGAGTAAAGAGTAGAAGAGCATGGGTTCAAACTCAGGTAATCTGACTCTAGAGCCTGCTTGTCCCATAACTTCCTTCATGGGGTCTGGAAAGCACAAACTCATACAGCTTTCCTCATATGAAGCATGAGCCACAATTCACCCTAAGGAGATTCTTTCAGCCAATTATACCTACTGTTTTAAAATCACCCCACTCCCCCACACCCCAACACATGCCTCAATAGCCCCTGTCTCCCCTTGTACTGAAAGAACAGAAAATTCTGCATCACAGTAGTACATTACTCCAGAGAATTCATGGAATAGATTCTAGAGCGTTCATAATGAAATCAAAGAAACAAATCAAGGTGCACCACCCCAGATGTAATGTGCAGAAAAGAGCACTGAACTCTGGAAATAAGTAAAATATGGGTTCAGGTCCCAACAATGTATTAGTTTTGCAACCTTGACCAAGTCACTTCATTTCTCTGAGCTTCCATTTCTTCACCTGCCACATAAGTGACTTGGACTACACAAAATATAAAGTTCGTAAGAGCCCTAAAAATCCATGATCCTGGATTCAAAAATGTTTCTCAATTATTATGCTGCTGGATGGCGGCAACATCTTCCATTCCCCTTTTTTGAGCAATTGACATAGCCCTGCCTTTGGAGTTCCCCCCTCTTCTGATGCCACATGATTTCCAGCCACAGCCACAGATGACTGTTGGATATAAGTACCAGAGACCAAATACAAGAAGCAGAGCTCTAAAGAGCTAGTCAGCAACCACAGGGGGCTCCTTGTCCCAGTCTCAGTTTCACAGGTTTGGCATCCCCCAATTTTTCTTACATGAGGGGAGCACATGGAAAAAGTATCTCAGCAAAGTCATTTTTCTTTTTACAATAATATTTGTTGGTATCTAAGGAAACAGGAGCCACATGACAGGTCCTAAACAGACTCAGACCAAGCCTAAGTGAAATCAGAGTGTAAACCTTACATTAAACAGGCTGCCTCTTTTTGTAATTAACCTTTTATTATGAAAATTTTTTAACATATGCTAGAGAGCTTACTCTCATGAGTCCCATCACCTACCTTCAACAACTTTCAATTCATGGCCAATCTTGTTTCATCTCTACCCCATCCAGTCCCCTCAACTCTAGATTATTTTGAAACAAATCGCCACCATTACGTCATGTCACCTGTAAATATTTTAGTATGTAGCTCTAAAAGACAAGGACTATTTTTGACAGCATAACCATGATACCATTACTGTGATTTTTTAAAATCTTATTTAGATCTTTTCTAAAATTAACATTAGTTATTTAATACCAAACAATATTTAAAGTCCAAGTTCTCCAATTGTCTCATTTTTTAAACAAGTAATGTGTTCAACTTAGTATCCAAATGTGGCTCATGTATTGAAATTTATTAATGTGTCCCTCAAATCTCTTTGAATGTATAGGATTTTTCTGACATCATTTTGTTTCCTTGTAATTTAGTTGTTGAAGAAACTGACCATTTTTCCTGTAGGGTTTGCCAGAGTGGATTCTGAGTATTACATCTCCATGGTGTCATTTAAAATGTTACTCTCTCCATTCAATTTTCTGATAATTGGTGGTGAGTTCTAGAGGCTTGAGCAGATTAAGGTTCAATATGGGGACAAGGTAAGGTTTGTATTTCTGTTAGGAGTATATAATATCAGTCTCCTTTGGTGTGATGTTAGCAGCATTGATCACTGCCTAGATCCCTTAATTCATTCATTAGAATGATCCTTGTTATTGGGTCAGTCATTGTTTCTAGGCCTCTTTGGGGGGTATAGCTAGGAAAGAGATTTTAGGTTTTTGTTTTTGTTTTGGGGGGAGGGTTGTTTGTTTTTTAAGAAAACATATAAGCTCATACTGATTCTTCTCGTTTGAAATCTGGTCCACAGAATATTTGTCTAAGTTTATTCTCACATTTGCATCTCCTTTCTCCCATGTTGAAATCCCAGCTTTTAAGGACAAAAAGCATAATTACTCATTTGTTTTCTCAGAAAATGAAACATAATGGTCTCACAATGATGATATCAATACTATCACTAAAATATGATTACTGAAAACAGTTTAAGGGCATTTTATTGTTTGGGGAAGTTTGGTTTGTCTTGCAAGAATTTTTTTTTTCCTTTAGGGTATGTCCCATTAAGGATTTGCAGACAAATTCCTGTGTCACTTAAGTTGCAAATCAAATCTACAAAACAAGAGCTATTCAGAGAACTACAGCTTTGATTAGTCTTTTTCCTTCCCTTTCCACTAGACAATTATGTTTTTACTTTATTAAAATTTAATTTTATCCTTCTTTTTAAAAATGTTATTAACATTTGTTTTTAATTTAGCTTTCTTATATGACAGCATATTTAACATACTTTACCATCTTACTTTTTGTTCTTTTTCCTTTTTTTTCTTTTTTTAATATCATATTCTGAAGATATAGCTGCATAGCAGCACAGTTGGCCTTTGAACAACACAGGTTTGAACTGAGCAGGTCCACTTATATGAAGATTTGTTTAAGTAAATATGGATCAAAAATACAGTACTCATGGGATGTACACCCTGACTTTTAGTATAGGTGGATTCCACAGGAGTGACTACAAGGGTGGGGAGAGGCAGGGTCCTGGAACCAATCCCCCATGTATATGGAGAGATGACTGTTTCTTATCCCTTTTTACAGCAACATGGTATGCAATGTATGGATGTATTAATAATTTATTCAACCAGTCCTCTATTGATGGACAATTGGATTCATTCCAGTGTTTTTCAATCCCAGATAATGCTGCAATAAATACAATGTCTCATTTATCTTTTTTTTTTTTAAGTTTCACACATAAAGAATTGGAAAAATTCTCCTTGCTTCAATTGTCATCACTTCGTGTCTTCCATATCTTTGTGTCTCTAAGTCTTGGTACAGTTTCTGACAAATAGTAGATGCTCAATATATGTTTGCCGAGTAAAGAACTCAACCATTTGTGTGTGCAATCTACAAGTAGACCAGTTAATTACATGAGTGAAAATTGGAAAATGTTGGTGAGTTTAATGCAAATCTTCTCAAAGACTCATTTATCTGTAAGGAAGGTAGCCTAATGTATTGTGAGTCCAGAAACTTCTCTGAGCTAATGCATTATGAAAATGTATTTTTTAAAGATACTCTCAGTGAAGCACAGAGTCTTGGGCTCTCTTTCTTGGCCAATTTTTTTACCAAGGGGTTGGAAGTGGTGGTAACCACTATAAAATAGATAAACCACTATAAAATAAACCACTACAAATAATAGAGTTTAGGTCTTAAGTGTTTGTTTCTCCATTAAGAGCGTGGTAGGCACCACTGAAGAGTTAGTGATGATGTGGTTCACTTATGGAAGTCTGTACTACTTAGTGACGCTGTGATTGTTTCATTGTGCTATAAGTCATTCATTTCTGTGAAGTCTGTCTCCCCTGCTAGGATGTAAGCTTCATGGGCAGAGACCATGTCTATCTGTGTCTGATGTCCGAAAGTCCCACACTGAACCTGGCACATGGTAGATACTCAGTAAACATTTGCTGAATAAATTGATGAATCCAGAGTTTTCACAGGCAACACCTCTTTCCAGTGCAATGAAAAAGTTAATGTGCAACAAGTCTGACTTTAAACCTTCTGTTTTAGCTGGCATCCTCTGACACCACTCCAGCAAGGGAAAAGGGGACACCACCTACCTCATTACTGCCAGGTGGAAGCCAAAGTCCAGGTTTCTGACTCCGCCTTCATCAACACCCACAGGGAGAAAGTCCTTCATTACTCTGGGAAGATGGGACAGTTCTGGCTCCCACTAGGTCCCCATGGGTACCTCCCAGGGTGGGAGGTTAGGAGTGCCTCATGACTGCTCCCCCACGCCCTCCACCAGCACCAAGTGGGGACAGGCAGCTTACTACCACTCAGTGGGAATAAAGGTCCTAGCCCCTAAAAGAGAGATCAGGAAAGACTTATTACAGACTGGATAGAAGTCTGGGATTCCCCACGTGGTTTGTGCTGGCATGGTGAGGAGGAGGGTACACAGTTTTATGGTATTTGGCTGGAGTAGAGTGGTTATCATCTAAAAGTTTTCTGCCTTGCGAGGCTTCTCCTTTCCTGGCCCTCCGAGTACAAAGATCAGACTTTCATTGAGGTTTATTTTCTTTGTCCATGGACATTCCTGTTTCCAGGTTCTGCAGCAATAAGTCTGGGATCCATGCAGAGAAAAGAAAACCTGCAGAACTCACCACTGAGTTCCTTAGGTCTCAAGGTCCTATCTAGTCTGCCTTCGTCTCTCCAACTTTCAGAGTCTTGTTATGTTTGTTTTTTATATAATATCCAGGGAAGGAATAGAGAAAAGTATATCCTACTCCAGAAGAAATGAGGAAAAGTATATTTTATCCAAAAGGAATAGGGAAAGCATCCCTCCATCTTCCCAGAAGTTAAAGCCTGACATTGCATTTTTTAATCCCTCTTTTCTAACAGTGATGTGTTAGGCAATGTTTTGTCATTATGACATTGGGTGTATCCTCATTCAATTGTTTGTTAATTCAATGAGAATGTGTTGAGTTCTTACCATATCCCCAACTCTGAGCTAGTCCCCAAAGGTACAGGGATGCACAAGATCTCACTTTCACAATCAAGTATAGGGACAGTACAAAGTGATACAGACTATAATAGATATCCATACAAGGAGCTATAGGAGACAGAGGCGAAAGCAGTTCACAGGGATGGGATGGAGGGGAGGGTGGAGTAAATGTAGAAAAGTCTCCCCAGAGGAAAAGATATTTAAGCCAGTTTTAAAAATAAGAAGGAGTTTTCCAAGCATAAGGTGCAATGTCATCGTAAGCAAAATGAACAGCATGAACAAAGACACAGAGGCATCGAAGAGAAGGGAACAGTAAGTAACTATGTGTGGCTGGAACATGGGATGGGAGAAAACGTGATGAGAGATGATCATGTAAAGTGATTATGAAACAGATCATATAAGGTCCCTGTCACAAAAGGCCACAGACACAGTTTTCCCTAAGCAAAACTCATGCAGGCTATACTGAACCAATGGCAAGCACTGCACACTTCCCCTTGGGTTGTGCCAGAAATGACTCTCCTCCCATACCTGGTTGTTAAGAATTACTCTCTTTATCTCGGTAGCTAAAATAGTTAAATGCATAGAATTAAAGAGTAGAATGGTGGTTGCCAGGGGCTAGAGGAAGGGGCAAATGGGGATTTACTAATCAACAAACATAAAATTTCAGTCAAGCAAAATGAATAAGCTCCAAAGATCTGCTATACAACATGTACCTGTAGTCAACAATAATGTATTATATGCTTAATTTGTTAAGATGGTACATCTCATCTTAAGTGTTTTTACCACAATAGGATTTTTAAAATAAAAAAATTACCCTCTTTATCCAGCCAAAGCACATTTCACTCAACAGTTTGTCAATTCCAGGCTTCCCCAGGCATTGTCACAATCATACCCCAAAAAAAGAAGGGACTACTGCACTTCTCTTAACTAATTGGTGGTCCATTTGGGTCTGCCAGCAATTTAAAGTTCCAGAAACAGTTTGTTTGCCGTTATGTTTATTTACGTTTCTGCTGCCCTGAAAATGAAAATGGTAGAAAAAAAAGAGTGAGAAAGTAAGAAAATAAAGATAATAAGGCTGGCAGAAATGGCTTAAACTAAAGCTCCATACTAAATCTTATCACAAATGGGAGGCCCACATATGAAAGATGTAGGCCTGAAATTTATGGGCTTTGGCCAGAACAGCATATTCCTCTGACAGGCTGCAGAAGCAACAGCTATAATCGCAGAAAGGATCTGGCCCTCCAAAGTCGACCAACATTGCTTTTGGGAATTCTCTTGGACTGGCTGTCCCTCTATTGTGGACAGTTTGAAGACACTTTGACCCTAAGCAGGACCACAAACTCAGCTCCTATTTGATCTGCTTTATTGCCCATGCTTTGAGGGAGGGGGAAGGGGAAATAACAACAGGGCCTAGAGAAAGTTTTCCCAGAGCTATAGGCTATACCTCTAACTTATGATGATAGTCATATAATATCTGTTGAGTGTCCAAGTCATTTAGAAGACTCAAGAGAAGGAAAATCTATTGTACTTAGGCATATTTTGTCTTACTATGTTCTTTCTTACTGCCTCATATTCCAATATTCCTTCTTTCATCATTTTCTCTCTGTTTAGAGAACTGCCTTTAGCCATTCTTTTAGGGTTGGTCTGCTGAAAACAAACTCTCCTAGTTCTCCTTCATCTGAAAATGTCTTGATTTCCTCTTCATCCTTGAAAGGTTTACTGGATATAGGATTCTGGCCTGACAGTTTTTTTCTTTCAGCACTTGAAAAATATTGCACATTTCCAGCTGGCCTCCACGATTTCTGGTGAAAATCATCTGTAATTTGAATTATTTCTCCCCTAAAAGTAAGACGTTATTTCTCTCATATGGCTTTCAAGCTATTCCTTTGTCTTGAGTTTTAGAAGTCTGACTATGATGTATCTTAGTATGGGTTTCTCTGGGTGGGAATTTCTCAACTTCTTAAATCTGTAGGTTTATCTCTTTTGCCAAATTTGGGGAATTTTCAGCTATTATTTCTTTGAGTACTTCTTTGGGCCCAACCTCTTCCTTGACTCCTTTTGAAATTCTGATGATACAAATATTAGATCTTTTGCTTAGTTTCACAGGTTCCTGAGGCTCTGTTCATATTTTCTCATCTATTTCTCTCTGTTGTTCAGGTCACAAAATTTCCAGTTCACAGATTCTTCCTCTGTTCCCTCCCCTCTTCTAGTAAGCCCATCTATTGAGATATTTGTTTGTTGTATTTTCCAGTTCAAACATTTTCATTTGGTTCTTCTTTATATCTTCTATTTATTTGCTGAGACTTTCTATTTATTAATTTGTTTCAAGCATTTTGTAATTGGTCAAAGAATTTTATGATGGCTGCTCTAAAATTTTTGTCAGATAATTCTAATATCTGTCATCTCAGTGTTGAAATTTTTGTGATTTTTCATTCAGTTTGAGCTCTTCCCAGTTTTTAGTATAATGAGTTATTTTGAATTGAAACCTGGATATGTTGGGTACAGGTGGTATTTTAGTGCATTCTCATACTGCTATGGAGAAGTACCCAAGACTGGGTAATTTACAAAGAAAAAGAGGTTTAATGGACTCACAGTTCCACCTGGCTGGGGAGGCCTCACAATCATGGTGGAAGGCAAAGGAGGAGCAAAGACATGTCTTGCATGGCAGCAGGCAAGAGAGCATGTGCAGGGAAACTGCCCTTTATAAAACCATCAGATCTTGTGAGACTTATCACTATCATAAGAACAGCACAGGAAAAACCCGTCCCTATGATTCAATTACTTCCCACTGGGTCCCTCCTATGACACATAGGGATTATGAGAGCTATAATTCAAGATGAGATTCGGGTGGGGACACAGCCAAACCATATCAGGTGAATTTCTCAAGACTGCATTTGGTTCCCACTTATAATTGAGACACAAGTACAGGACATATTTCATAATCCATTTAATTCAACTATAAGGAAAACAACAGTATAAGCACAATAATAAATGGTAAGTAGAGATCTCATTATGGAGGGACAACAGAGAGTGCTGGGGACTGCGGCAAACTGGAGGGTAATTGCTCTGTATAAGGTGGTAGCTGCTACTTACTTCTTCCTGGTTGTTGATGAAGGAGATTGTAAGTCTAATATTATTAGATATTCTTACCTTTCAGGAGAAGGTAGGCATCCAGATTTTTATATGTAATTTCTGTATTTGAAAATGATGGAAATGAATTTAAATTATTTAAAACAATGTATTGGTACACATCATGAAGACCAAACTAAACACAACAGTGATCAGAATATACTCTATGCATAGCCAATTGACAACCTCTGCTTTAGTAAAAAATATATTTTCCTAAGCGAAGATATAGGGCCTGAAATTCGTTTTCTGTTTTAGAGAAAGATATATGGCCTCATGTGAATTGCTCACAGGAAACCACAAGTCAAGATATGAATCCTCATTATAGCTGAAACTGGAACTGAACCAATCTAGAGAAAGCTTAGTACTTTTGTCTTATTTGTGGAATTATTTAAGAATAAATTATCTAACTTTGGCAAAATGAACTGATGAAGTACTCATAAACTAATAGGAGTGTTCTTTGGGGTCCTAAAGGTAAGACCACCCACAATGGGTAGGGGATGGGGTTTTCCCTGAAAGGGGTGTATATTCCCACTGTTAACCATCCTGGGAATGAAAGAACCCATAAAAACAAATAAGAAGTTGGAGAATGAGCCCTAGACTGAGAATGGGAAAATGTTGCAAACTGACCTAAGCCAATGTGTACATTTCACATACATCAGGTTTTAATTCTAAAAATCTAGTTTTGGAGCCTCTAGTTTTGAGGTGGATGGGAGCTGCATGTCTTCTTCCCTAGAACTTCCTGCCAGACAGAATTCTGCCACATCTTTTTCAGCAAGCAGGAACAAAAACATTGAATGTGACTTGGGGGCTCAGAAAAATCTCTAGCTGTCCTTTAGAAATTCGGACAAGCCCACTGCATGAAATATTACCTCTAAGGCAAATACAGCAAAATTTCTGACAGCAGTATTAGGACAAACTCCTGCCATTAAGTGGTACCACATAAGATCACACAGTTTTAGCCCTGCAGTTATTTCCTGAAGAACTCTCCTGATTCTTATATGTCATTCATTCAAGGGTTAAGGTGTCTACATAATCTTTCTAAACAGTCCTATTACAATCATGTGTCACATAGACAATGTTCTAGTTAATGCCAGACTGTACAAACAACACTGGTGCCATAAGATTACACAGTAGAACCATACTTTTACTGTACTTTTCTATTTTTAGATACTCAAATACTTATCGTGTTACAACTGCCTAGAGTAACATGCTCTATAGTGTTGTCACCTAAGAGCAATAGGATATACAGTGTAGCCTAGGTGTGTAGTAGACTATACCATCTTAGTTTGTGTAAGTACAACTGTGATATTCACACAACAACAATATTGCCTAATAACACATTTCTCAGAATGTATCTTCATGATTAAGCAATGCATGACTGTATTTTGACATGACTCATTTCATCAATGAAAATGCATTCCCATGATCCTTTCTGCTACCTAAACAGTACATTGATACAGATTTACATAATGAACTTTGAAGTATCTTTGAGTGGTGAAAACTCCTCATTAGAGTCCTTCAAAATTTAACTCTCCCTTGAGTGTGAATCATCCCTAACCAGGATGTGGATGAATGTTAATGCAAACATGCATACACACATACATATGCACATGTACACACACACACATACATATTCACATACATATACAATATTGCACACACATACATACATGTACATGCATGCATGCATGCACTCACACACAAAAAAATACACATGCACATACACTTGTGCATCACATGGCTTCTAGAGCCTACTTTTGAATCTAGATGCACCCGTTAGTCAATGTTTGGCCTTAAATCAGTTATCTACCTTTTCTGTATTTCAGTTTCATCCTCTGTAAAATTGGTATGATGATAGTACTAATCTTACAGGGTTGTTATAAGGCTTAAATGAGTTAATATATGGAATGCTTTATATAGTAAACTCTATAGAAGTATAAACTGTGGCTGTTATTATTATTAATGTTAATATTGTTAGTGATCAATTTTAAAGTAAATGAATGATAATATAGCAATAGAGAACTTCTTCCTCTCTGTTGAGGTTGAATGGACAGCACAGGTTGCAAAGAACCTGAAACTAGGGAGTAGAAATAAGTTGGTGGGGAAGGAGACATTGGCTCTTCTCCAGAACAGCAGGCTGGGTCTGACAAGGGACCAAGATAGAGGCTCCTGGGCTTGTGGGCCCCAAGGGCTGCCACGTCCAGTAGCCAGTTGATAGTCACTCTTCATAATATAATTCCCTTTGTTTACCCCTGAGTTATTTTTTTTCTACTTAAAATCTTTAATCAAAGACATTTATTTTATTTTTTATTATTATTGTTATACTTTAAATTCTAGGGTACATGTGCACAACGTGCAGGTTTGTTACATTTGTACACATGTGCCGTGTTGGTGTGCTGCACCCATTAACTCATCCTTTACATTAGGTATTTCTCTTAATTGCTATATCCCCCTCCCCACACCCCACGACAGGTCCCCGTGTGTTCCCTGCCCTGTGTCCATGTGTTCCCATTGTTCAATTCCCACCTATGAGTGAGAACATGCGGTGTTTGGTTTTCTGTTCTTGTGATACTTTACTGAGAATGATGGTTTCCTGCTGCATCCATGTCCCTACAAAGGACACAAACTCATCCTTTTTTATGGTTGCATAGTATTCCATGGTGTATATGTACCACATTTTTTTTT